>NC_080085.1:97809677-98121637 GCF_949987535.1 Balaenoptera acutorostrata | reverse complement strand
ATCTGAAAGAAGAAATGAGAAGGATAGGAAAGAAAGTGTCATAAATACTCATCCAGATGCCCCTTTATGGCTCCTACATGGAAGCGTTAATCCTTCATTATCCACTATGATAGCCAGTAGCTAACTGTGGCTAATGAATTATGAACTGTGGCTAGTATGAACTGAGATATGCTGTAAATGTAAAAACTACAGACCAGCTTCAAAGACTTAGTATGAAAAAAAGAATGTAAAATATCTTATTAACCATCTTTATATTAATTACATGTTATAGTATTTTTGATATTTGGGGTTAAATAAGTTATTAAATTTAATTTCAACTATTGTTTTTACATTTTTAATGTAGCCACTAGAAAATTTTAAGTTACATATGTGGCTCACATTTGTGGCTCCAGTAATATTTCTATTGTGCAGTCCTGGTTTAGACTCTTGCTACTCAAAGTATGGTCTAAGGACCAGCAACATTAGCATCATCTGGGAGCTAGCTAGGGCTTACACTAGACCTACTGAATCAGAATCTGCATTTAGCATGATCCATAGGTGATTCCTTTGGGCATTAAAACTTGAGAAGCACTGCTCTAGACACTGTACAAAGAGACTGATTTTGCCTCAATTGTAAGTATATGAAAAAGTTTTGGGCTGTGTGAAGGTTAATTTTACGTGTCAACATTACTAGGCTATGATACCCAACTGTTCAGTCAAACATTAGTCTAGATGTTTCTGTGAAGGTTTTTTTTTAATTGAGGTATAGGTGATTTACAATATTATATAAGTTTAAGGTGTACAGCATAGTGATTCACAGTTTTTTTTTTGTCTGCACCGTGCAGCTTGCGGGCTCTTAGTTCCCTGACCAGGGATTGAACCTGGGCCCTTGGCAGTGAAAGCACAGAGTCCTAACCACTGAACCGCCAGGGAATTCCCAAGATTCACAATTTTGATTCCCTGTACTATAGAATATATCCTTGTTGCTTCTTTATTTTATACATAATAGTTCATACTTCTTAATTCTCTACCCCTATCTTGCCCCTCCAACTTCCCTCTCCCCTCTGGTAACCACTACTTTGTTCTCTATATTGATGAGTCTGTTTCTTTTTTGTTATATTCACTAGTTTGTTTTAATGTTTAGTTTCCACATATAAGTGACATCAAACAGTATTTGTCTTTCTCTGTATGACTTACTTCACTAGGCATAATATGCTCCAGGTCCATCCCTGTTGTTGCAAATGGCAAAAGTGCATTCTTTTTCATGGCTGAGTAGTATTCCATTGTATATATTATATATATATATTTATATATAGCACACCTTCTTTATCCATTCATCTGTTGATGGATACTTAGGTTGCTACCATATCTTGGCTATTGTAAGTAATGCTGCTATGAACATTGGGGTGCATATATCTTTTTGAATTAATGTTTTTGTTTCTTTAGATATATACCCGGGGTAGAATTGCTGGGTCATATGATATTTCTATTTTTAGTTTTATGAGGAACCTCCATACTGTTTTGCACAGTTGGCTGCACCAATTTACATTCCCACCAACAGTGTACAAAGGTTTTCTTTTCTCCACATCCTCGCCAACATTTATTATTATGGTTTTTTTGATGATAACCATTCTGACGGTGTAAGGTGATATCTCGTTTTGATTTGCATTTCTCTGATGATTAGCAATGCTGAATCTTTTCATGTGCCTATTGGCCATCTGTATGTCTTCTTTGAAAAACTGTCTATTCAGCTCTTCTGCCCATTTTTTATCAAGTTGCTTGTTTTTTTGATGTTGAGTTGTATGAGCTGTTTATATATTTTGGATATTAACCCTTTATCAGTATCATCATTTGCAAATATTTTCTCCCATTCAGTAGGTTGTCTTTTCATTTGTTGATGGTTTCCTTTGCTGCACAAAAGCTTTTAAGTTTAATTAGGTCCCATTTGCTTATTTTTGCTTTTGTTTCTTTTGCCTTAGGAGACAGATCAAAAAAAATATTGCTACAATTTATGTCAGAGTGTTATGCCTATGTTTTCTTCTAAGAGTTTTATGGTTTCCAGTCTTGCATTTAGGTCTTTAATCCATTTCGAATTTATTTTTATAAATGGTGTGAGAAAATGTTCAAATTTTATTCTTTTACATGTAGCTGTCCAGTTTTCCCAGCACCACTTACTGAAGAAACTGTCTTTTCTCCATTGTATATTCTTGCCTCCTTTGTTGTAGTTAATTGACCATAAATGTGTGGGTTTATTTCTGGGCTCTCTGTTCTGTTCCATTGATCTATGTGTCTATTTTTGTGCCAGTACCATACTTTTTTGATTATGTAGCTTTGTGGTATAGTTTGAAGTCAGTGAGCATGATACCTCCAGCTCTGTTCTTCTTTCTCAAGATTCTTTTGGCTATTCAGGGTCTTTTGGGTTTCCATACAATTTTTAAAATTATTTATTCTAGTTCTGTGAAAAATGCCTTTGGTATTTTGATAAGGATTTCACTGAATCTGTAGATTGCCTTGGGTAGTATGGTCATTTTAACAAATTAATTACTCCAATTCCATGAATACAGTATATTTTTCAATTTGTTTGTATCATCTTCAGTTTCTTTAATCAATTCTTATAGTTTTCCAAGTACAGGTCTTTTACCTCCTTAGGTACATTTATTCCTAATATTTTATTCTTTTTGATGCAATTGTAAATGGGATTGTTTCCTTAACTTCTTTTTCTGATAGTTCATTGTTAGTGTATAGAAATGCAACAGATTTCTGTATATTAATTTTGTATCCTGCAACTTTAACAAATTCATTAATAAGCTCTAGTAGTTTTTTAGTGACATCTTTAGGATTTTCTACATATAGTATCATGTCGTCTGCAAACAGCAACAGTTTTATTTCTTACTTTATGATTTGGAGTCATTTTATTTCTTTTTCTTGTCTGACTGCTGTGGGTAGGACCTCCAATAATATGTTAAATAAAAGTCGTGAGAGGGACTTCCCTGGTGGCACAGTGGTTGGGAATCCGCCTGCCAATGCAGGGAACATGGGTTCGAGCCCTGGTTCAGGAAGATCCCACATGCCGAGGAGCAACTAAGCCTGTGCGCCACAACTACTGAGCCTGTGCTCTAGAGCGCAGGAGCCACACCTACTGAGCCCACATGCCACAACTACTGAAGCCCACGCACCTAGAGCCCATGCTCCGCAACAAGAGAAGACACCACAATGAGAAGCCTGCGACCACAACAAAAGAGTAGCCCCCGCTCACCGCAACTAGAGAAAGCCTGTGCACAGCAGCGAAGACCCAAGGCAGCCAAAAATAAATAAATAATTAAAAAAAAAAAAGTCGTGAGAGTGAGCACCTTTGTCTTGTTCCTGATCTTAGAGGAAGTGCTTTCAGCTTTTCACCACTGAGTATGATGTTAGCTGTGAGCTTATCGTATATGGCCTTTATTATGTTGAGGTATGTTCCCTCCATACCCACTTTCTGGAGAATTTATATCATAAATGGATGTTGAATTTTTGTCAAAGCTTTTTCTGCATCTCTCCAGAAGATCATATGTTTTTTATTCTTCAATTTGTTAATGTGGTGTATAACATTGATTGATTTGTACATATTGAAATTGCATCACTGAGATGAATCCTACTTTATCCTGGTGTATGATCCTTCTAATGTATTGTTGGATTTGGTTTGCTAATATTTTGTTGAGGATTTTTGCATTTATGTTCATCAGTGATATTGGCCTGTAGTTTTCTTTTTTTGTGATATCTTTGCTTTTGGTATCAGGATGATGGTGGCCTCATAGAATGAGTTTGGAAGTGTTCCTTCCTCTGCAATTTTTTGGAATAGTTTGAGAAGGATAGCTGTTAACTCTTCTCTAAATGTTCAATAGAATTTACCTGTGAAGCCATCTGGTCTTGGACTTCTGTTTGTTGGGAGTTATTTATTACTGATTCGATTTTATTACTGGTAATTGGTCTGTTCATATTTTCTATTTCTTCCTGGCTCAGTCTTGGGAGATTGTCCATTTCTCCTAGGTTGTCCATTTTATGGACATATAGTTGTTCATATTAGTCTCTTATGATCCTTTGCATTTCCGTGGTGTCAGTTTTAACTTCTCCTTTTTCATTTCTGATTTTATTGATTTGGGCCCTCTCTCTTTTTTCTTCAGTCTGGCTAAAGGTTTATCAATTTTGTTCACCGTTTCAAAAAAACAGCTCTTAGTTTCATTGATCTTTTCTACTTTTTTGGTGTCTATGTCACTTATTTCTGCTCTGACCTTTATGATTTCTTTTCTTCTACTAACTTTGAGTTTTGTTCGTCTCTTTCTAGTTAAGTTAGGTTGTTTGAGATTTTTCTAGTTTCCTGAGATAAGCTTGTATCACTATAAACTTCCCTCTTAGAACTGCTTTTGCTGCATCTCATAGATTTTGGATCATTGTGTTTTCATTTTAGCTTGTCTTCAGGTATTTTTTGATTTCCTTTTTAATTTTTTCAGTGATCAATTGGTTGTTTAGTAGTATATTGTTCAGCCTCCATGTGTTTGTGTTTTTTGCAGTTTTTTCCTTGTAGTTGATTTCTAATGGTCAGAAAAGATGCTTGATACAATTTCAGTTTTCTTAAATTTACTGAGGCTTGTTTTTTAGCCTAGCATGTGATCTATCCTGGAGAATGTTACACGTGCACTTGAAAAGACTGTGTATTCTGCTGCTTTTGGATGCAATGTTCTATATATATGTATTAAGTCCATCTGATCTAATGTGTCATTTAAGGTCAGTGTTTCCTTATTGATTTTCTGTCTGGATTATCTGTCCATTGATATAAGTATGGTGTTGAAGTCCCCTACTAATATTGTGTTACTGTCAATTTCTCCCTTTACATCTGTTAATATTTGCTGTATATATTTAGGTGCTCCTATCTTGGGTGCATATATATTTACAATTTTTATATTTTCTTCTTGGATTGATCCACTGATTATTATGTAATGTCCTTCTTTGTCTTTTGTTACAGTCTTTGTTTTAAAGACTGTTTTGTCTAAGTATTTCTATCCTGGCTTTCTTTTGACTTCCATTTACATGGAATATCTTTTTCCATTCCTTTATTTTCAGTCTGTGTGTGTCTTTTTTTTTTAAATTTATTTATTTATGGCTGTGTTGGGTCTTCGTTTCTGTGCAAGGGCTTTCTCCAGTTGCGGCAAGCGGGGGCCACTCTTCATCGCAGTGTGTGGGCCTCTCACTATCGTGACCTCTTGTTGCGGAGCACAGGCTCCAGACGCGCAGGCTCAGTAATCGTGGCTCACGGGCCTAGTTGCTCCGCGGCATGTGGGATCTTCCCAGACCAGGGCTCGAACCCATGTCCCCTGCATTGGCAGGCAGATTCTCAACCACTGCGCCACCAGGGAAGCCCCTATGTGTGTCTTTAAATCTGCAGTGAGTATCTTTTAGGCAGCATATATACGTGTCTTGTTTTTGTATCCATTCAGCCACTCTATGTCTTTTGATTAGAGCATTATTCCATTTATAGTAATTGATATATATATTCTTATTGCCATTTCATTAATTGTTTTTGACTTGTTTTTGTAGTTCTTTTTTGTTCCTTTCTTCTTCTTTCGTTCTATTCTCTTGTGATTTGATGACTATCTTTAGTGTTACATTTTGATTCCTTTCTCTTTTGTGTGTGTGTCTCTATTATAGATTTTTGTTTTGTGGTCACCATGAGATTTAAGTATAGCAATCTATATAGTTGCTGATCTCTTAATTTCAAATGCATTTTAACAACCCTTCATTTATACTCTCCTCCCCTCATAATTACTGTTTTTGACACCATATTTTACATATAATTGTTTTGTGTATATCTTAACTGCTTATGTGGATATAGATGATTTTACTACCTTTCTCTTAACTTTCCTACTAGCTTTGTGCATGGATGATTTACTACCTTTACTTTATATTTGCCTTTACCAATGAGTTTTTTCCTTTCATAATTTTCATGTTTCTAGTTGTGCCCTTTTCTTTTATGTTTAGAGAAGTCTCTTTAACATTTCTTGTAAAGCTGGTTTGGTAGTGCTGAACATTTTTAGCTTTTGCTTGTCTGTAAAACTTTTGATCCCTCCATCAAATCTAAACAAGAGTCTTGCTGGATAGAGTATTCTTGGTTATAGAGTTTCCCTTTCATCATTTAAAATAAATTGTGCTACTCTCTTATGGCCTACAGAGTTTCTGCTGAAAAGTCAGCTGAGACTTATGGGAGTTCCCTTGTGTGTAACTTGTTTCTTTTTTCTTGCTGCTTTTAATATATGCTCTTTATCTTTAATTTTTGCCATTTTAATTATAATGTGTCTTGGTGTGTTCCTCTCTTGGGTTAATCCTGTTTGGGACTCTCCGTACTTACTACACTTGGATGTCTGTTTCCTTTCCCAGGTTAGGGATGTTTTTAGCTATTATGTCTTCAAATATATTCTTAGCCCCTTTGTCTCTCTCTTCTCTTTCTGGGACCCCTATTATGCAAATATTAGTGCACTTGATGTTGTCCCAGAAGTCTCTCTTAAGCTGTCTTCATTTCTTTTCATCCTTTTTTTTTCTGTTCAGTGTCAGTGATTTCCACTACTCTGTCTTCCAGCTCACTGATCTGTTCCTCTTTATCATTTAGTCTACTGTTGATTCCTTCTAGTGTATTTTTCATTTCAGTTATTGTATTCTTCATCTCTGTTTGGTTGTTTTTTATATTTTCTAACTCTTTGTTAAAAACTTCCAGCTTCTCATTGTGTGTATCCATTCTTCTCCCGAGTTCTTTGATCATCTTTACAATTATTACCATGAACGCTTTCTCAAGTAGATTGCCTATTTCCATTTCTCTTAGTTCTACTTCTGGGGTTTTATCTTGTTTCTTTGTTTGGAACATGTTCCCCTGTTGCCTCATTTGGCCTAACTTGCTGTTTTTGTTTCTATGTATCTGGTAGGTTGGTTATGTTTCCTGACCTTGGAGAAGTGGCCTTTTATAAGGTACATCCTATGCATCCCAGCAGCTCACTCCCCTCTCGTCACCAGATCTATATGCTCTTGGGGTGCCCCCTATATGGGCTGCATGGATCCTTTTTTTTGTGGCAGGCTGACTACTGTGGGTGGTCTGGTAGGCTTAGCTGGCCCCCAGTCTGGTTGCCAGGCCCTGTCTTGTGTGAAGGCTGCTGGTTGGTGGGGTCGGGTCATGAGGCAGCTGGCTGCAGTACCCTGGGGGGGGGTCCCAGGTCCCAGGGCAAGTGCTGGCTCACTGGTGGGTGGAGTCAAGGTGCAGGTGACCCTGGGGCTGGTGCCCACTCACTGGTGGGTGAAGCCAGGTCCTGGGGCTAGTGTCAGCTCACTCGCTGGCAGAGCTGGATCCTGGGGTCTGGCTGCAGGGCTCAGGGGTCTCAGAGCTGGTGTCAGACCGCTGATGGGGGTGGGACCAGTTCCTGATACATCTGGCTGCAGGGTCCAGGGTTTCTCAACACTTGTGTTAGCCTTCTAAGAGGCAGGGCCAGGGCCCAGCTCGTCCCAGGGCAGGATCTGGCCTGCTGGCGGGTGGGCTGGGTCCACAGACTGCAGCGCTGTGTTTGTCCTGTGGCTGGTGTCCACCTGCTGGTGAGTGAGGCTGGTCCCAAGGCTAGAGCAAGCTCACTGGTAGGTGGAGCTGGGTCCCAGAGTCTCTGGCTGCAGGGGTCTGGGGGTTCTGTGTGTAGTGCCTGTGCACTGGTGTGCGGGGCCATGTCCTAGACCCTCTGGTGGACAGGGCTGTGTCCAGGGGAGCTGTGGGCTCAGAGGATCTTAAGGCAGCCTGTCAGCTGGTGGATGTGGCTGTGTCCCTGCTCAGTTAGTTGCTTGGCCTGAGGCTTCCCAGTACTAGTGTCTACAGGCTGTTGGATGGGGGCAGGGCTGGGTCCTGAGACTCATAAGCTAGAGGGAGGATTCCAAAATGGAACTTGCCAGCAGCATCCACATGGTAGAAAGAGCTCCCCAAAATGGCTGCCAATGGTGTCTATGTGCCCAGGGTGAGTTGCAGTTGCCTTCTGCTTCTCCAGGAGACTCTCCAGATCAGCAGGTAGGTCTGACCCAGTTTTCTTTCAAATTACTGCTTCTTCCCTGGGTCTTGGAGCATGTCAGATTTTGTGTGCATCCTTTAAGAGTGGGGTCTCTATTTCTCCCAGCCCTCTGGGACTGCCAAAATTAAGTCCTGCTGGTCTTCAATCAAATGTTCTGGTGGCTCTCTTCCCAGTTCATGACCCCTGGTCTAGGGAGCCCATTGTGGGACTCAGACCGCTCACTCCTTTGGGAGAACCTCTGCAGTTGTAATTATGCTCCCGTTTGTGGGTTGCTCACCCAGAGGTATGGGACTTGACTATTGTGACTCCACTCCTCCTACCTGTCTCATCTTGTTGTGGTTCCTTCTTTATATCTTTAGCTGTAGAAGGTCTTTGCCGGTAGCCTCTGGTCTTTTTCACTGATGATTATTATGTGAATAGTTGTAATTTTAGTGTGCCTGTGAGAGGAGGTGAGTTCAGGCTTTTTCTACTCCACCATCTTGGCAATCTCCTGTGAATGTATTCTTTAGATATGATTAACATTTACAATCAATAGACTTTGAATAAAGCAGATTACCCTGCATAATGTGAGTGGACCTCATTTAATCAGTTGAAGATCTTAAGAGCAAAACTGAGGTTTCCCAAAGAAGAAGCCATTCTGCCTTAACACTATAATGTAGAAAAAACCTTACCTGAGTTTCCTGCTGGCTGGCCTGCCCTGGAGATTTCAGACTCAAGACTGCAACATTAACTGTTACCTGAATTTCCAGCCTTCCTGCCTGCCCTACAAATTTCAGACTTGCCAGGCCCCACAATCATGTGAGCCATATAAATCTCCCTCTCTATGTTTGTCTGGAGAACCCTGACTAATACAGACTGCTTCACTAATCATGGTCCTAGGTATCAAATCTCAAGTCTATTCTTTTTGTTTCACTCTCTAGTTCTGGCATATTGCTCACCGAGATTTTTAACCAAGTCTCATTCCTTTTTCTTGTTCCATCCTAGGGTTGGATTCTTGACTTCCCCAAAGATCATTTAGTATTAAAGGATAATTTCAAAAAGATAAAATCATGATTTATACAAATATAAATACATCAAAGGTTTTATTTAACTCACATTGATGATTGAACAAGTAAAATGTTAATACTGGTTCACAGGAGAGTCCAAAGAATAGGCACATATATAGGTAATCAAATGAATTTCCTAATAGATGCAAAACTGAGCAATACTCACAGGGAAATAAAATGTAATGTGTGGAATCATCTCTTCTTCAATCAGTTGCATCCCCAGCCAGAAAAAAATCATTTGCATGTCTATAGATAAAAAAATAGTTTGCATTGTTATCAGTTTTCAACAACATACGGAACTGTAAAATAGTCCAAAGAGATTACAAAGCATAGATCTTAATAGAATCAGATGATCCCTAAAGGTTCGCTAGACAACATCTAGAATTCCATTGAAAGGACAACTAGTAATCTTTTGCTTTTTTTTTTTAGTGTTTCACAATTTTTACAGTTCAGCCTGCTGGTCAGGCAATGCTAGGTTTATTAAACTTGCTACAGTATGAGAGAAAACTTCCATGACTGTTCCAAAATGGAGAAATTAAGGAAGGGTGTTTATTGGGTCTTTAGGAGTTTAGAGCCTGGAATGGGTAATTTTAAGGTGATTTGCAAGGCAGGAATCTGCTATAGATTGAGCAGAGTTTATGACAAAATATCATGGGATTGGTGAGTACAGCAAGGATGAGGATCTTGAAATGAATCTTGACAATTAACTATTTTAGTTGGCTTATCTTCTAAGAGCAAGTATTTCCTGTAGTGAGTAGCTAAATTTTTATGCCTGGTCCCAGTTTAAGGACAGGAAAGCATCCCTGGTGTCAGTATTATTTAACAGAGGGACAGAAAAATATGCCTGCTCTCAGACTTAAGACAGAGATAGGAAATTACATTGGTTTCAGTTCTTATACCCAATGTGCCTTGCCCAATTATTTGTATATTGTATACCCTTGCTCTATTTGCCTATTTTAGAGCAGAAATACCTGCTCTGGCTTTTAATACCTGAGCACACTCCATTCTAAAATGGCTTCTTAAAATTCTAAGAAACATTTTTGAGTAAATATGGTTTTTTTTTAAAATATGTGTTTTGTAAATATGTGTTTCTCTTACTAAAAAAGAAATTAAAATTAAATGAGTTTGAACTTTTTTATTTATCCTCTCTCATGCCTGTAGTTATATCTATAGGTGAACCTATCTACAAATTTTCTTAGGCAATTAAATTTGCAATTGCTTCTCAGTTCTGTGGTGCTCTAGGAAACAAGTCTATCTTAGCTGCACTTTTAGGCTAAATTCTCTAAAAGCAGTAATATCTAAACATCACCTGAGGAATTTGCATAAAGTGCAAATTCCTGTGTCTTACCTCCCATCTCCATATTTTCTGATTCACTAAGCAGGAGTCCAAGGGTTTGTAATAAGTACCCCAGGTATGAAATTTAAGCATGCTACACTTTAGAAGAGCTACCCTAAAACCAAAAATAACTAGACCAAATCTATCTAGATGAGACATTCAGAAAATAAAGTCATTTTTTAAAAAATCTCACTTGATGCCCTTTTGAAATACTGGAGAAATTTGCAATATGGTTGTTATCTTGGGAATAAATTTTTTTCTAAAACCAACACTTGCTATATTAACGTTAACATCATTTTGAAATACTAAAATGGCTATGGCTAGTCCTCGTTTGGAATACATACCTATTTAATCATATATTCAAGACATAGAAGCATCTTGCTTACAGACCTGCTGAAGTGGGAAACCAAATTCATCACTTTATGTCAAGGTGCCAAATAAAATGTATACTTTTTGTAATGCCAAGGAAAGAAAATGTACATTTTTTGTAACGTAAAAGTTGGTGTACATTTTACTAAACTTGTTCTTTCTGATGATAATGCCCCTTCCATCTTCTCTGCTTGGTAATTCTTTGATCCTCTTCAAAAGTCACCTCCTGTGACCCTCTTCTTCCACTTTCATTATCCCTTTCTTTGTTTCATCATAATCACTTCTTTCTTTGCAGTTGTCCGTAGCACTTTGTATTTGTCTGCATTATGTATTTTTTATTGTAATTAATTTGTTATATATCTGTCTTCCTTGCTAGACTGTAAACTTCTCCAGGGCAGAAATCATGGTATAATGATTTTTGTGACCTCGGTCGCTAACTTATTACTCCATTCAGGAGATATGGCCATGATTTAATATCTGTATACATAAGCATCTCTGTCTATAGGACACCAAACCAGCTTTGTGAATATAATCCAGGACTTTATCAGGCACCTTCCCTTAACAATGATAAAGATATATGCATCCTAATAATTTCTGTTGGTGACTGGATAAGTGACTATTTTCAAAGCATTGCTAGACTTCTTTGAAAATTGATAAAATCTAAGAGATAATTATGTTCCCGTTTTCAGATTGTAAGGTACTAATGAAGAAAGAGAACAAAACAAAAAACCCCATATAACAACTACCTAGGATAAAGTGATGATTGGGTGAATTTTTTGTTTTCTTAGTCCCAATAAGATGGTGTTCAACAATATGGCGTTTCTGTCAGCTTAAATTTTCTCAAGGCTGCTTTGTCTGATTCTGCTGGGTAATGTTAATGTTCATAAATTAGGCAATACTAGTGTTTCCAGGGAACATAGTTACCTTATATTACTCCAGTCAATTTTGGAAAAATAATCCAATATTAAATTTTATTTGTGAGTGCATGTTTTACACATTTCAAGCTAAATAGCATCATAACAAATACTATGTAAAACGTTATGATTGTGACTAGTATATGTCAGGGTGTGTGAGTCTGTATTCCTCAGATGCCACTCCAATTTACTGCTACATTATGCTATGGAAGAGGTCATCCAGGAAATGGGCCAAGGCTTTTAAAAAAATCCAGTGTTCAGCCAATTCTATTAGTTCCAAGTGCTTTGCTTTCTTCCTCTGTGAGGATACATCAGCTTAGCATAATAGGTCCAATTTTCAAAAAGCTGCATTTGATTTATTTCTTTTGGAAATTCAGCTTTCAGTCTGAAAAAAAAAATAACGTGCTTGTATTTAAATAGCCAGATTCCCCACACCCAAACTGGTAGGTGGAATTATGGAATCAGAAAAGACTTCTCTTAGAGACTGATTACGGAAGCACATTTTAAATAATGAACTGTGATGGAGAATTAACATTTTCTTCCCATTATCCTGATGTTAGGAAGTAAGGGTACAGAATCTTAGTTAGGGGACCAAATACTTTGATTTCTTGAAAGCCTGCCTTAGAGGCTTTAATGCAGTCATTACTTCACAAACATGACTTCACTTCAAGCATACATGATTCAAAGATTTTAAAAAGGAGTAGGCAGTTTTTAAATGTATCAAGCAAGGAAGTAGCAAAGTACTTGTCACTAAACAGATAACCAACATTGCAAAAATTGGCTGATGACATGCACAGAAATCCTATGCTATGGCCAAATAATATCATTGCCCAAACTGAGTCTACTAGCATTTTAAAAAATTCTTTGGAATTTAAAAGATAGATAGTGTTAAAGGATACTTTTTAAAAGGTAAAATCATGACTGTCATTTACATATAAAATGAACATATGTCAAAGACTTTATTTAACTCTAACTAATGAAAGAGCCAGAAAGATGTTATTGGTTCAAGGCAAATTCAAAGAACAGAAATAGCTTATGAAATGAATTTACAAATAGATTCAAAACTGGCATTTTCCACAAGGAGAGGGAAATCAGTTCTTTCTCCTCTGCATATGGAAAAATCGGTTGCAGTGTTTTCAGTTATCTAAAACTTAGAATTATAAGATAATTCGAAGACAGTGTAAAGTGGAGATAACCTTAATGGGTAAATTCAACAGGACACCCACTAATATGTTTTTGTCCATTTTGATCTTTCATAATTTTTCCTGACAGTAGAATCTATATACACAAGAAATGGTTAATTTCATTAAGTTGAAATAAGATTTCCTGTCTTCAAACATAGTCTTTTATTTTATTTTTTAAAAATTTATTTTATTGAAGTATAGTTGATTTACAATGTTGTGTTAATTTCTGCTATGCAGCAAAGTGATTCACTTATAGACACACACACACACACACACACATATATATATTATTTTTCATATTCCTTTCCATTATGGTTTATTACAGGATATTGAATATAGTTCCATGTGCTATATAGTAGAAACATAGTCTTATATATAGCTATTGTAGTTCATAGTTACAGTGTTAATTTTGTGTGTGTGGTTAATCTACAGTACATGTTCCAGTTCTTCCTGTGAGTGAATTGATAACTGGGAGTGCTTCTTATAATCCTTTAAAGAAAAACCCTTTTGTGGTGAGTGGAATTCTAATATGGCCCCCAAGATTCCCACCCTCTGGTGTACATACCCTGTATAATTACCTCCCCTTGATTGTGGACAGTCTCTGTGAATAAGATAGCAAAGGGATTTTGCAGATGTTGCTTTTGAGTTAAGCAAAATGGAAATTATTCTGGGTAGGCCTGACCTAATCAGGTTAGCCCCTAAAGGAGGTAAGAAGCACTAGGAGACATGCTCCTGTTGGCCTTGAAGACAGCCACCGTGAGTTCAACCGTTGCAAGGAAATGAAGTCTTCTAACACCACGTGATCTTGGAAGAGAGTTTAGAGCCTCAGATAAGATCTTAGCCTTGGCCAACACCTTGAGTTCAGTCTAGTGAGATGGTGATGAGAGGAACCACCTAATCCAAGCCCAACCTCCTGACTCATGGAAATAAATGGGTGTTTTCTTAAAGCTGCTAAGTTTGTGGAATTTTGTACCCAGTAATAGAAAACTAATACACTTCCCCTTTCCTCTAAGGAGAATTGCCTCCTCTGCAGATAAATAAATGGATACAGATAAATAGATAAACAAGAAAGCAAACAAATTAGAAAAAAAAACCCACAGGAATAATGTGAAAACTTGCTTATGATAGCTACATGTTTTGAATAACAGCTCAAACTCCTCTGATCAAATAAAGATAATAAGAATCTCTGGAAAAAATATGTATATTATTCTTTTTATTTCTTTATGATAATAAAAGGAATACATGTTCATTTTAGAAAATTTGGAAACCACAGAAAGGCACACCATTAACATTTTGGAGGATTTCATATCATATTTGTTTCTATATATGTTTTTCATATACCATGATCATCCATGCCCACCGCTGATCCCTGGTTCCTAGAATAGTGCCTGGTACAGAGTGGACAGTAAGATAATATTTACTGAGTATAAGAAAGTTAGGAAGAACAGATAAATAAGTTGTTTTTTGTTATTATTTAAGGATATTTTACAGTCTTAGTTCTTGTGACTTTCTCCACATCAAATACGGTTAATATAATTCCTGAAGAGTACATTATGTGCAGTAGAATACCTAAGAGCAGTTCACATAAGCCTGTGGCTTTGGCTTCCTTCTCATTGCTATTTCTTTCCTTTCTGTTTCTGATGAACAGAATTTTATCTGTTATATTTTTTTAAAAAAAGCGTTATTGAGATATACTCCATATATCATACAATCCTCCAATGTAAATTTGCAATTCGGTGGCTTTTGTTATATCCACAATGTTGCACAACCATCACTATAATTTCTGCTATATTTTTAAATCAAAAATATAGATTTTATTCACCATTGTTAATGTGATTAGGCTCCTAGTATACTTGTGAACCCACTATCTTTACTGGAAACTGCTGATTTCTTTTTACTGAAAAATTTAGCTCTTTTTATAACATTGGTATATCTAATATAAGTTGAAAGTGTTTTCCTTAAAATGTATATGGTCCTTACAATAGAATATTATTAGGCAATAAAAAAGAATGTAGTACTGATACATGTTACAACATGGATGAATATTGAAAACAGCATGCTAAATGAAAGAAGCCAGCCACAAAAAGCCGTGTATATAATTCCACTTATTCATTTATGTGAAATGTCCAGATAGGCAAATCCATAGAAATAGAAAGTAGATTAGTGGTTGCCAGGAACTGGGGAGAGGTAAATGCGGAGTGACTGCTAACGGGTACAGGGTTTCTTCTGGGGGTGATAAAAATGTTCTAAAATTAGATTATGATGATGATTGCACAGCTCTCTGAATAAATTAAAGAACACTGAATTGTATAATTTAAATGGGTGAATTTTATGCTATATAAATAAATTATATATATGTGTGTGTGTATATATATAATATCTCAATACAGCTGTTAAAAATGTATAGAGGTGGGCAGGAATTTCATTCTATCCGATTAAACACAGTGAAAACTAGTGATCCTAAAGGACAAATTTTAGAAAAGTTATAGCTATATTTAAACCTTAACCAAATTTTTTCAAAGAGTTTTTTGTTTGTTTCTCATATTTGTTTATTTAAATTTTTTAATATGAAAAAAAGTGTGATTACTGGTGAGTCCCATTAAGCATTTAAGGAAGAAATAATATGAATTCTACAAAAAGTCTTCCAAAGAATGGAGGAGAGGGACTTCTTCCCAATTCATTCTATGAGGCCAGCATTACTCTGATACCAAAACCAGACAAAGGCATTACAAAAAAAGGAAACTACTGACCAATATCCCTCCCGAACCTGGAGGCAAACATTTTAAACAAAACTTCAGCAAATTGAATCCAACAATATATAAAAAGGGTAATACATCACAACAATGTTGGTCTTATCTCAGGAATACAGAGTTGATTTAACATTCAAAAGGAAGCAATGTGAGGCATCATACTAACAATTTAATACACACTCAAACATATTATGATTTCAATAGATTCAGAAAAGTCATTTGACACAATTCAAGATACATTCCCTATTAAAACTCTCAGCAAAACAGGAATCAAAGGAAACTTTCTCAACCAGATGAAGAGCAACTATGAAAAACATATAGGTAACATCATATTTAATGGTGAAGAACTGAATGGTTTCCCCCTAAGATCAAGAATAAGACAAAAGTGTTCATTCTCATCACTTCTTTTCAACATTGTACTAGAGGTTCTGGCCAGTGCAATCAGGCAAAAAAGAAGGAAGGAAGGAGGGAGGGAGGGAAGGAAGGAAGGAAGGAAGGGGAAAGAGAGAGAGAGAGAGAAGGGAGGGAAGGAGGGAGTAAGGAAGAAAGAAAAGGCATCCATTTTGGAAAGAAAAAAGCAAAACTGTCTTTATTTGTAGACAACATGAAAGTCTATGTAGAAAATCTGATGGAATCCACAAGAAAGCATGAGTTTATCAGGTTGCAGGCTACAACATCAATATTCAAAAAGCAACTGAAATTTTATATATTAGCAATGAACAATCAAGAATTGAAATTTAAAGAGCAGTGCCATTTGTGATAGCACTTAGGGTTCAAAAACACTTAAGGATAGTACTTAGGGATAAAGCTGACAAAAATGTGCAACACTGAAAACTACAAAACACTGCTGAGATAAATTAAAAGACGTTTAATTAATAGACCTTGTGCATGGCTTGGAAGACTCAATATTGTTAAGAGGTCAGTTCTCCCAAAATTGCTCTATAGATTGATTCAATGCAATCTTAATTACAATCCCAGTTTGCTTTTCTGAAGAAATTGACAAGTTGATTCTAAATGCAAAGGACCTAGAATAGCCAAAATCGCTCTGAAAAAGAACAAAGTTGGGGACTAACACTATCTGATTTCAAGTCTTATTGTAAAGCTACAGTAATCAGGACAACGTGGTATTGGCGTCAAGCTAGACAAACAGATCAGTGGAACAGAATAGACAGTCCAAAAATAAACCCACATATACGAACAATTGATTTTTGACAAAAGTACAAAAGCAATTCTGTGGAGAAAGGATTTTTAAAAAATAAATGCTGCTGAGACAAGTGGTTTATCCATATGCAAAACGAACAAACAAACAAAAACCAAAAACACACCAAAAACCAAAAACTTCAATCTAAACTTCACACCATACACAAAATTTAACTCAAAATGGATCATGGATCTAAATGTAAGCCTAAAACTATAAAGCTCTAGAAGAAAACATAGGAGAAAATTTCTGTGACCTTTGGTTAAGGAACAGTCTCTTAGATACAACACCAAAAGCACAACCCAGAAAAAAGGGATAAAAGACTTAATGGAAAATAAAAAACTTTTGCTCTTCAAAAGAGACTGTTAGGAGACTGAAATGACAAGAAAATATTTGCATAGCATATTTCTCATAAGAGACTTATATCCAGGATACATAAAGAACACTCAAAACTTAATAAACAAACAACCCAATAAAAAAAGCAAAGGATTTGAGCAGACATTTCACCAAAGAAGATACATGGATCACAAATAATCACATGAAAAGATGGTCAATGTCAGTAGTCATTAAAGGTATTGCAAATTAAAACCATAATGAATACCACTATGTACCTGTTGAAATGACATGTATTGGCAAGGATGTGAAGGAACTGAAATTCTCATAACCCTGATGGTGAAATGTAAAATGGTACAGCCACTTTGGAAATGAGTTTGGCAGTTTCTTTAAAAGTCAAATTCACAGATGCCATATGATCCAGCTCTTCCATCTCTAGGTATTTACCCAAGAAAAAATACAGCATGTGTCCATACAAAGATTTGTACATGAATGTTTATAACAACTTTATGTGTAGTAGCCAAAAAAGTGGCAACAACCTAGATATTCATCAACAGGTGAATGGATAAACAAATCGGTATATGTCCACACCATGGAATACTACCCATTAATAAAATTGAACTATTGATACAACAACATGAATGAATCTCAAAATAATTTTGCTGAGTGAAAGAAGCCAGCCCCAAAAGAGCACATACTCATGATTCCATTTATACAAATCTTAATAAGATACCAACTAATCTGTATTGGCAGAAAGCAGATCAGTAGTTGCTTGAGGAAGGGGAGAGTAGAGAGGTGTAGGAGAGAGGGATTACCACGGGGCAGGAGAAAATGTTGGGGGTGATGGATATGTTCACCATCCTGATTGAGGGGATGGTTTCACATGTGTGTACATATAGCAACATTTAACAAATTTTATGCTTTAAAGATGTACAGTTTATTTTATGTCATTTTTCTTCAATAAAGCCAAAAACCTCATTGAACAAAAAAAGTGTTACTATCTTCACCGTCCTTAATTGGCATCTTCAGTAATAAAAATCTTATTTTAAAATGATCTATTAATCACAAGACAAACTAATTTTTTTCTTCTTCCTTGGAATAGCTGAACATATAGAAGAATCAGTAAATTAGGAAACTTTAAACATAGAACCACAGGCCTTAAAGAATTTTAAGCTTGAATATTCCATGTGTTGATGATGATATTAATGCAGTTAAGTTGAGCAAAACATTCCAAATCCTGAAAGCATAAAATTAGGGTTCGTATCAGAATACACATACATGATGTCAATGCAAATCCCCCACTCATTTATGAAGTTATTTTGACATATACCAATCTCCTTTTCCATTCAGTCATTTTATGTAGGCCCTCTTAGTGTGGGAGGGTTATAACTTTTTCTCTGAGGTGAAGGGAAGCTATTCCATGACAAGGTTTTCTACTAGCAAAGAAAAGAGTTGTGACAACAAATGGATAATTCAAGAAAATATGCCTTATTCAATAAATGAATATCAGATTAGTAGGGCTCAATATGCATGTTTATCTTTGACTTTTTTACTTTTTGAGTCTAACATTCTCAATATAAAGTTTAGCATTTTAGTCATGATTCTACTTCAGGCTAATTATCTAGGCTACAGAGTTCATGACTGATCATCGTATTCAATTATTGTATTATGCTAGTAGTGGTTATAATGCAGAAGAAACCAGTCACACAGCCTTTGTGGTATTCAATAGCTTACAAAGGGGGGCTTCCTAATTTCTTAGGCAGGGGATATTTATGAGCAGTTTGTCTCTGGGAGCCCTGAAATATGGTACTTTGGAAAGGTGAGGGTAAGTGGTCTCAAATTTAGATTTATGTTTTCCCATATATGTAAAGTTTATCTGAATGAATTACACATGTTTAAAATCCAGAAAATAGGAGGTTGGAAGATAGTTGATGTAATACATACTTAGGAATTTATCAATACTTTTTCTCTTTTTGATTTTGATTTTTCCTTCCAGCTTTATTGAGATATTATTGCCATACAGCACTGTATAAGTTTAAGGTGTACAGCATAATGATTTGACTTACATACATCATGAAATGATGACCACAGTAAGTTTAGTGAATGTCCATCATCTCATATAGATACAAAATTAAACAAATAGAAAAAATTTTTTTCCTTGTAATAAGAACTCTTAGAATTTACTCTGTTAATAACTTTCATATATAACATACAACAGTATTAATTATATTTATAATGTTGTACATTACATCCTTAGTACTTATTTATCTCATATCTGGAAGTTTGTACTTTTTGACTGTCTTCATCTAATTCCTGCTCCCCCCTACCCCCCTGCCTCTGATAACTGCAAATCTCATCTATTTTTCTATGAGTTTATTTGTTTGTTTGTTTTTGAAGTATAATTGACCTACAACACTATGTTAGTTCCTGTCACACCACATAGTGATTCGACATTTCTGTACATTTCAAAATGATCACCACAGTAAGTCTGGTTACCATTGTGATGTACTTTTTATAGCCAGATATATTCACTGAAGTTTGTTCTTAAAGGCCAGAAAACTTGGGCCAAGACAGAAGGAAAGGATTCCTTGCATATTTCCCCAATGACACTTTGTATGCTTTAAGCATAAAATTTATGGGGGAATCTTACTTTGTTCTTAAATATAAACATCAAGTTTATGTACTGATGAATCGAGCAAATTTCTATTTTTACCTGCATTCTGACTAACTCAGGCAAAATCAAAGCTTTCTCTTCATTCAGATTTTTCAGAAAAATTTGGCTGTACAGACCTGTCCAGATTGTTGTGGGCTGAAGAGTTAATATAGTTTGTCTTCTCTATAGATTTGATGTTGTCAAAGTAAAGGAGAAAGAGAAAGCAAATACATTGGAAAAGGAATTTCGATCTTCTGGGATCAGCCAGGGAGGCAGCTGTCTCGAAATTATGGAAGAAGCAGCATAGTTTTGGGGCCTGGGTTAATAGCAGCTCCCTTAATAAGCCAGTTCTATAGTTAGGTGTAGGGAGTTGTTTCTAGAAATGTAGTCTACAGTTTGTTCTTTCAGGTCTCACAGTGATTCTGAGGATCATCTAATATCCTTTAATAAACTCAGCTGAGTTTAATTATTAAACTAGCTAGAATGAAATCATTTATCTATTTCTAAGAATCCTTACCTATACAGTAATAGGTATCAGAATAGTGCTGCAAGTAACAGTATCTAAAATGTGTTCTTGGCTGAATTGAGACAATGGGGAAATAAATATTAAAGATGCACCCATTTCAATCTGGAAGGCTTGTGACTGTGGTCAAGCTTTTGCTTGCTATTCCTTGGAGTATAAACCAAATACCAACCAAGGCTGTAGGATTAAGAAAAATGGTAGGAAATTTCAGAACTTGCCATGTACTGGCTCCTTCTTGTGGTTTTTAAGAAAAGCTCCATAAGAAAGTGATGCACTCAGGCTGCAGAAATGGAAAGAAAAATAAATGTCCTAAGAGGGGTGCTTTTAGCCTTTGGCCTGCAATTTAAGTTTACTGAGATTCCTGTAATTTGGAGCCTTGCAGGATTGAAAAAGCTAAAGGCTTCTGTACTCCAAAGGAAGGCATCGACAGTGGTGAGATCAAAGCTGCAGCCATAGCGGTAAATAAGATTGATGCTCTGCTGGACAAATTCTCTGATCAAATTAATAGTGTTTTCTTCTCAACAAAGCTTATTGTTTCACATGTCCTGAAGGTAGAGGCCATTAAGTTAAAGGAGAAGAGGAAAGTGGATAGAGTGCAAAGATAAGCAACTCAAAGCCCCAAATTCTCAGGCTTAAAAAGTTTTAGACCAGTGGTACTCCAAGTGTGGTCCACTGACTGGCTGTCAGTTAACGAATTTTTGGTACTGGTCTGAGAGGAGATAAGGAACTTCAAGCAGAATGTAAGTCAGCTTTGACCCTAAGATCACTGTTTAGTTCAGCTGACTTTTTTATGTCAAGACTGTCTCAGTGAAGGCAGCAGTGTGTTAATTTACATTCTGTTGTGAGCACCGTACCTTGTCGCAGTCTGGAACTTTGAGTAGAGCTAGTCTAGAAAAGATCCTTGGCCAAGGTTATTCACATATAGATTGATTAGAAATAAATATGCTAGAAATCTACTAAGTTTTGAGGAATATATTGCCAAAAAATATCCCAAACCTGACTGGAACAGTCTGTGCCTGTTAAACCCCACAACAATCCCCAAGGTCCTGAACCTGCACCAACAAGAAGCAAGCTGTCCAAAGCTATGTGGCTTCCAGAAAGGACATCCTCTACAAAACCCAGCTCAGATGTAAACAGGAGGATAATGGAAAAGGAAGAACTATGAGAAACAGGATCAGGGAAAATGGAGGGCAATGGACAAGGGAAATCCTCCCAGACAATTTCAAAGATTTCAAGGGCTGCCAGATGAGCTAACCAAGGAATTTATTCTCCTGCCGGTTTTTTTCTACTTCACTCTTCCTGTTTAGAATGACAATAATTGTTAGGATTTAGAGTTTTGTGTTCTCCTTTTTCTGATGGGAATTTTTGCTTTGGTATCCTCTGCCACATTCAAACCTGATGAAGAGGACTTCACATCACCCAAAATTCTGAGTTTGTTAGTGGATCTAGTAATTAGATGGGAATTCTGCCTCTCTTGGGAGGAGGGTGAGTGCGTTCCATAGCGGGAAGAAGGATGTGCATAGATGTTTGGAAGTTAGAGGAGTGTACTAGAGCAGAGAATACAAGTTCCTTACCCAATATCCATTTCCCTTTCTTTTTTCTTTTTTAACTAACAGAGCCCCAACTTTTGGGAAGCATTTCCCAACCTTCCTGGCAGATAGGCATGACTATATTTCACACTTCTGGTCAAAGGTATGAAGGAGAAACTGTTGGTTACAACTTCTGAGGATGTTTCTTAAAGTGGTGGGTGAGCTGACAATACAGCCATACGCTAAGGATGGTGATGAGCCATGCCAGTCCTGGACTGCCCACCTCTGGACTTCTTCATGAGAAAAAATAAACCCCCAATTTGTTTGAGCCACTGTTTTCCACTTTCTGTTAACTACCAGGCAAATGTAAATTTTTAATTGGTACACCAGAAAAGATGTAACTGTGTCCTCTATTTACTTAATGAATCCTAATGATCTATGTTCACTATTTACTTGGTGAAGTAGATAGAAATCCAGGTCTCTATTGAAAATTATATTGTTTGAATCAATTCAATAAGACTTTTACTCAGTGCCTATTGTGTGCTTGGCACTCATGTTTATTGAGAGTAATCTTTACTGACTATACCACAATTCTTACATTATAGTTCCTCTTTTCGGTACAGTTTTTAAGGTCTACACTGGAATTCATCTCCTTTCCTGTTCTTCCCACTGGGTTGAATCTTGGAGGAAATTTTATGGCTGCTGACTGAAAACTTGCCGGTTTGACACCTTGTATTCTGCATTTTTATACCTAAAAATTGAGGACTTTACACCCACAAGGCAACATATTATATTTAACTTGCATCATATATAGTCCTATACTCACCTGAAAATACAGTGTTATCCATTATGAATGAGATTTATTTCATAACTTGTCCACATTCATTTGCTGTCATGGATATTAATTGGTTGCCTACTCAGCCTCCATTTCCCTCTTCTTCTTTCCCAAGGGACCCACATTTCTGACCAGGTAGCTGCCCCTCTTCCATGCAGCTAATATATACATACACAAATTCACACATGTGCACACGTTTATGCTTTCCATTGTGTATGAGTGAATGTCTATGAAATGATTTCTCTCTTCATACAACTAAAAGGCTCTTAAAGATAGTAACTAAAGAGGCTGCATATGGGAGAGAGTTTGTGTGGAAAACAGATGAATAACAGAGTGATAAGAAACATTGCTGATAGTACACCTTCCCCCAAATGATAATTATCTGGTGTTGACTCCTCTGAGACCAGAGCCATACAAAAGGGCAGTTCCCAAGAGTGCTTGGCTGTACTTACCAGGACTGATTGTGGCAGTCAGTTAATGAGAAAGGATCCTGAGGTCTAGCCAGAAAAGTTAGATCCTGGCTAATTATTCTGAGCAACCTGAAGCGGGAGAGAGGTGGAGAACAGGGGTCCAGGAGACAAAGTGGGCCAGATGCTAAAGAAACAGTAACACCAAGTTACCAAAGAAATGAGAGGAACTAGAGTTAGTAAGAGGCTACAAATATCAAGATGAGCATCAGACAACAGAACTAGCTGGAATGGAGTTTGATGTGTGGCGAATAGGGTAGTTCGGGAATGCATCTTGAAGAAGTGGGAGTGTAGTTTCAAGCCCCTTTTATGAATGTTTTGGTTGCTCCCACCAACAGGGGTGAGTCTTAAAGGAACAGGCTACAACCAAATAGTATTTTATTGAAAATGAGTATCATGGCAGAATGGATTACCTACACTTTGTTTTTAACTCCATGACCTTATCATATAGGGTTAGGGTTAGTTTATGGTAGATCAAAACTTGAAATTCTCTGCACAGTTCATGCTCTGATGCAGGATGCTCTGGGAAACTCTGAAGAAGCTTTAAACTACCTCTCACAAAGTTCCAGTGGCTTTCATTTCTGTTTTGTAAGCTTCTCAAGATTTAAAAAAGTTAAAATAGTTTATTGCAACACCAACTAATGGTGATTATTCCATAGACAATACCATTTCAGGTGCCTTATAGGTCAAGTCTTTCAAAATGAAGAGTAAGGTAACTTCAATTACAGTTTAAGGTAGCTTAATGAGAAGTTAGTAGTGAGTACTTGTGCTTTAGCCACCTGCCACTTGGATAGCTACAATTGGGAACAAAGGGGAAATAAAATGGAATTATAAAAAGACTCCTACCTTTCCCATTACTGGATATTCTTAAAGCTACTACCTGTCAACCTCTAATACACCTTTTTAATAATGTGTATGTTTGTCTTTCTCTTAATAGAGAATTGACTGGTGTTAATAATAATACTAAAAATAATAGCAGCAAATACTTATATACAACAAATATCATTTTGCTTAATCCTCAAAACTATTAATATCCCTATTTTACAGATGAAGAAACTAAGTGTCAGAGAGGTTAAGACTCTTGACCAGAGTCATATGGCTAATAACCCTTGGAGCTGGGATTATGAACTCAGGCAGACAGGTTCCAACGTACATGCTATTAACCACACTTCTAACAGGGAAATGAGTCAGAAGACATTCATGATGAAGAAAAGCAAAAAGAACATTTGATAAAATAATGGTCTAAAGTCTGGAAGATTCAGACTATGATAACATATAGTTCAGATGAAGCTTAGCACAATGGCATTTTGTACAGAGCTAGAACAAAAAATCTTAAAATTTGTATGGAAACACAAAAGACCCCAAATAGCCAAAGCAATCTTGAGAAAGAAAAATGGAGCTGGAGGAATTAGTCTCCCTGACTTCAGACTATACTACAAAGCTACAATAATCAAGACAGTATGGTACTGGCACAAAAGCAGAAATATAGATCAATGAAACAGGATAGAAAGCCCAGAGATAAACCCATACACCTATGGTCTTACCGTTATTTGAATTGTGTATTAAATAGCTTTATTATATTTGTTTAATTTAACAAATAATTATTGAGCACCTACTAGTGCTAGAAACTGTTGTACACACTGGGAATACAGTGATTAAAAATCAAGTCCATTTGGTTGTGCCAAAGAGATTAAGATTACTTTTAGGGTAAAGACTGTCATAGGTGTTTTATAATTGCATTCAGTGATGCTTAGCACGTGGTAGTCCTCAATTAATTGTTTTGACTCAGTTTTGGCTTTCTGTATAGACATCCTAAAATTCATACAGAATCTCAAAGGACCCCAAATAGCCAAAATAATCTTGAGAAAGAAAAATAAAAGCTGAAGGCCTCACACCTTCTGCTTTCGAAACATATTACAAAGCTACAGTAATCAAAGCAGTATGGTACTGGCATAAAGACAAAAATATCAACCAATGGAACAGAGTAGAGTGCTCACCCTCACATATATGGTCAAATGAACTATGATAAGGGTGCCAAAATACACAGTGGGAAAAGAATAGTCTCTTCAACAAATGGTGCTAGGAAAACTACAAAAGAATGACGTTGGATCCTTACCTTACACCATATACAAAAATTAATGCAAAAAGGATTAAAGACATGGGGGCTTCCCTGGTGGTGCAGTGGTTGAGAACCTGCCTGCCAATGCAGGAGACACGGGTTCGAGCCCTGGTCTGGGAAGATCCCACATGCTGCAGAGCAACTGGGCCCGTGAGCCACAACTACTGAGCCTGCGCGTCTGGAGCCTGTGCTCCGCAACAAGAGAGCCCGCAATAGTGAGAGGCCCACGCACCGCGATGAAGAGTGGCCCCCGCTCGCCGCAACTAGAGAAAGCCCTCGCATAGAAACGAAGACCCAACACAGCCAAAACATAATTAATTAATTAATTTTAAAAATAATTAAAAAAAAGGATTAAAGACCTAAATGTGAGACCTGAAACTATAAAACTCGTATAAGAAAACATAATGAAAAATTTCATGACATTGGACTTGGCAGTAATTTCTTGGATATAACACCAAAAACACAGGAAGCAAAAACAAAAATAGACAAATGGGACTAAGTCAAATTTTAAAACATCTGTGCAGCAAGGGAAACAATCAAGAGAGTGAAAAGGAAACCTATCAATTGGAGAAAATATTTGCAAGCCATGTATCTAATAAGGGGTTAATATCTAAGGTATATAAAGAACTCCTACAACTCAATAACAACAAGAACAACAACAAATAACCCAATTTTTTAAATGAGCAAAGGATTTGAATAAACATCTCTCCAAAGAAGATATACAAATGGACAACAAACATATGCAAAGATGCACAACTTCACTAATCATCAGGGAAATACAAATCAAAACCACAATGAGATATTATCTCATACCACTAAAGATGGCTGTTATCAAAAATAAAAAATAAAAATAAAACAGAAAATAACAAGTGTTGGTGAGGATGTGGAAAAATTGGAACCCTTCTGCTCTGTTGGTAGGAATGTAAAATGGTGCAGCCACTATGGAAAACAGTATGGAAGTTCCTCAAAAAAATAAAAACAAAATTACCACATGATCCAGCAATTCCACTTCTGGGTATATATCCAAAAGAATTGAAAATTGGATCTCAAAATGATATTGATTGTACACCCATGATCATTGCATTATTCACAATAGTCAAGAAATGAAAGCAGCCTAAATGTCCATCAAAGGATGGATGGTTAAAAAAAAGCAGTATATACATACAATGGAATATTATTCAGCCTTAAAAAAGAAGAAAATCCTGTCACATACTGCAACACAGATGAACCTTGAGAACATTATGCTCAGTAAAACAAACCAGTCACAAAAAGACAAAAACTGCATGATTCCTCTGTGATATAAGGTATCTACGGTAGTCAAGTTCATGGAAACAGAAAGTACAATGGTGGTTACCAGGGACTGGGGGGGTTGGGGAAATAGGGAGTTGTTGTTTAATAGGTGTAGAGTTTTGGTTTGGCAAGATGAAAAAGTTCTAGAGATCTGTTGCACAACAATATGCACATAGTTAATACTAATACACTGTTTACTTAAAAATGGTTAAGATAGTAAATATTGTTACGTGTTTTTTATAGCAACACTTTATTTAAATTTTTTTTAATTTTAATGTTTTTATACAATTTTTAAAGATTACTTTCCATTTACAGTTATTACAAAATATTGTCTGTATTCCCCATGTTGTACAATACATCCTTGAGCCTATCTTGTACCCAATAGGTTTTATCTCCCACTCCCCACCCTTACATTGCCCCTCCCCCCACTAGTAACCAGTAGTTTGTTCTCTATATCTGTGAGTCTGCTTCTTTTTGATATATTCACTAGTTTGTTGTATTTTTCAGATTCCACATATAAGTGATATCATATAGTATTTGTCTTTCTCTGTCTGACTTATTTCACTTAGCAAGATGCCCTCCAAGTCCAGCCATGTTGCTGCAAATGGCAAAATTTTGTTTTTCTTTATGGCTGAGTAGTATTCCATTGTGTGTGTATGTGTGTGTTTGTGTGTGCGTGTGCGTGTGTATACCACATCTTCTTTATCCATTCATTTGTTGATGCACATTTAGGTTGCTTCCATATCTTGGCAATTGTAAATAATGCCATTATGAGCATTGGGGTGCATGTATCTTTTCAAATTAATGTTTTTGTCTTTTTCAGATATATACCCAGGAGTGGAATTGCTGGGTCATATGGTAGTTCTATTTTTAGGTTTTTGAGAAACCTCCACACTGTTTTCCACTAGAACAAATAATTTTAAAACTTGTATGGAAACATAAAAGATCCCAAATATCCAAAACAATCTTGAGACAGAAGAACAGAGCGGGAGGAATCACACTCCCTGACTTCAGACTATACTACAAAGCTACAGTAATCAAAACAGTGTGGTACTGGCACAGAAACAGACTTACAGATCAATGGAACAGAACAGAGAGCCCAGAAATAAACCCACACACTCATGGTCAATTAACTATGAAAAGGAGGCAAGAATATACAATGGAGAAAAGACAGTTTCTTCAGTAAGTGGTGCTGGGAAAACTGGACAGCTACATGTAAATAATTAAATTAGAACATTCTCTAACACCATATACAAAAGTAAACTCCAAATGGATTAAAGACCTAAATGTAAGACTGGGTACTATAAAACTCCTAGAGGGAAACATAGGCAGAACACTCTTTGACATAAATCGCAGCAATATTTTTTTGGATTTGTCTCCTAAAGTAAAGGAAATAAAAGCAAAAATAAGCAAATGGGACCTAATTAAACTTAAAAGCTTTTGCACAGCCAAGGAAACCATCAACAAAATGAAGAGACAACCTACTGAATGGGAGGAAACATTTGCAAATGATATGACCAATAAGGGATTAGTATCCAGCACATATAAACAGCTCATACAACTCAACATCAAAAGAACAAACAACCTGATTAAAAAATGGGCAGAAGAGCTGAAAAGACATTTTTCCAAAGAGGAAGTGCAGGTGGGCAACAGGCACATGAAAAAGATGCACAACATCTCTAATCATCAGGGAAATGCAAATCAAAACCACAATGAGATATCACCTCACATCTGTCAGAAAGGCTATCATCAAAAAGAACACAAAAAACAAATGTTGGTGAGGATGTGGAGAAAAAGGAACACTTGTACACTGTTGGTGGGAATGTAAATTGATGTAGCCACTATGTTATGTGCTTTTTACTACAATAAGACATGTTGATTGTGACCTACTGATTTGATTTTCTGACTCGCTAATGGATCACAACCTGATTTTGAAAAATCCTAGCTTGGATTAATTAAGATTGAACATCTGTGATATGACCTACCTTGGGATACAAGCCTGTCTTATACTTGATCGAAACCAGGGCTCTGTTAGCAAGCAAAAGGTAAGGAGGAGGTGGAATATTATTTGGCAAAAAAAGGAATGAAGCATTGATACATACTACAACATGGGTGAACCTTGAAAACATTATGCTAAGTGTAAGAAGTCAGTCACAAAGGACCACGTATTGTATTATTCTATATGAAATGTCCAGAACAGGCAAATCCATAGAGACAGAAAGTAGATTAGTGGTTGCATAGGGCTGGGGTAAGGAGTTGGGGGAAATGGGGAGTGACTGCCAATAGGTACAGGGTTTCTCTGGGGGAGGACAAACATGTTCCGAAATTAGATTGTGATGATGGTTGCACAACTCTCTAAATATACCAAAAAACATTGAATTGTACACTTTAAATGGCTAAACTTTATGGTATGTGGAATCTGGAGGCTCTTCCTGTGAATACTATGGTTCTACTACTAAGCCGTGTTTGAACTCAGTCTTTTTATTTAATTAATTAATTTATTTTTGGCCGCACAGCGCGGCTTGCAGGATCTTAGTTCCCTGACCAGGGATCGAACCCGTGCCCCCTGCAGTGGAAGTGTGGAAGCCTAACCACTGGACCACCAGGGAATTCCCTAAACTCAATCTTTTTAGTTAGCTCTTTGCTGATTTTGTCATACTTGTTTGTCTTTCCCCCATCAGATTATGAGTTTCTTGAGTCAGAGTGTTATTTCCAGGAGTGACATTATATTAGGAAATTAACCTGGGGAGAGGGCGGCATCACCAAGATTTGACTATTGTCACTTAATCAGCTGTGTGACCTTAAGTGCTCTGAAGCTTGGTTTTTTAATCTGTAAAATATGGATCAATCTATTTCAGGGTGGTGTTGTAAGAATTAAATGGTATGAAGTTATATGAAGTATCTACATGGTAGATTGTCAATAAACAGCTTCTTTCACCTGTTCTTTTGTCCCAGTTCAGGTGAAATGGTGAAATGGTCTATTTGCCTTAATTCTGCTCATTCTGTAAGTTCAAAGGCACTACTAACTTTAAAACTTACAGGAATCTTACCAGGTTTCTATTTTTTACTTCCCATATGGTCCCTACTATTTCTTTAATTTTATTCACTTTTATCCCTTCCTTGTGTATTGTGGGAGCCCAAGATAGGCTGCCCCAAAATGTGCTTCAATAGCATATTGATTATTTTGAATTAAAGTTACTTAAACGACCAACTCAAGAGGGACACTCTGACTGTCCTTTCTGTCTCCCTGAAAGCAGGAAGTAAATCTCTCATGTGAAAGGTGCATTCCCTGCATCTGGGGGTAGAAGGCTACCCTTATCATCAGAGATAGGGAATTCAGACTGAGAAGCCTATATAAACAAACCTGGTTACTTCTTTAAATTTACTACCCCAAACCCAGATTCTGTTTAGATTCTTCACTATTTGAGCACCCAAAATCTAAGTTTCTTTGCCCTGTCAATTCCTCACAAATTTATTGTTTCTGTGTCTAAAAAGTATAAAAGGCTGCCTGATTTAGCCACTTCTTAGGTCCATTTCTATGAGAACTTCATGTGCATGAATTGAAATTTGTTTCTTTTTCTCCTGTTACTCTGCCTTGTGTTAATTTTATTATTTGTCCCACCACAAGAACTCAAGAGGGGTAGAGGAGGAAAATTTCCCCTCCTGGACTATATGCAAAGATCTCTATTGATTGTGTAATTTTCTCCAAGTCTTAGTGGGTAGTGTATACAATGACAATTTTACACTAACAAACAATGACATTTACACAAAGCATTTCAAAACATTTCACAAAAGATTTCCTGACTACTATGAAAAAAGGGGGTTTATGTATTATAAATACAGTGGAAAAGAGCTATTACTCAGAAGCTACTGCTGAAAATGAGAAAACAGTAGTTATGGCTTTAAACTTAATTGTTAAGGTACAGAGTTACCCATCATGTGCCCTTCTTCTTTTTTTCTTTTTTAAATAGATCTTTATTGGAATATAATTGCTTCACAATACTGTGTTGGTTTCTGTTGTACAACAAAGTGAATCATCCACATGCATACATATGTCCCCATATCCCATCCCTCTTGAGCCTCCCTCCCATCCTCCCTATCCCACCCCTCTACGTCATCGCAAAGCACCGAGTTGATCTCCCTGTGCTATGTGGCTGCTTCCCACTACCTAGCTATTTTACATTCAATAGTGTATATATGTCAATGCTACTCTCACTTCGCCCCAGCTTCCCCCTCCCACCCCATGTCCTCAAGTCCATTCTCTATGTCTATGTCTTTATTCCTGTCCTGCAACTAGGTTCATTATACCATTTTTTTTTTAGATTCCATATATATGCGTTAGCATGTGGTATTTGTTTTTCTCTTTCTGACTTACTTCACTCTGTATGACAGATTTTAGGTCCATTCACCTCACTACAAATAACTCAATTTCATTTCTTTTTATGGCTGAGTAATATTCCATTGTATATATGTGCCACATCTTCTTTATCCATTCATCTGTCAATGGACACTTAGGTTGTTTCCATGTCCTGGCTATTGTAAATGGTGCTGCAATGAACATTGTGGTACATGACTCTTTTTGAATTCTGGTCTTCTCAGGGTATATGCCCAGTAGTGGGATTGCTGGGTCATATGGTAGTTCTATTTCTAGTTTTTTAAGGAACCTCCATACTGTTTTCCATAGTGGTTGTATCAATTTACATTCCCACCAACAGTGCAAGAGGGGTTCCCTTTTCACCACACCCTTTCAAGCATTTATTGTTTCTAGATTCTTTGATAATGGCCATTCTGACTGGTGTGAGGTGATACCTCATTGTAGTTTTGATTTGCATTTCTCTAGTAATTAGTGATGTTGAGCATCTTTTCATGTGCCTCTTGGCCATCTGTATGTCTTCCTTGATGAAATGTCTATTCAAGTCTTCTGCCCATTTTTTAACTGGGTTGTTTGTTTTTTTGATATTGAGCTCCATGAGCTGTTTGTATATTTTGGAGATTAATCTTTGGCTGTTTTTTCATTTGCAAATATTTTCTCCCATTCTGAGGGTTGTCTTTTTGTCTTGTTTATGGTTTACTTTGCTGTGCAAAAGCTTTTAAGTCCCATTTGTTTATTTTTGTTTTTATTTCTGTTACTCTAGGAGGTGGGTAAAAAAGATCTTGCTGTGGTTTATGTCAAAGAGTGTTTTTCCTATGTTTTCCTCTAAGAGTTTTATAGTGCCTGGCTTTACATTTAGGTCTTTAATCCATTTGGAGTTTATTTTTGTGTATGGTGTTAGATAGTGTTCTAATTTTATTGTTTTACATGTAACTGTCCACTTTTCCCAGAACCACTTATTGAAGAGGCTGTCTTTTCTCCATTGTATGTTCTTGCCTCCTTTGCTGTAAATTAGGTGCTCATATGTGCGTGGGTTTATCTCTGGGCATTCTATCCTGTACCATTGATCTGTATTTCTGTTTTTGTGCCAATACCATACTGTTTTGATTACTGTAGCTTTGTGGTATAGTTTGAAGTCGGGGAGCCTGATTCCTCCAACTCCGTTTTTCTTTCTCAAGATTGCTTTGGCTAATTGGGGTCTTTTGTGTTTCCATACGAATTGTAAAATTTTTTGTTCTAATTCTGTGAAGAATGCCATTGGTAGTTTGATATGGATTGTATTGAATCTGTAGATTGCTTTGGGTAATATATTCATTTTCACAATATTGATTCTTCCAATCCAAGAACATGGTATGTTTCTCCATCTGTTTATGTCATCTTTGATTTCTTTCATCAGTGTTTTATAGTTTCCTGAGTATCAGTCTTTCGCCTCCATAGGCAGGTTTATTCCTAGGTATTTTATTCTTTTTGTTGCAATTGTAAATGGTAGTGTTTCATTAATTTCTCTTTCTGATTTTTCGTTGTTGGTGTATAGGAATGCCAGAGATTTCCGAGCACTAATTTTGTATCCTTCAACCTTACCAAATTCATTGATTAGTTCTAGTAGTTTTCTGGTGGCATCTTTAGGATTCTCTATGTATAGTATCATGTCATCGGCAAACAGTGACAGTTTTACTTCTTTTCCAATTTGTATTCCTTTTATTTCTTTTTCTTCTCTGATTGCTGTGGCTAGGACTTCCAAAACTATGTTGAATAAGAGTGGCGAGAGTGGACATCCTTGTCTTGTTCCTGATCTTAGTGGAAATGCTTTCAGTTTTTCACCATTGAGTATGATGCTTGCTGTGGGTTTGTCATATATGGCCTTTATTATGTTGAGGTAGTTTCCGTCTATGCCCATTTTCTGGAGAGTTTTTATCATAAATGGGTGTTGAATTTTGTCAAAAGCTTTTTCTGCATCTATTGAGATGACCATATGGTTTTTATTCCTTAATTTGTTAGTGTGGTGTATCACATTGATTGATTTATGTATATTGAAGAATCCTTGCATCCCTGGGATAAATACCACTTGATCATGGTGTATGATCCTTTTAATGTGCTGTGCTGTTGGTTTCTGTTTGCTAGTATTTTGTTCAGGATTTTTGCATCCATGTTCATCAGTGATATTGGTCTATAATTTTCCTTTTTGTGTGATATCTTTTTCTGGTTTTGGTATCAGGGTGATGGTGGCTTCGCAGAATGAATTTGGGAGTGTTTCTCCCTCTGCAACTTTTTGGAAGAGTTTGAGAAGGATGGGTGTTAGCTCTTCTCTAAATGTTTTATAGAATTCTCCTGTGAAGCCATCTGGTCCTGGACTTTTGTTTGTTGGAAGATTTTTGATTACGGTTTCAATTTCATTACTTGTGATAGGTCTGTTTATATTTTCTAATTCTTCCTGGTTCAGTCTTGGAAAATTGTACCTTTCCAAGAATTTGTCCATTTCTTCGTGGTTGTCCATTTTATTGGCATACAGTTGTTTGCAGTAGTCTCTTATAATCCTCTGTATTTCTGCAGTGTCAGTTGTGACTTCTCCTTTTTCATTTCTAATTTTATTGATTTGCATCCTCTCCCTTTTTTTCTTGATGAGACTGGCTAAGGGTTTATCAATTTTGTTTATCTTCTCAAAGAACCAGCTTTTAGGTTTACTGATCTTTGCTATTGTTTTCTTCATTTCTATTTCATTTATTTCTGCTCTGATCTTTTTGATTTCTTTCCTTCTACTGACTTTGGGTTTTCTTTGTTCTTGCTCTAATTGTTTTAAGTGTAGGGTTAGATTGTTTGAGATTTTTCTTGTTTCTTGAGGTGAGATTGAATTGTTATAAACTTCCCTCTTAGAACTGCTTTTGCTGCGTCCCATAGGTTTTGGGTTGTTGTGTTTTTGTTGTCATTTGTTTCTATGTATTTTTTAATTTCTTCTTTGATTTCTTCAGTGATCTCTTGGTTATTTAGTAGCACACGGTTTAGCCTCCATGTATTTGTGTTTTTTACAGTTTTTCTCCTGTAATTGATTTCCAATCTCATATCATTGTGGTCAGAAAAGATGCTTGATATGATTCCAATTTTCTTAAATTTTCTGAGGCTTGATTTGTGACCCAAGATGTGATCTATCCTGGAGAATGTTCTGTGTGCACTTGAAAAGATAGTGTATTCTGCCACTTTGGGGTGGGATGTTCTATAAATCTCAATTAAATCTATCTGGTATATTGTGTCATTTAAAAGTTGTGTTTCCTTATTTATTTTCTGTTTGGATGATCTGTCCGTTGGTGTAAGTGGGGTGTTAAAGTTCCCTACTATTACTGTGTTACTGTCGATTTCTCCTTTCATGGTTGTTAGCATTTGCCTTATGTATTGAGGTGCTCCTATGTTGGATGCCTAGACATTTATAATTGTTATATCTTCTTCTTGAATTGATCCTTTGATCATTATGTAGTGTCCCTCCTTGTCTCTTGTAACAGTCTTTATTTTAAAGTCTATTTTGTCTGATATGAGAATTGCTATTCCAGCTCTCTTGATTTCCATTTGCATGGAATATCTTTTTCCATCCCTTCACTTTCAGTCTGTATGTGTCCCCAGGTCTGAAGTGGGTCTCTTGTAGACAGCATATATATGGGTCTTGTTTTTGTATCCATTCAGCCAGTCTTTGTCTTTTGGTTGGGGCATTTAATCCATTTACATTCAAGGTTATTATCAATATGTATGTTCCTATTACCATTTTCTTAATTGTTTTGGGTTTGTTTTTGTGGGTCTTTTTCTTCTCTTGTGTTTCCCGCCTAGAGAAGCTTCCCACCTACAGCATTTGTTGTAAAGCTGGTTTGGTGGTGCTGAATTCTCTTAGCTTTTGCTTGTCTGAAAAGCTTTTGATTTCTCCACTGAATCTGAATGAGATCCTTGCTGTGTAGAGTAATCTTGGTTGTAGGTTTTTCTCTTTCATCACTTTAAGTATATCCTGCCACTCCCTTCTGGCCTGCAGAGTTTCTGCTGAAAAATCAACTGATAACATTATGGGGATTCCTTTGTATGTTATTTTTTGTTTTTCCCTTGCTGTTTTAATATTTTTTCTTTGAATTTAATTTTTGTTCGTTTGATTAATATGTGTCTTGGTGTGTTTCTCCTAGGGTTTATCCTGTATGGGGCTCTCTGCGCTTCCTGGACTTGGGTGACTATTTCCTTTCCCATGTTAGGGAAGTTTTCCACTATAATCTCTTCAAATATTTTCTCAGACCCTTTCTTTTTCTCTTCTTCTTCTGGGACCCCTATAATTCAAATGTTGGTGTGTTTAGTGTTGTCCCAGAGGTCTCTGAGATCATTTTCAATTTTTTTCATTCTTTTTTCTTTACTCTGCTCCTCGGCAGTTATTTCCACCATTTTGTCTTCCAGCTCACTTATTCATTCTTTTGCCTCAGTTATTCTGTTATTGATTCCTTCTAGTGTATTTTTCATTTCAGTTATTGTGTTGTTCTTCTCTGTTTGTTTGTTCTTTAGTTCTTCTAGATCTTTGTTAAACACTTCTTGTATTTTCTCAATCTATGTCTCCATTCTATTTCTGAGATTCTGGATCATCTTTACTATCATTAATCTGAATTCTTTTTCAGGTATATTGCCTATTTCCTCTTCATTTATTTGGTCTTGTAGGTTTTTACCTTGCTCCTTCATCTGTGACATATTTTTTTGCTGTCTCATTTTTTTTTATTTTTATGAGTGGGATTGTGTTCCTGTCTTACTGGTTGTTTGGCCTGAGGCTTCCAGCACTGGAGTTTGTAGGCTGTTGGATAGAGCTGGTTCTGGGTGCTGAGATGGGGACCTCCGTGAGACCTCATTACGATGAATATTCCTTGGGGTCTGAGGTTCTCTGTTAGTCCAGTGGTTCGGACTCAGAGCTCCCACCATAGGAACTTTGGCCCAACCCCTGGCTCATGAACCAAGATCCAGTTCACTTGGGGATTCCTCCCATCTCCTTGGGCATCAGGGTCCCACACTAGTGGCGGCAGGCACCCTAGTTGTGGGGAGACGCTAACTCCTTGTCTTTTTCCACACCACCATCTTCTGCCCTTCTTCTTAATCACTAACCCAGACATCAATCTGTTATGTAAGCAAAGAAACAGGAAGCTACAGCAGAGTTTAAGGAAGCTTTTGAGTGTCTTCTGTACAGATTAAATAACCTGATATATCTTAATAATATTTAGATTAAATGCAATCAGTAACTTTTAAAAGTGTGTGCTGAGGGAAAAGGGAAAAGAAACTTATACTGAAAGACCAGAATGGAGGTGTTTTTGATTTATTCAGACCCTGGAGTTGATACTGCATAATCAGTTATGTCAATGCCCTCCAGCCAAAGGCCACTGGGAACACACTTGTAATTGGTTTTATTGCTTGTTGCAGGGAGAGAGAATGCACGTCATGGGGATCCATGGGCCACCCCATCATAAGAGTTTAGAAAGGACTTAGTATATAGGATTTGGGTTCATGTTAGGTGATTTGGGGAAGGATTCAAGGAAGAGGTCTTTTCTCTGGATATAGGTGCTGTCAGGAAGCAGAGGTAATGTCATGATTGGATATCTCAATAAATCTTACCTAGAAGAAGGGACGACTAGCATGAGGGTAAAACTGTAAATGGTACATACAGAAGCAGCAATCACTAATATTAACTAGAATAGGGGAATAGTTAGTCGTTTTTGTGGCTCAAACAACATTTACATTTTGTGTGTGTTCAAACATGATTACATAGTGGTCTTTTTCTTTTTTTGGTGTTGACACATTGTATTCACAGAGTGGCCTTATTTGATGTTCATGATCTATAAGAGTGTTTTTGTTCAACAAGAGAATACCAACATCTAGTTGTGAATGCCAGGGCAGCTCCTGGATGTCACAGCCTGTTTTTCTCTTTCTCAGAAATATTATCTACTCCTACCACATTTTCTGTTTTCTTATTGAGTTCTTACTGTAAAATCAGACATTTTCTAAGATTGCTATTATAAGAGGGAAGGGAAGAGAACCTGTCATTTATTGAGTACGTATCTTAGGCATTGTTGTGTATATAGTGATACATAATATCATTTTATTTATTTATTTTTAATTAATTTATTTATTTTTGGCTGCATTGGGTCTTTGTTGCTGTGTTGGGTCTTTGTTGCTGTGTGTGGGTTTTCTCTAGTTGTGGTGAGTGGGGCCTACTCTTCGTTGCAGGGCGGGGGCTTCTCATTTCAGTGGCTTCTCTTGTTGTGGAGCACGGGCTCTAGGCATGTGGGCTTCAGTAGTTGTGGCTTGTGGGCTCTAGAGCACAGGCTCAGTAGTTGTGGTGCATGGGCTTAGTTGCTCCACGGCATGTGGGGTCTTCCCGGAGCAGGGATTGAACCCATGTCCCCTGCATTGGGAGGCGGATTCCTAACCACTGCACCACCAGGGAAGTCCCCATAATATCATTTTAAAATAGTAAATAACCCTGAGGCAAATAACATCTGCATTTTACAGAGGAAGAAATGGGCTCAGAGAGAATACATAACTTGCTCAAAGTCACACACAGCTGGTAAATAGAGGCTGATTTTGAATCCAGATCTGTCTCCAAAGCCTAATGTACTTTCTGCTCTACCATGTTGTCTTGCAGAAGATTTAGGAATACAGCCTATTCTTTATGTCTGTACTATTAATTTGAGAAAATATTATATTCAGAATTGAAACTTGGAGAAGTAACAATTCCTTGAATTCACAGTTTTATTGACTATTTTTAAGTCAGATTATATATGTCAGATGGCAGAACCTATGTAGGAAGCACATGATATTATAGTCCTGTTCCACCAGACATTGTAAATACCCAGAGGGAACAGAACAGCAAAGAACTAAAGTATTGGGGGTCCGCCTTGTGGATTCTCTGCCCTAGGAGGAATTTAGGAACTGGCCATTTAGAGAAAGTGTTTCCTGGATGTGAGCTTCTAGGTATAAGGATCAGTTCCATTTTAGTTCCTACAGCTTCTGCCACTTGGCGAAGACATGCAGGCTCAGACTTGCTCATCTCTAGGAGCCATCTGACTATCAGGCAGGGGGAAATGTAAAGAACCCTGGACTCGCAGCTCAGTCATTCAGCGAAACTCAGCCTTCCTACCAGTCCCTTTCTGACCTAATATTCTAGTCTAATAAATGAGCTCTTACCTAGATAAGTTTGTACTTTATAATCCAGTTCCAGTAACCAAATCCTCCTCATGAGAAGTCCTCACATTAGTTCTGTTTTCCATGACACTGGTTTGTGGACAAAGAATGTCTCCTGACGTTTCAGTAAGCCAAGGATGTTGCAGCCATAAAACCATCAGCCACTGCAACCCCCAACCAGTGCACCTGAGGGGAATTCAGGATGGAGAAAAACAGGATACTGGCCCTAGATAGTGAAAGTGCATATCAAAGGAATAAATTCAGTGAGCCCAGACTCTTGCATCTTCCCATACAGAGAAAGACACTAAAATTATTAATTTGAGATGTCTATTTTTGTGATTAGCAGTAATCTTTTAATGTTCAACTACATGTTTGTTTGTTTGTTTGTTTAGCAAAAACTCCTATATATCCTGGCTCCTCCCTTACCTCTTTGGAACAGTCTCTCAGAGGCTTACCCCAGGCTTAAGTCCTCAGTAAGTCCGCCAAATGAAACATAATTCTCTACTTTTAGATTGTACATTTTCCTCTCAGTCAAGAGGGTTACTTGTTAAAAGACAAATACATATGTATTAATTTTGTTTGCTATTTCCAAATCTGTCTCCAAAAGGATTGTACTACTTTTGGAGATGAAGAAAGAAAATTTCAACAGGCATATTCCTCTTTTCATATTTAGTTAAATTGCTTCAAGGATTTATTACATCTACGTGACTGACCACCCCCTTTATGGACTTCTATAAATGTTCAAACCTGGGAGTTCAAATCTTGGAATCAGATAGACTTAGTTTGAACCCCAACTCTTCTGTTAAACTACCTTGGCCAAAACACTTAACCTCACTGAACCTCAGATCCTCATCCCCAAAATGGAGATAATAATGTATATCTCAGAGATTGCTGGGAGGGTGAGATGCTGGATATTAAGGCCAAGCAAAGTGCCTGAAGCAAATTGTTCACGAAGTGGTAGCTCATTTTTTGAAATTCAGGCAAAATTCACATAAGGTTAACCACTTTAAAGTGTACAATTCAATGATATTTAGTACATCCACAGTGTTGTGTAGCCATCACCTCTATCTAGTTCCAAAACATTTTCCTCATGGCCAAAGGAGACCCAGAGTGGTAGTTCCTTTATAGCTCAAAAACTGCTTTGCACCCTGTGGGGGCATCACAGTGAAGACATTAAGTTCACAATCTAAGGCTGATTAAGTACAACACTCCATTCACTGTTCTCTGATCTCTGGTGTGATGCTATCTGTAAAAGCTCAGCAAAATACAGGTATAATTCCTAGCCTACTTGCTTTACGGGTCACTTTCAGGATTTTTCATCTCACAAGGTCAGCCTGCAGGGTTTTTGTATAGCTCAGTTGCCCTTTCCATCCACCATCATACGATGAAGTTTCATTTTAGCACATTTCTCAGCTAGGTTCTATGCCAACTTCTTGTAACACAGTTTATCATTGACCCAGACTAGGTATTTGCTAATTCACTCAGAATTAATTGTGCACTTTAATCATTTTCATTGAATCAGTTCCCATATCTGTAGCTTTTATAACCACAAGTACTAGCTGCATACTGATTAAAAATTTCCCATCAGCTGTATATGAGATATGACTATAAATTTTCTTTTTAATTTTCCTTCTATGATTCATAAACTGGCTTAGGAGCAATTTCAAAAAGAAATAAAAGGTTTGCAAGTGACAGTGGTGTCCATGGAATAAATGTTGTTTTTCTCTTAGGAAAATACCCAGATGTATATACATTCTGATTTGTTAAAATGGTCTTGTTATATTACAGTCACAATTAATATTCTCCATTTCAACATCGCTGTTAGAATCTTCATTCTCTATGAGAAATTTCAGCACCTTTTAAAATTTTTAGAGTATAATTATGTAAGCTTTTTTACATTCAGCTTTTAAAAAAAACAGTTGTTAATGATACAGTCATGTGTTGCAATGGGTAAAATATTCTTTACAGATAGATAGTGAGAAGAGCAGTTAGTACCCTTCATAATGTGTCCATTGCTTGTTTGGGCATAGTGCTGGAATGAGAGAACACAAGACTAGAAGTCTGTCAGGAAACTCGGGTTCTAGTCCTCAGCCTGCAACTTAAATAGCTATGTAATTTGGGGCATGTCACAACTTCATACAGGGACCACAGTTTTCTAATCTGTCACATCATTATGTTTCTTCTATGTACCTCATTAAGATGCTGCAAAGACAAACCCAATATTTTCCAAGTTTAACTGATTACCTTCACCACCTCTTCTTCCAACTCTTCTTCCCAAATCTTGTCTTTTATGCTCCTAATTGTCTCACAAATCTTTCTTCTTTATTCCATTCTCATTGTCCTAGGTCAAATCCTATTCATCTCAGTCTTCTGGACATTGCAATAGACTGGTCAGCCTGCCCTCATTCTTGCCCCCCTACAAACCATCCTCTACAAGAGTTATATACTGAAAATAGAATCTGACTGTGCCATTCCCTGGCTTAAAACATGAAATGGCTTCCCATTGTAAAGTGATAATGTTTACTTTTTAAGTATGGTGTATAAGGTTCATCAGATACAGCTTCATTCTACCTTACCAACAGTGAACGCATAACACACCATAGGAGATTACTTGTATCATTCAAATCTTCAGTAATTCTACCATAGCAAATGTTTAAGATGCAATGATTGCCAAATCCCTGGATCTACCTGACTTCAGCTCAGCATGGTAGAAGTTCAATGTATGATTGCCAATGTCCTGAACCAAAAACAAATCACAGCATTTCTCTGCTCTTGCTTTCTTGGAAGCTACAGAAGGCTTCTCAACTGTACAGATGCAACCTAAAAGTATGGGAAGTTAATGTCCCAAGGATGAAGGACACCTCTTAACTGAAGGAAGACAAAAGTCAATAGATAAATGCCCCATCTTCCCTGTTTTGTGGTGGAACAATTCTGAGGTCTGTTCTATACAGTTAGAGAGTTCCTAGAAGGATTGAACTCCAGTTGCCCACAGCAGTTGCACCCTATTTCTTTGGGAGGTGATTCTTGGGGTCACTTCCCAGATATACCACCCATACCCAGTCCTTGTTTCAAAATCTGCCTTCTGGGTAACCCCAATTAAGATACCTCCTTGTTTTTGTCTACGTGATCTTTTGACCATTAAGAAGTATGCTAAAGTCTTCTAACATGATAGTGATTTTGTAACTTTCTCCTTTTATTTCTATTACATTTTGCTTATATATTTCAAAGCTCTCTTGTTAGATGCCTAAAGGTTCATGACTATTTCATCTTGTTGGGGATAAAACCACCATAATGTATCTCTCTTTGTCCCATTAATTTATTCACCTTGAATTCTATTTTGTATGATATTAATATTGATACATTTGCTTTATTTTCTTAGCATTTGCCTAGCATATCTTCTTCTATTTTCAATTTTTAATTTTTATTTCAGCAGGTCTCTTATAAACAAAACATAAGTGTATAGATGAATTAAGTTTTCCAATCTGATGGTAAAAATGAAAAATATGCCAACACATTCTATTAGCAAGGCTGTAGAGAAAGTCACTCATATATTATTGGTGGGAATGCAAAGTAGTACAATCCTTTTGGAGGGAGATTTGGGCCTGTCTAACAAAATTAAGACATATGCATTTGTCTTTTAGTAAAGTCATCCTATCCCTAGGAATTTACCCTGAAAATAGACCTACAATAAGATAAAAATATATATGCACAAGGTTATTCTTTACAACATTGTAATTTCAAAATACTGGAGACAAACTAAATGCTCATGCAGGGGACTGCTTGAATAAAATATGGTACATCACACAGTGGAATACTATGCAGATACAAAAAAGAATGAGAAAGAACTTTATGAACTGACATGGGGTGATTTCCAGGATATATTGTTAAGTGAAGAAAGCAAAGTGCAAAATAGTATGCTACCTTTCATGTGTAAAGAAACATGAAAAGATGTATACATTCTTTTTTTTAATATTCTTTAAAAACAATGTATATATACATATAACTGAATCACTTTGCTGTACAGCAGTAATTAACAAAACATTGTAAATCAACTATACTGCAATTAAAAAATGACTATCATTTTTTGATGTGTTCAAGCAAAGGAAGATATTTGGGTCAAAAATATTAGATTCTCAGGATGTAGCAGAGCTGGAGAAGCAGAGTAAGAGGGAGCAAGCAGTATGTCCCCGGAAGTCCCCGAGGCAGCCTCCGTGGAGAAGCAGAAGGAAATGGAAGATAAAGTAACTAGTCCAGAGAAAGCTGAAGAAGCAAGATTAAAAGCAAGGTATCCTCATCTGGGACAAAAGCCCAGAGGTTCAGATTTTTTAAGGAAATGATTGCAGAAAGGGCAAAAAGATTTTGATTCTGGGGAATACAGCATGGCTAAAGCAAAAATGAAGAACAAGCAACTTCCTACTGCAGCCCCAAGTAAGACAGAGGTCACTGGTGACCACATTCCCACTCCACAGGACCTTCCTCAACGGAAACCATCTCTTGTTGCTAGCAAGCCGGCTGACTGATTAAAAGAGCTGAACTGCATGAATCTTCTAATTCCCATTATTTCTTCTTAATATGTTACTTCTCCGCTTTTTATTTCCTTTCACTCAGTCATTTGAGAGTGATGGCTTTGCAGGTAGCTGCAGTGTGTTCTGCTGTTGTAAGGTAATATACATGTGTAGAGTTTTTGATTAGCTTAGCAGTGCACTAATGAAAAGAACATGTTAGAGCAATGTAAAGTAATCTACTTGAAAAGAATTGTATGTATTACCCAACTCCTAGTGTAGGGCTGGTTCCAACGAGTAATAAGCAAGTTTTGCAATTTTAATATTTTGGCTTTCTTTAATTCATCTTAATTATAGCTTTGTATGTTACTCTTATTTAAAATAAACTCTACTGTATTGAGTTCTTCTGTATTTTCCTTTTGGATTTTGTGAAACAGAAGTTTAAGACCACAAGTTAGAAGAAAGGTGACATATTTCAAACACAAATAGATGGGGCTCCAAAAGATTTGCATCCTGTGCTTGAACTTGATTGGCCTTAAGTATGTTTCAGCTTTAACAATAGAATTTTGCTTGGGCAATATTTGCCCATTCTGGTACAACTTATGTGACTCTAGTGCTTAACAGCAGCTGTTGAAGCTAGTATTCTTATTCAGGTCTATAGTGTTAGAATACCTTTTGTTGTTGAAGATGTGAATGAAGTGTGCATGTGCATTGACTGTTGAATTCACTTTTGTGCCATTTTTGTAAATACAATAGTTTTGCACAACCTCTCAAAAAAATATTAGATTCTCCAGATTCTCTTAATCCATTTGCAAAGAATTTTTATCTATGAATCAGGAGTCTTAAGAAACTTGGATCCTGAGTCCTGTGGACCTTCTTCATTTTTGATGAATTTGTTTTTGTGGATGATGCTGATTTCATACACAAACTTGCTTGCACCTAGAGCTATGGTAATGTCACTGGACTTGATTATAAATGAGTTTTAAAAGTTTAAATATTTCATTTCATTTTGGGATACATACCTCCGTGGGGAAGTGGTTTTGATGATAAAACTTATGTTGAGTGAAAAGGCTTTTTGGCCAAGTTCCTAGACTGACACCATATTTTTTGTTTGTTTGTGGTCTAGGTCAGTCCTGAAACCAAAATCATCAGTATGTAACAACTGTGTATGTATATGGACATGTATATATATACATAGGTGTGTGTATGTGCTCATTATACATATATGGATATACATGCATATATATGAAAAAAAAGAAACATGAAAAGATAAGCTAGAAACTAATGAGACTGGTTACGTACAAGGGTAGCTGGGAACAAAGTGGAAAGGAGGGGATATGGAAAAAGAGTAGGAGAAATATGGAAGAGTGATCATACTTTTCTAAATATACATTTTTGCGTAGTTCTGACTTTTATAATAATGTTAATATTCACATGCTGAAAAATAAATAGAATCAACAAAGAAGGGGCATGGCAAGAAAAATGTAATACAAACAGAAACAAATGAACCTAATTTTATTTCAAATGAATAACATAGCATAGTGAATAACAAAGCGTGTGTGTGTATGTAGAGAGGAAGTCCAAGACTTAAGTAACTGAAATACAGTATTTTGACTATAACCTTACGAAGACCCCAGGAAAGAAACTTGGACTCCCAATGATGTATGATTTAGAGCCAGCAACTACTGAGCTTTATTTCCTGCCTTTGTAACCTCCTGCAGCATTCTGGTAAAGCTTGCCCTCCACCCCCACCCCCGCCATTTCACAATATCATGCAACCTCTTGCTGCCTCTTTAAAATCTTGCATTGGACAAGAGCCTCTTTTAACTCCTGTGCCAGTGGGACTTTTCTCTTTATAAAAAGCCTGCACACTGCTATTCATTCTCTCTCAGTTCTGGACTTTCTCCCAGAGAGCCATGCACCCTGCCCCTTGCCTTGAGATTTCCTCACCTGTTTGAATAATACAGTTGTGTTTTTTTCATAGAAAAAGATGGCTATCATGAGTTTCAACATTTGAACCAACATCTGAGCTCCCCCATGACACACTGAAGTTGCTATAACATAAATTAAGAATAAAGATGGAATTGGAAACCAATATTGTACTTTTGTTGATAGGTTTGATTTTCACAGTTGTATGGGTTAGCAATTCTGCAGCTAATATATGTATTCTGAGATTGAGCAAATAAGTGAATATATTGTCCATAATGTTGGAGAAGGGAACAAGAGGGAAGCCTAGGACAAACCCTATGGAGTTAGATTTGAATTAGAGTTATCAGTGTTAATTCATGGTTTTTGAAAGATAGATTGATAGATACAGAAATATGGATGTGTGTATCTATCCATGCATGTATATCCTAGTTTTGTCTACTGAGAGGTAATAGAAGCAAATGATATTCTAGTACCAATGAGCACACCCAGTGCCCAGATCTTGATTTCTAAATATGATTCTACAACAAAGGAATAAGGCTTCCTTAAAGAAATTACTGATTCCAGTTCTAGGGAAGGTAAAATATAAGATGATTCTGTAACATCTTGTGGTATTTGAAAGTAAAGAAGTTCTCAAAGAAATCACGGGGAAGATATCAATAAGTTACAGACAGGATGCTTTTACATAACCACAGTACAATTATCAGTCAATGATATATTATTTTTTTTGAATTTTATTTATTTTTTTATACAGCAGGTTCTTATTAGTTATCTATTTTATACATATTAGTGTATATATGTCAATCCCAATCTCCCAATTCATCCCACCACAGCCCCTGACTTTCCCCCCTTTGTGTCCATACATTTTTTTCTCTACATCTGTGTCTCTATTTCTGCCTTGCAAACCGGTTCATCTGTACCATTTTTCTAGATTCCACATGTATGCATTAATATACGATATTTGTTTTTCTCTTTCTGACTTACGTCACCCTGTATGACGGTCTCTAGGTCCATCCACATCTCTACAAATGACCCAATTTCGTTCCTTTTTATGGCTGAGTAATATTCCATAATCAGTGATATATTATTATCTCAATGCAGACCTTATTTATTTATTTTTAAAATTTATTTATTTTACTTATTTATTTTTGGCTGTGTTGGGTCTTCGTTGCCACACGCGGGCTTCCTCTAGTTGCGGCGAGCAGTGGTCACTCTTTGTTGAGGTGCACAGGCCTCTCACTGTGGTGGCCCATCTTGTTGCAGAGCACAGGCTCTAGGCACGTGGGCTCAGTATTTGTAGCACGCAGGCTCAGTAGTTGTGGCTCGCGGGCTCTAGAGCGCAGGCTCAGCAGTTGTGGTGCATGGGCTCAGTTGCTCTGCAGCATGTGGGATCTTCCCAGACTGGGGCCCAAACCCGTGTCCCCTGCATTGGCAGGCAGACTCCCAACCACTGCACCACCAGGGAAGCCCCTGCAGACCTTATTAAAATTTCACTATTTGTCCCAATAAGATGGTACTCTGTAAAACTGTGTAAGAGCATACTGTCTACAACTTACTCTTTTTTTTTTAACATCTTTATTGGAGTATAATTGCTTTACAATGGTGTGTTAGTTTCTGCTTTATAACAAATTGAATCAGTTATACATAAACATATGTCCCCATATCTCTTCCCTCTTGCATCTCCCTCCCTCCCACCCTCCCTATCCCACCCATCTAGGTGGTCACAAAGCACCAAGCTGATCTCCCTGTGCTATGTGGCTGCTTCCCACTAGCTATCTATTTTACGTTTGGTAGTGTATATATGTCCATGCCACTCTCTCACGTTGTCCCAGCTTACCCTTCCCCCTCCCCATATCCTCAAGTCCATTCTCTAGTAGGTCTGCATCTTTATTCCCATCTTGCCCCTAGGTTCTTCATGACCATTTTTTTTTAGATTCCATATATATCTGGCAATATATACAATGGAATATTACCCAGCCATAAAAAGGAACGAAACTGGGTTATTTGTAGTGAGGTGGATGGACCTAGAGACTGTTATACAGAGTGAAGTAAGTCAGAAAGAGAAAAACAAATACTGTATGCAACTTACTCTTAAACATTTCAGGGAAAAGTTAGAGACAGAAAGTGAAAGTGGTTTAAATGTTAACATTTGGGAAATCTGGGTGAATGCTATACCAGAATTATTTAACTAGTTATGGAACTTTTTGTAATATTCAAATTATTTCATAATTAAAAGTTTAAAAAATTTTTCATTCACAAGGTCTTCTCCTAATAGAGTAATTTAACCTATTAATATTTATTGTAATTACTGGTACATTTTTCCTTAGTACTGCTATCATTTATTGTTTTTTATTTGTCATTTTTCTTGTTTCATTTTTCTTTTCTTCCTTTTAGCTGGGTTGATGATTTGATTTGTTCTTTTTTCTTCCTGTACTTTCAAAGGCGAATATGCTCTTTCTATGGATCTGGTTGGTTCTCAACATACATATTTATATCCTTTTTTATAAATCAGAGTCTAAATTTCATTAGAATCTATATATTCCCTTGTTTTAGACAATAACCTTTGCAACTTTACAATTTCTTTCCTGTTGTCTCTCAAGTTGATATCTCCCAAGATGTTAGTTCTAAGTAATTATAAAAAAATATTTTGACCGTATGTATCTACAGTTACTGAGCCTTAACTACAAACTTTACTGGTTTTGTTGCTTTTTTCTTCTTTATGGAAGATTTTGGGATTTTTTTAAATCCTTTTTTTAATTCATTGTGGTAAAATGTCACCACAATGCATTTTATATATGTCTTCTTTGTTTACCTTGTTTAGCACTTCTCTTTCCATCTGAAGACTAATACCTTTTATCATTTGGGGGGAATTATCTTCTATTATTGATTTATTAACTTCCTCTTCTCTATACTTTCTGGTCTTTTGGAATTCCTGTTACATGGATGTTGAACTTCTGGACCTAATCTCCATATCTATTATTGCTTTATCAAAATTTCTATTTCTTTTTCATTTTGCACTGTTTTGTGAGAATCTTTTAGTTTGATGTTATAAACCACATTTTTTTCTCTTCTGCTGTTCCATAATGCTGTTACAGAGATCCATTGTATTCTTTGTCTTTATTCCCTTTTATTTCTGTAGTTTCCAGGGCTTATCATTTTTTTTAACATCTTTATTGGAGTATAATTGCTTTACAATGGTGTGTTAGTTTCTGCTTTATAACAAAGTGAATCAGTTATACATATACATATATCCCCATACCTCTTCCTTCTTGCATCTCCCTCCCTCCCACCCTCCCTATCCCACCCCTCTGGGTGGTCACAAAGCACCGAGCTGATCTCCCTGTGCTATGTGGCTTCTTCCCACTAGCTATCTATTTTACATTTGGTAGTGTATATATGTCCATGCCACTCTCTCACTTTGTTCCAGCTTACCCTTCCCCCTCCCCGTGTCCTCAAGTCCATTCTCTACGTCTGCATCTTTATTCCTGTCCTGCCCCTAGGTTCTTCAGAACCTTTTTTTTTTTTTTTTAGTTTCCATATATATGTGTTAGCATACAGTATTTGTTTTTCTCTTTCTGACTTACTTTACTCTGTACGACAGACTCTAGGTCCATCCACATCACTACAAATAACTCAATTTTGTTTCTTTTTATGGCTGAGTAATATTCCATTGTATATATGTGCCACATCTTCTTTATACATTCATCTGTCGATGGACACTTAGGTTGCTTCCATGTCCTGGCTATTGTAAACAGAGCTGCAATGAACATTGTGGTACATGACTCTTTTTGAATTATGGTCCTCTCAGGGTATATGCCCAGTAGTGGGATTGTTGGGTCAGATGGTAGTTCTATTTTTAGTTTTCTAAGGAACCTCCATACTGTTCTCCATAGTGGCTGTATCAATTTACATTCCCACCAACAGTGCAAGAGGCTTCCCTCTTCTCCACACCGTCTCCAGCATTTATTGTTTGTAGATTTTTTGTTGATGGCCATTCTGACTGGTATGAAGTGATAGCTCCCTGTAGTTTTGATTTGCATTTCTCTAATGATTAGTGATGTTGAGCATCCTTTCATGTGTTTGTCAGTAATCTGTATATTTTCTTTGGAGAAATGTCTATTTAGGTCTTGTGCCCATTTTTGGATTGGGTTTTTTGTTTTTTTGATATTGAGCTGCATGAGCTGCTTGTATATTTTGGAGATTAATCCTTTGTCAGTTGCTTCATTTGCAAATATTTTCTCCCATTCTCAGGGTTGTCTTTTCATCTTGTTTATGGTTTCCTTTGCTGTGCAAAAGCTTTTAAGTTTCATTAGGTACCATTTGTTTATTTTTGTTTTTATTTCCATTTCTCTAGAAGGTGAGATAAAAAGGATCTTGCTGTGATGTATGTCATAGTGTTCTGCCTATGTTTTCCTCTAATAGTTTTATAGTGTCTGGTCTTACATTTAGGTCTCTCTTCCATTGTAATTTTTTTTTTTGTATGGTGTTAGGGAGTGTTCTAATTTCATTCTTTTACATGTAGCTGTCCAGTTTTCCCAGCACCACTTATTGAAGAGACTGTCTTTTCTCCATTGTATATCCTTGCCTCCTTTGTCATAGATTAGTTGACCATAGGTGCGTGGGTTTATCTCTGGGCTTTCTATCTTGTTCCATTGATCTATGTTTCTGTTTTTGTGCCAGTACCATATTGTCTTGATGACTGTAGCTTTGTAGTATAGTCTGAAGTCAGGGAGTCTGATTCCTCCAGCTCCGTTTCTTTCCCTCAAGACTGCTTTGGCTATTCGGGGTCTTTTGTGTCTCCATACAAATTTTAAGATGATTTGTTCTAGTTCCGTAAAAAATGCCATTGGTAATTTGATAGGGATTGCATTGAGTCTGTAGATTGCTTTGGGTAGTATAGTCATTTTCACAATATTGATTCTTCTAATCCAAGAACATGGTATATCTCTCCATCTGTTGGTATCATCTTAAATTTCTTTCATCAGTGTCTTATAGTTTTCTGCATACAGGTCTTTTGTCTCCCTAGGTAGGTTTATTTCCTAGGTATTTTATTCTTTTTGTTGCAATGGTAAATGGGAGTGTTTCCTTAATTTCTCTTTTAGATTTTTCATCATTAGTGTATAGGAATGCAAGAGATTTCTGTGCATTAATTTTGTATCCTGCAACTTTACCAAATTCATTGATTAGCTCTAGTAGTTTTCTGGTGGCATCTTTAGGATTCTCTATGTATAGTATCATGTCATCTGCAAACAGTGACTGTTTTACTTCTTCTTTTCCAATTTGTATTCTTTTTATTTCTTTTTCTTCTCTGATTGCTGTGACTAGGACTTCCAAAACTATGTTGAATAATAGTGGTGAGAGTGGACGTTCTTGTCTTCTTCCTGATCTTAGAGGAAATGCTGTCAGTTTTTCACCATTGAGAATGATGTTTGCTGTGGGTTTGTCGTATATGGCCTTTGTTATGTTGAGGTAGGTTCCCTCTATGCCCACTTTCTGGAGAGTTTTTATCATAAATGGGTGAATTTTGTCAAAAGCTTTTTCTGCATCTATTGAGATGATCATATGGTTTTTCTTCTTCAATTTGTTAATGTGGTGTATCACATTGACTGATTTGCGTATATTGAAGAATCCTTGCATTCCTGGGATAAATCCCACTTGATCATGGTGTATGATCCTTTTAATGTGCTGTTGGATTCTGTTTGCTAGTATTTTGTTGAGGATTTTTACATCTATATTCATCAGTGATATTGGTCTGTAATTTTCTTTTTTTGTAGTATCTTTCTCTGGTTTTGGTATCAGGATGATGGTGGACTCGTAGAATGAGTTAGGGAGTGTTCCTTCCTCTGCAGTATTTTGGAAGAGTTTGAGAAGAATGGGTGTTAGCTCTTCTCTAAATGTTTGACAGAATTCACCTGTGTAGCCATCTGGTTCTGGACTTTGTTGGAAGATTTTTAATCAGTTTCAATTTCATTACTTGTGATTGGTTTCTTTATATTTTCTATTTCTTCCTGGTTCAGTCTTGGAAGGTTATACCTTTCTAAGAATTTGTCCATTTCTTCAGGTTGTCCATTTTACTGGCATAGAGTTGCTTGTAGTAGTCTCTTAGGATGCTTTGTATTTCTGCGGTGTCTGTTGTAACTTCTCCTTTTTCATTTCTAATTTTATTGATTTCAGTCCTGTATCTCTTTTTCTTGATGAGTCTGGCTAATGGTTTAATCAATTTTGTTTATCTTCTCAAAGAACCAGGTTTTAGTTATATTGATCTTTGCTATTGTTTTCTTTGTTTCTATTTCATTTATTTCTGCTCTGATCTTTATGATTTCTTTCCTTCTGCTAACTTAGGGTTTTGTTTGTTCTTCTTTCTCTAGTTCCTTTAGGTGTAAGGTTAGATTGTTTATTTGAGATGTTTCTTGTTTCTTGAGGTATGCTTGTATAGCTATAAACTTCCCTCTTAGAACTGCTTTTGCTGCATCCCATAGGTTTTGGATCATCGTGTTTTAATTGTCATTTGTCTCTAGGTATTTTTTGATTTCCTCTTTGATTTCTTCAGTGATCTCTTGGTTATTTAGTAACATATTGTTTAGCCTCCATGTGTTTGTGGATTTTACGTTTTTTGCCCTGTAATTGATTTCTAATCTCATAGCATTGTGGTCAGAAAAGATGCTTGATATGATTTCAATTTTCTTAAATTTACTGAGGCTTGATTTGTGACCCAAAATGTGATCTATCCTGGAGAATGTTCCATGAGCACTTGAGAAGAAAGTGTAATCTGCTGTTTTTGGATGGAATGTCCTATAAATATCAATTAAATCTATCTGGTCTACTGTGTCATTTAAAGCTTGTGTTTCCTTATTTATTTTCATTTTGGATGATCTGTCCATTGGTGTAAGTGAGGTGTTAAAGTCCCCCACTATTATTGTGTTACTGTCTATTTCCCCTTTTATAGCTGTTAGCAGTTCCCTTATATGTTGAGGTGCTCCTATGTTGGGTGCATATATATTTAAAATTGTTATATCTTCTTCTTGGATTGATCCCTTGATCATTATGTAGTGTCCTTCCTTGTCTCTTGTAACATTCTTTATTTTAAAGTCTATTTTATCTGATATGAGTATTGCTACTCCAGCTTTCTTTTGATTTCCATTTGCATGGAATATCTTTTCCATCCCCTCACTTTCAGTCTGAATGTATCCCTAGGTCTGAAGTGGGTCTCTTATAGACAGCATATATATGGATCTTGTTTTTTTATCCATTCAGCAAGCCTGTGTCTTTTGGTTGGAGCATTTAATCCATTCACGTTTGGGGTAATTATCAATATGTATGTTCCTATGACCATTTTCTTAATTGTTTTGGGTTTGTTTTTGTAGGTCCTTTTCTTCTCTTGTGTTTCCCACTTAGAGAAGTTCCTTTAGCATTTGTTGTAGAGCTGGTTTGGTGGTGCTGAATTCTCTTAGCTTTTGCTTGTCTGTAAAGCTTTTGATTTCTCCATCGAATCTGAATGAGATCCTTGCCGGGTAGAGTAATCTTGGTTTTAGGTTCTTCCCTTTCAGCACTTTAAGTATATTTTGCCAGTCCTTTCTGGCTTGTAGAGTTTCTGCTGAGAAATCAGCTGTTTACCTTATGGGAGTTCCCTTGTATGTTATTTTTCATTTTTCCCTTGCTGCTTTCAATAATTTTTCTTTGTCTTTAATTTTTGCCAATTTGATTACTATGTGTCTTGGTGTGTTTCTCCTTGGGTTTATCCTGTATGGGGCTCTCTGCGCTTCCTGGACTTGGGTGGCTATTTCCTATCCCATGTTAGGGAAGTTTTTGACTATAATCTCTTCAAATATTTTCTCGGGTCCTTTCTCTCTCTCTTCTCCTTCTGGGACCCCTATAATGCAAATGTTGTTGCGTTTAATGTTGTCCCAGAGGTATCTTAGGCTGTCTTCATTTCTTTTCATTCTTTTTTCTTTATTCTGTTCCACAGCAGTGAATTCCACCATTCTGTCTTCCAGGTCACTGATCCATTCTTCTGCCTCAGTTATTCTGCTACTGATTCTTTTTGTGTAGTTTTCATTTCAGTTATTGTATTGTTCATCTCTGTTTGTTTGTTCTTTAATTCTTCTAGGTCTTTGTTAAACATTTCTTGCATCTTCTCAATCTTTGCCTCCATTCTTTTTCTGATGTCATGGATCTTCTTCACTATCATTCTGAAATCTTTTTCTGGATGGTTGCCTATCTGCACTTCATTTAGTTGTTTTTCTGGGGTTTTATCTTGTTCCTTCATCTGGTACATTGATCTCTGCCTTTTCACCTTGTCTATCTTTCTGTGAATGTGGTTTTCCTTCCACAGGCTGCAGAACTGTAGTTCTTCTTGCTTCTCCTTTCTGCCCTCTGGTGGATGAGGCTATCTAAGAGGCTTGTGCAAGTTTCCTGATGGGAGGAACTGGTGGTGGGGAGAGCTGACTGTTGCTCTGGTGGGCATTGCTCAGTAAAACTTTAATCCGCTTGACTGCTGATAGGTGGGGCTGGGTTCCCTCCCTGTTGGTTGTTTGGCCTGAGGCAACCCAACATTGGAGCCTACCTGGGCTCTTTGGTGGGGCTAATGGCGGACTGTGGGAGGGCTCATGCCAAGGAGTACTTCCCAGAACTTCTGCTGCCAGTGTCCTTGTCCCCATGGTGCACCACAGCCACCCCTGCCTCTGCAGGAGACCCTCCAACACTAGCAGGTAGGTTTGGTTCAGTCTCCTCTGGGGTCACTGCTCCTTCCCCTTGGTCCTGATGCCCACGCTACTTTGTGTGTGCCCTCCTAGAGTCTCTTTTTCCTCCAGTCCTGTCGAAGTCCTGCAATCAAATCCCGCTAGCCTTCAAAGTCTGATTCTCTAGGAATTCCTCCTCCCATTGCCGGACCCCCAGGTTGGGAAGCCTGAGGTGAGGCTCAGAACCTTCACTCCAGTGGGTGGACTTCTGCAGTATAAGTGTTCTCCAGTCTGTGAGTCACCCACCCAGCAGTTATGGGATTTGATTTTACTGTGATTGTGCCCCTCCTACCATCTCATTGTGGCTTTTCCTTTGTCTTTGGATGTGGGGTATCTTTTTTGGTGAGTTCCAGTGTCTTCCTGTCGATGATTGTCCAGCAGCTATTTGTGATTCTGGTGTTCTCGCAAGAGGGAGTGAGAGCACGTCCTTCTACTCCGCCATCTTGGTTCAAGGCCCTATGATCCTTTTAATGTGCTGTTGGATTCTGTTTGCTAGTGTTTTGTTGAGGATTTTTGCATCTATGTTCATCAGTGATATTGGCCTGTAGTTTTCTTTCTTTGTGACATCTTCATCTGCTTTTGGTATCAGGGTGATGGTGGCCTCGTAGAATGAGTTGGGAAGTGTTCCTCCCTCTGCCATATTTTGGAAGAGTTTGAGAAGGATAGGTTTTAGCTCTTCTCTCAATGTTTGATAGAATTCACCTGTGAAACCATCTGGTCCTGTGCTTTTGTTTGTTGGAAGATTTTTAATCACAGTTTCAATTTCAGTGCTTCTGATTTGTCTGTTTATATTTTCTATTTCTTTCTGGTTCAGTCTCCAAAGGTTGTGCTTTTCTAAGAATTTGTCCATTTCTTCCAGGTTGTCCATTTTATTGGCATAGAGTTGCTTGTAGTAATCTCTCATGATCCTTTGTATTTCTGCAGTGTCAGTTGTTACTTCTTTTTCTTTTCTAATTCTATTCATTTGAGTCTTCTCCCTTTTTTTCTTGATGAGTCTGGCTAATGGTTTATCAATTTTGTTCACCTTCTCAAAGAACCAGCTTTTAGTTTTATTGATCTTTGCTATTGTTTCCTTCATTTCTTTTTCATTTATTTCTGATCTAATCTTTATGATTTCTTTCCTTCTGCCAACTTGGGGGTTTTTTGGTTCTTCTTACTCTAATTGATTTAGGTGTAAGGTTAGGTTGTTTATTTGAGATGTTTCTTGTTTTGTGAGGTAGGATTGTATTGCTATAAACTTCCCTCTTAGAACTGCTTTTGCTGCATCCCATAGGTTTTGGGTCATCGTGTTTTCATTGTCATTTGGTTGTAGGTACTTTTTATTTCCGGTTTGATTTCTTCAGTGATATCTTGGTTATTTAGTAGCTCATTGTTTACCCTCTCTGTGTTTGTATTTTTTACAGTTTTTTCCTGTAACTGATATCTAGTCTCATAGCGTTGTGTTCGGAAAAGATACTTGATACGATTTCAGTTTTCTTAAATTTACCAAGGCTTGATTTTTGACCCAAGATATGATCTATCCTGGAGAATTTTCCACGTGCACTTGAGAAGAAAGTGTATTCTGTTGTTTTTGCATGGAATGTCCTATAAATATCAATTAAATTCATCTTGTTTATTGCATCATTTAAAGCTTGTGTTTCCTTATTTATTTTCATTTTGGATGATATGTCCATTGGTGAAAATAGGGTGTTAAAGTCCCCTACTATGATTGTGTTACTGTCGATTTCCCCTTTTATGGCTGTTAGCATTTGCCTTATGTATTGAGTTGCTCCTATGTTGGGTGCTTAAATATTTACAATTGTTATATCTTCTTCTTGGATTGATCCCTTGATCATTATGTAGTGTCCTTCTTTGTCTCTTGTAATAGTCTTTATGTTAAAGTCTATTTTGTCTGATATGAGAATTGCTATGCCAGCTTTCTTTTGATTTCCATTTGCATGGAATATCTTTTTCCATCCCCTCACTTTCAGTCTGTATGTATCCCTAGTTCTGAAGTAGGTCTCTTGGAGATAGCATATATACGTGTCTTGTTTCTGTATCCATTCAGCCAGTCTATGTCTTTTGGTTGGAGCATTTAATCCATTTACATTTAAGGTAGTTATCGATATGTATGTTCGTATTACCATTTTCTTAAATGTTTTTGGTTTGTTATTGTGGGTGTTTTCCTTCTCTTGTGTTTCCTGCCTAGAGAAGTTCCTTTAGCATTTGTTGTAAAGCTTGTTTGGTGGTGCTGAATTCTCTTAGCTTTTGCTTGTCTGTAAAGGTGTTAATTTCTCTGTCAAATCTGAATGAGATCCTTGCTGGGTAGAGTAATCTTGGTTGTAAGTTTTTCCCTTTCATCACTTTAAAAGTCCTGCCACTCCCTTCTGGCTTGCAGAGTTTCTGCTGAAAGATCAGCTGTTAACCTTATGGGGATTCCCTTGTGTGTTATTTGTTGTTTTGCCCTTGCTGCTTTTAATATTTTTTCTTTGTATTTAATTTTTGATAGTTTGATTAATGTGTGTCTTGGCGTGTTTCTCCTTGGGTTTATCCTGTATGGGACTCTCTGCGCTTCCTGGACTTGATTGACTATTTTGTTTCCCATATTAGGACAGGTTTCAACTATAATCTCTTCAAATATTTTCTCAGTCCCTTTCTTTTTCTCTTCTTCTTCTGGGACCCCTATAATTCGAATGTTGGTGCGTTTAATGTTGTCCCAGATGTCTCAGAGACTGTCCTCAATTCTTTTCATTCTTTTTTCTTTATTCTGCTCTGCGGTAGCTATTTCCACTATTTTATCTTCCAGGTCACTTATCCGTTCTTCTGCCTCAGTTATTCTGCTATTGATTCCTTCTAGAGAATTTTTAATTTCATTTATTGTGTTTTTCATCATTGTTTGTTTGCTCTTTAGTTCTTCTATGTCCTTGTTAAACGTTTCTTGTATTTTCTCCATTCTATTTCCAAGATTTTGGATCATCTTTACTACCATTATTCTGAATTCTTTTTCAGATAGACTGCCTATTTCCTCTTCATTTGTTTGGTCTGGTGGGTTTTTACCTTGCTCCTTCATGTGCTGTGTATTTCTCTGTCTTGTCATTTTGGTTAACTTACTGTGTTTGGGGTCTCCTTTTCACACGCTGCATGTTCATAGTTCCTATTGTTTTTGGTGTCTGCCCCCAGTGGCTAAGGTTGGTTCAGTGGGTTGTGTTGGCTTCCTGGTGGAGGGGACTTGTGCCTGTGTTCAGGTGGATGAGGCTGGATCTTGTCTTTCTGGTGGGCAGGACCGCGTCCGGTGGTGTGCTTTGGGGTGTCTGTGAGCTTATTATGATTTTAGGCAGCCTCTCTGCTAATGGGTGGGGTTGTGTTCCTATCTTGCTAGTTGTTTGACATAGAGTGTCCAGCACTGTAGCTTGCTGGTTGTTGAGTGGAGCTGGGTCTTAGCGTTGAGATGGAGATCTCTGGGAGAGCTTTCGCCGTTTGATATTACGTGGAGCCGGGACGTCTCTGGTGGACCAATGTCCTGAACTCGGCTCGCCCACCGCAGAGGCACAGGCCTGACACCCGGCCGTAGCACCAAGACCCTGTCAGCCACACGGCCGGTTTGTTTTGCCCAATTTGCAGCAAGCCAAAATGGTGAGAGCCCATGTTTGCAGCAAAGTGAGGAGACGGGAGAGCAGGTCTCAAATCTGCTCCAAGAAGGCAAGGGGCTTGGGTGTTTATGGGATAAAGAATAAGGAAGCAGGGCTGTCTGAGGCACGGGGAACGGGGAAAGGTGGTTAGAAACAGCTGCCATTGGTTTTGTTTTATGTCAGTATTTTCTTTGTTTATGGATCTGATAACTTCTCCTATTGTTCTGAGAACATTACTTATAGTTATTTAAAAATATTTTTTCATTTTCTATTATTTATTGTTTCTTCCAATTGTAGTTTTTCTATTTATTAATTTTGGTTTCCTACATGATAACTGTTGTTTAAATATTAATTGGTGTTTCTTGCTTGTGTGCTTATCTTTGTTTTTGAGATTCCTTACTAGCCTCTCTATAGATGTTGTTTTTGTAAAGTAAATCCTGCCTCTGATATTGTGGGGAAGAATCATAACATGCTCTAGATGGAGTGTGCCAGTAGTTTATCTTTTAGGTGTAGTAGCTAACTACTATTTACACTTATTCTGAGCAAAAGACAACAGCAAAATTTGTACGCAGACTAAAGCATTATATAGGAACTGATCCCGAGAGGCACAGTTATCCAAAATGCTCTGAATACAGCTCTTCATTAATTATGCTAAAATTCCCTAAGGCTCCTTCTTGATCTTTATATCACTGATGCTGGTCTTGAAGATCTCTAAACCACTCTTGTTAACCCTGTGGTCTTCACATATATTTTGGACTGTGGTGTATTCTAGTTTTGGTTTTCTGACTATACTGGGCATGATTCTCAATCTAAAAACTCATGTGTGCTGCAACTATCACATTCTTTACTTCCTGTATATCAACTACCTACTTCTCTGAACTCTATATCCCTTGGTAATTATGGTGTGAGTGTGTGTGTGTGTGTGTGTGAGAGAGAGAGAGAGAGAGAGAGAGGGAGGAGGGGAGAGAAGAGTATCATGATTATGATTCTGAGTCCCAGATCTGGTCATAACATCTTATCAGTGTCAACACATAAGAGGTGCAAGGGTCACTATATATAATCAGAATCAATATTAGGGTTTCCTAATTTACTTATTTGTAAAACCTATAGCCAGAGGAGCATGTAGGATCAACATAAGAAGGTTGCCCTAGTCACATATATGTAAAACCTATACCAGAATGTTGGGAATAACAGAGCTAATTGTGCCCTCAATCAGCATACCTAAGACAAATATGTTAAGGTTTTCTAAGTATAAGAACCCTGAAGGTGCATAGCTTGATGACACTTGTTCCCACTGAAGGACTATATGAGGGCCCTCCGTTCTTCTAAGGCTTGAATATTGTCTCTGGCTGGATACTTGCTGCTGAAAACTGAGAGCTCTACCAGGCTGCCTGCATTAAATTGAAATCAGATCTCATGCCAGGCTGAAAATAATAATGCATTATAACAGTAATTATATCCAGCATAAGTCAAATAAATAAATTATAAATTACAATTACCCTTTTAAAAAATTGTGCTGTTTATTAAAGCTTGTACTTCCTCTATAATAATTCATTTTTCACATTTTTCATATTTTGTTTTTAAAGACCATGTGCACTAACAAACTAACCAAATAATAATATAAAAGTTATCTTCTTTTTTAAAGTGAAATACTGTAGTTGGTTCATAGTTTTTCAAAGCTCTTCCAATATGAAAATGATTCTATTACTGTTTAAAATGATTCTGTTATTGGTTAAAGTTGTTAATCAGTTAAACCAGAAAAATGGCTCCGTTCCCCATTTCTTCATTCTTTTCTTAGGGTACCTTTCTGTTACACTACATTCTGATGATTGATATCCTTATCTCTCCCTGTCCTACTAGGCTATGAGCTCCTTTAGGAGATGGGTCCACTCTCACTGTTTTTGTATCCTTAGGGCCTAGCTCACTGCCTGAAGCATTATAGCCATTCATTAGGTACCCGGTGAATAAATGAATGAATAAATGATTAATTGCCAGCTCTATCTCAGTCAGTGAAAACTTACAAATTTATCAGTTATTTTTTCTTTTTCAGGAATAGCAACATTGATACTTCCTGATTCATAAGAACTCTTCCAGTCATACAAAAGTCATAGCAACATAAAGGTAGGCAATTTTTTTGCAGAAAACAGTCAGTTGAGATATACACAAGACTGCCTAAATGCCTTAAAATTACAACTAGGAAATATTAGTCCTCTAAATATCTAAAAGTAGAAGTTCCCTTTCTTTCCTCCTTTTTCAAAATACATACCTCATCTCATGCAAAGTGTTAAGCTGTTAAAGTTTCTAAATGAACAAGCTGAGAGAGAGAGCTCATAGTACAGGTATGATAAGAAACGCTGTATCCCACTGGTATTCTAATTTTAGCCTGTGGTGATTTCGTTTGGGGCTAGACTGCCTGGTTCTTTTTAATATGATCAGTGACAAGCTGTGGTCCATGCCCTAAATGTGTTTACAATCTAGTCAATTGGGGAGAATTCCTTTATTCAGTATTTCGTGAGTACCTGCTGCGTGCTAGGCTCTGTTCTAGGGCCTAGGCATATAGTAGTGAACAGAAATAGCCAAAAAGTCTCTGCCTCACAGAGCTCTCATACCTGGCTACATCTCATGCCTTGCCTCCTTCACTTAACTCACATTAAATTTTTTTCCACCTTTCTAGCCAGCCTACTTACAAGTAGGGCCCTGAATATTAATTCCTTTGGTGATTAAGAATTAGTAATAGAGTTTCCCTTTTGAGACAAGACCCCCTTTTCCCTTGATGATAAGAACATAAAATTGGATAAGTTGTCAAATAAATACTGAGTATTTGTTTTAGGAACCTTTTCTTTCTCCACTATCCCTTCTCTCCTAAGAAATAAGGCCCATCTGTAATCCACACAGATGGTGAACTCTGTCATTGCTCTGGTGTGATAGACTGACAACTGTAACCTTGGAATCATTTCATGAAGATTAGTGACATGGAGCTTCTGATTGTTCTTGTGGCTGCTCTCCTAACTTCAGGGGAATGAGTATAAATGAAGATGAGTAAGGAATACATCTTCACTATCCCTACCAGTGCAACATACTAAATTAGAGCTAAAATATTGGAATATGTGGAAGATGTAGTACAGGTACTGCAAGTTGGTTAGTATGTCAGGTAAAACACACACACACACACACACACACACACACACACAACTATCTTTTATGGTCAAAGTGAGACTATGACCCTGTTGTCACTAATTATAAAGAACTGAGGATTTTTCTTATTTCCAATATTTTATTACTAAAATGTTCAAACATACAGAAAAGGTGAAAGAATTTTACAGTGAACACCCATATTCTCACCATCTATATTCTATAATTAACATTTTATTTAACTTGCTTTATCACACATTCCTCTATCTATCCATCCCTCTATCCATCCATCAATCTAGAACTGAGGATTTAAAGTACTTTGCCCAGGTTTACTCAAGGAATCAGGTGCACAAATAGACTTCCTGATTGCTAGACCCTTGCCCTATGCTTTGCCTTGAATTTAATCTCTTTCATTTGTCAAATTGAATTTAGTTTTCAAATACTGATAGCTTTGTAAAGACTAATCTTTTCTATTAAGCTCTTGCCTAATTAAAGGGGATTAACTTGGGTAGAAGACTTCTGATGATTTATTTATTTAAACATTCTTGTAATTGCTAGTATGTGTTCAGAAACTCAGATAAAACATGAATTTCATTCATCTTAATAATAAGATATGCTTATAATAATAATTCTATTAAATGTCATTTCTAATCCCTGAATTCTTTTGATTTAAACCAGGGAGATTCTATTGCTGCCAGCATCTTTTTGTGGACTGTACATGGTAAATTAATTATAAGATTTAAAACATGATTATCTCTATTCATATTTGACCTGATCTTTGTCCTTTTCACCCTTTCAATTTTCTTTTGTACAGTCAGTTCTTATTCACCTCAGTGATATCATTGAGTGTGAGGCATAACAGAAAGGATTAAACATGGAAAACTTTTTAAAAGATTATCAACTTCACATCCTAAAACATACTTATTATTTTTAACACATGAAATTTAAAATTTATGTGTAAAAGTAGTCAAGGAAATTGTATGGGCTTAGAGCCTCTCTTGCTCCCTTAAATAATTAGCATGGCTTAAAAAAAGCAAAATAAATGAGCAAATGGATTGAGTCAAAGACTTTTCCCAGGAGAATTTAAACCTTTAATTGTGAAGTATTTTGTTTTGTTCCCTGTTGTAGTGAAACCATAATATCTCTCTAGTAGAGCTAAGTGTTCAATTGCATCAGAAAAATAATAAAAAGCCATCTCAGTAAAAGTGTCTCAGAACTTCCCAAGTGTCTCAGAACTTCTTGAGAGCAAGAACGGCATCTTGTTCACTATTGTATACCCAGCACCTAGCACATACAGGATATAGTGGGTACTTAGTAAATATTGCTTGAATATTTTTAAATAAACAGAAAAATTCGATTCCTTCATATTCATGATTTTGCATGTGGTGCAAATTCATCCACAATGACTCTGTAGCTCTAGATAAGGAGTCTGGAAACTATGGCCCATGGGTTAAATCTGGCCCACCACTTGTTTCTGTAAATAAAGTTTTATTGTAACACAGGTGTCAACTTTTAAAAAATGCACAATGTGAGAGTTGCGAGTTAAGTTTTATTTGGGGCAAAATCAGGACTGCAGCCCTGAAGAAAGCATTTCAGATAGCTCCGAGAAACTGCTCCAAAGAGGTAGGGGGGAAAGTCAATATATATGTGATTTTGGTGAAGGAGGAATACATGCAATCAAGCACATATTTTGCAGAAGGTCTTGTGAGGGTTACTGCTAGTCACGAGGAGCAGACATCACCATGAAGAAATTTAGTACTTTTCTAGATATGGGGAGATGCAAGAATTCGACTCATAAAATCAGCTCCTGAAAATATCTATCTGAAGACCTGTTCTGCCATATTTTCTCAGAGCACCGAGTGCCTCATACCTGATCTCCACCCTGAATTGCTTTCAGGGGATGTTGAAGGTCAGCAGCTGCAGCAGCACCTGATTTAATCCTTGTAGAGGTAGATGGCAAGTGCCAATTTGTAGTTGACTCAGGCATGCTCACTTTTCTACATGTTACCTATGGCTGCTTTCATACTACAACAGCAGAGTTTGTTGTGAAAGAGACTACATGGCCTGTGAATCCTAAGATACTTACTGTCTGTCCCTTTACAGAAAGTGTTTTCCAAATCTGCTCTAGGGGGTATGTTTAGGCAAAACTAAAGGGAGGCATTAGGGAAATGCAAATCAAAACTACAGTGAGTTACCACTTCACATCTTCCAGTATGCCTATAATTTATCTTTTAATGAAAATAACAAGTTTTGGCAAGAATGTGGAGCAATTGGAACCCTAGTACATTGCTGGTAGGAATGTAAAGTGGCACAAGTGCTATGGAAAACAGTTTGGTCGTGGTGCCACTAAAAGCTACACATAAAATTACCATGTAACCCAGCAATTTCACTCCTAGATATATACCCAAAGGAATTGAAAGCAGGGACTCAAACAGGTATTTGTATGCCAATGTTCATTGCAGCATTATTTACAATAGCCAAAAGGTTTAAACAACCCAAGCGTCCATCAACAGATGAATGAATAAACAAAATATGGTATATCCATACAGTGGAGCATTATTCGGTCATAAAAAGAAACAAAGTTCTGATATACTCTACAACATGGATGAACCTTGGAAGCATTATGCTAAGTGAAAGAAGTCAGGCATGAAAGGACAAATGTTGGACTTCCCTGGCAGTTCAGTGGATAAGACTTCGCCTTCCAATGCAGGGGTTGTGGGCTTGATCCCTGGTCAGGGAGCTAAGATCCCACATGCCTCATGGCCAAAAAAACCAAAACATAAAACAGAAGCAATATTGTAACAAATTCAATAAAGACTTTTAAAAAATGGTCCACATCAAAAGAATCTTAAAAAAAAAAGGACAAATGTTGTATGCTTCCACTTATATGAAATATCTAGATTAGGCAAATTCATAGAAACAAAGTAGATTAAAGGTAATGGTGACTGGAGGAAGGAGGAATGAGAGGTTATTGCTTAATGGTTATAGAGTTTCTTTTGGGGGTGATTAAAAAGTTTGGGAAATAGTGGTGGTTGGATAACATGTGAATGTAATTAATGACATTAAATTGTACAATTAAAATAGTTAAAATGGCAAATTTTATTATATATATATATTTTACCACGATTTAAAAAAACTTAGTGTAATATACCAATAAACATTGAATTGTATGTTTTAAATGAGTGAATTGTATGATATGTGAATTATATCTCAATAAGGCTGTTAAGAAAAAAAACTAAAGCATGGGGGAATAATGAGCGTTTGAGCTCTTAGAAACTCAGGTAAGTCTCAGAGTACTCAAATCACGTGATTTACAATATTAAGTCAATTCAATATTTACAGTAAGAAACTAGAGGAGAGAGATGCAGTATGTTAATACACTTAGGATAGGATGCCAGCAGGCTAAACCACACCTGGGTTATGCAACCTTCATGTGTCCTGTTTCTCTTGTCCACATTAACTTTCCCCACTGATGGTGTGGTTAGGAGGACCAGAGATGAAGTTTGAGCAAAGGGGCTTTGTGGATGAAAGAAGCCTGAAGCCAGTTATACGCACATACTTTACTGGAGTGTTGTAGGGGCCAGTGTGCCCGTCCACAGCCGAAGCTTGCAATAGCCCAGTGAGCAGCTAGGGATTTTTATTTTGCATTTCCTGGTCAGAGGATACATGGGCCCAGAATACGTGACACTCATGGGTGGCTGATTTAGGTCCTCATGAATACTGAGTGCCTCATATATTTACTGTACCGTGAATATTTGGTGCCTCAGGGGTCTGATGTATATTTGGTGTATCGTGAATATTAGGTGCCTCCTGTGCCTCATGAATATTTAGTGTCTACTTGGTTCTTCTATCCCTTCTGATTTATGTTCTGCACACATATATCTAGTTTATGTCAAAAATGTCTCATGGGTTACTAATCTACTTGTCTCTGCTTAACATATGTATGAATTTCATCTCTCCCACTTATTTTCTTGTTTCCTATGGCAAAGTTCAATATTCTCAGTCAATACAGCAAATGCGTATTACAATTAATTTGCAACATCCCCATTTTACAAATGAGGAAATTGCAGAGAGGAGCTAAGCAACTTGTAGGACTTGCCAAGGTCACAGGTGGAGTCAGGATTCAAATTCTGGCAGCTTGACTCCAGAGCTCATGCTTTTAACTGCTATGCTCTACTGCCTCTGAGGATCAGCGTGAGGAAAGGGACTATAAGAGTATAAGGTGGGTATCATAAGAGAAGTTCTAAGTGCTACAGAAGCTCATTGGGGCTTTATAGGAAGACTTTATGGAAGTATCATCTGAGATAACCTAGGAAGAATAAAAGGATAATTACAAGTAGGAATCAGAGCAGAAGTGTTAGGTTATTTATCATTTAAAACACTTTAGCGTAGAAAATGTGACACTGGGCATCTGTGTTAGTTGAAGTTACAACCCAGTTTTGACTAGTATTCTACTTGTCAAACCCAAGTTTGTGTGGCTGATGCACAGTGAAGCCAAACCAAAATGTCGGAGTTTGGAGCAGACAAAGGTTAATTGCAAGGGCCATGCAAGGGGAACGGGCAGCTCGTGCTCAAAAGACTCCAACTCCCTGATGGTTTTCAGGGAAGAGTTTTTATTGGCAAAATTTGGGGGGAGGATGTGACCTTCCTCTAACTGGTTGGTGGTGGGGTAACAGGGTGGTGTTCCAAGAATCTCAATCATCAGCCTTCTAGTTCCAACCAGTCTGGGGTCCTCGTGCTTGTGCTCAGCCTGAAGTTACCATCTTCCACCTGGGGGGTGGGGGGGTTAGTTCCTGTAGAAGAACTCAGAGATGTGTACCAGATTGTTATGTATATTCCTTGAGGAGGAACCAGGATCCTGCTCCGTTGCTGCAGTATTGTTTCTTGACTGTCTTTCCTTTGTTTCTGCATTCCCTTGCTCCTCTATTTACTAACCGTTTGAATCTGCCCTTTGGAACTCAGGGAAGGTCTAGAAGGCTGAAAGCATTTTTCCTAGAAACGAGAAATGGAGGATGTGGAAAGACTTTTGTACCCTGGAGGGTTCCACAGGGTCCTGCTTGGTTTCATACTTAGGAGTTCACATTCCAGAGAGCCAACTATTATTTAAATTAGAAGGCATCTACCCATAAAGTGGCTACTACAAGTGCTTTATTTATAGCTACACTATCTATAGCAATATCATGTGCTTTATTAGTTCACATTGGGAACATTGGAAGCCAGTTTTTATTGGTGAAATTTCTGGCTTGTTAATTAGCATGATGAACATTAGAAATGAGTTCTCGTTGTTGAAATTGAAGGTATTCAAAATATGTGATTGGCTAAAATATTTTGAATACACACCTTATTCTTATATGAGTAGGGCAAAAAAAATCTAGAGAAACCTGTCTTTACCAGGAATACCAGGACTCAAAACTAAATGGGATCCAGTGTCCAGCCTTTGGTTTGGAGAATTTCTAGTTACCTAATGCAGACTATAGGCTAACAGAATTCTGCCTCTGGAATGTAATCACATCTTGTATTTTTAGTAGATTTTATTAGTTGAGAAAACATTTATGTTTATATGGATTCCAAAATCACTTACAGTAACCTCATAGGGCCCCAGGGTTCCATAGTCTGCAGGTTGAAAATCACTGTTGTATATATGGGGAGAAGGCAGGTTTTACATCACTGGAGCTTCATTTTAGGAAGATTAATCTGACTTTGGAATGTGGGATGAATTGAATAAGGGAAAGAATACTCCAGAGGAAAAGTAGTAAAAGCATGGTATTTGTGAGAATGGAGTAGAGAGGTTGGATTGGAGAGGCATGGTAGAGGAAGAATATGCGTGGCTCAACAACTAAATAAATGTAGGGAGCAAAGGGAGGAGGAATGGTATTTATAACAATCATGTATTTAGAGCTTGTTATGTGCCAGGCATATTCTGAGTAGTTTGTGTATATTAAATCATGTATTCCTCACAGAAACCTTACGAGTTAGATATTCTACAGGTGAAGAAAGTGAAGTACCGAGAGTATAAGCACCCTGCCGAAGGTCAGAGAGTTGAGATTTAAACCCAAGCAATCTGGCCACAAAATCCTAACTGTTCAACCATGTTGCTTCAAAGAATTAAATATAAGCCCAAAGTTGTGAGCCCGTATGATTAAGAGAAAACATATATGTACATGTGTATTAGTCAGACATTCTACTTCGTTTCTCTATTTACTTTCAGTTTTATTGAGATATAATTGACCTACAGCACTGTGTAAGTTTAAGGTATACATCACAATGACTTGACATACATGTATTGTTAAATGATCACCACGATAAGTTTAGTTAACATCCATCACCTCATACAGTTACAGAATTTTTTTTCCCTTTTGATGAGAACAGTTAAGGCTTACTCTCTTAACAACTTTCAAATGTACCACGCAGCAGTGTTAACTATAGTCATCATGTTGTACATTACATTCCCATTACTTGTTTATCTTATAATTGGAAGTTTGTACCTTTTGACCACCTTCATCCAAATACCCCACCCCTACCTCTGGTAACCACAAATCTGATATCTTTTTTTTTTTTCTTATAAATGTTTTTTGTTTTTTAAATTTTACACTTTATTTATTTATTTATTTTTGGCTGTGTTGGGTCTTCGTCTCTGTGCATGGGCTTTCTCCAGTTGTGGCGAGTGGGGGCCACTCTTCATCGCGGTGCGCGGGTCTCTCACCGCCACAGCCTCTCTTGTTGCGGAGCGCAGGCTCAGTAGTTGTGGCTCACGGGCCCAGTCGCTCCACGGCATGCGGGATCTTCCCAGACCAGGGCTCGAACCCGTGTCCCCTGCATTGGCAGGCAGACTCCCAACCACGGCGCCACCAGGGAAGCCCAAATCTGATGTCTTATATGAGTTTGGTTTTTTGTTGTTGTTGTTGTTTTAGATTCCACATATAAGTGAGATCATGCAGTATTTTTCTTTATCTGACTTATTTCACTTAGCATAATTAATGCCCTTAAGGTCCATCCATGTTGTCATGAATGGCAAAATTTCCTTCTTTTTAATGACTGGGTTGTTTTCCATTGTAGGTATATATATATATACACACACCACACTTTCTTTATCATTTCAGGTCAGACATTCTGGTATAACTAAAAACTCTGGCATTCAAAAGTGCTAAGAGTGGGCAATACTTTTACGTTTCTATGAATTCATACAAAGCATACCTTAACTGAACCATTCTAGGGCAAGCTGTGACAACACTCAGGGAATGATAGAATGTTGAAGGAAACCACAATCTACCACTCCAAAATATGTCTCTTTGACATAAAAATTATTTTGAGCTTAAGGCAATTAAGAAGCAGCAAACTCTAAAAAAGCTCCCCCTTTTCTGCCTAAAGGCAGGAAATAAATTCTCCTTTTACTGAAGACAGACTCTAATCTGCCCAGAGAAATCTGTATAAACAAACCTTGTTAAACTAACCCTTATCTTCATAGTTACTGCTTCACCATTAACTACTCTCTCCCAAACCCCTTTGTCTTGTCAATTCTTCACAAATTTATTGTTTGTCTAAAAGGTATAAAGCCTTTCTGCTCTGGTCACTTCTTCAGGTCTTCATTCTCTTCATTAAATGTAAAAATGTAATAAAACTTGTATACTTTTCTTCTGTTAATTCGTCTTTGTCAGTTTAATTTTCAGACCCAACCAGAGACCCTAGGAGAGCTGAGGGAAACTTTTTCTTCCCCTGCAATGTCATCACATGAGAAAGCCATTCAGCTAAGAAATGAAGGAAAACATAGCCCTGATGTTCCTGTAGCCTCATTGGCCCCCTTTTATATAGTTTATCACAATGTATCTTAATTGTGTTGGCTTTTTCTCTGATGTATCCTCTTTCCCCTCAACTAGATTGTGAGTTTCTTGAGGGCAAGGATCTTGTCTTACTCATTTCTTACCTTGCAACACACATACATATCATGATGCTCAGGGCTGCTCAGATGCTTTTTGAATTGAAAAGCACTTGAATGAAGAGAAATTATCTAAACTAATACATCAAGGCCTATTTCTCCTAGGCTAAACTTCTGCTACTATTTGAAAGGGCTTATTTACCATATACTCATATGATAATGATGGCACTAAAATTAGGAATATTATCTTTGCAACCCTGATTATTTTCTAACTATAGTGATAGATAAATAAAACAAAAGAGTTTAATTCTTGTCAAATCAGTGCTTTCTCCTTCATGTACAGATATTTAAATAATTAGGTCAACCATAGTTGCATAACTCCAGGAAGCAGCCTTCAAATGGACCAAGATTTGGCAATTCTTTTTTTGGCTTTTCTGATAGGGTCTGTATTGCAACTAATCAACTCTGCCATTGTAGTGGGGAGAGCAGCTGCACGTAGTATGTAGACGAATAAGCATGGCAGTGTTCCATTAAAACTTGATTTACAAAAACAGGCTGCAGTCTAGATTTGGGCCTTAGGCTATCGTTTTCCAAATCCTGACACAGAATACAGTGTGAATGGTACCTCTTGGAGTTGTGCTATGTGGTAGCCATGTAGACAATTCATATAGACTAAATAAACTCAGGAACTTTTCCTCTTTCTAGAAAAAACCTGAGAGACTATCTACTTCCTACTCATTTTACAGATGAGGAAACTTAGACTCTGAGAAGTTGAGAAAGAGAGATATGCTTAAAGTAATTTAGCTTGCTTGTGTCAAAGCTAGCTATGAAACCCAGGTATGCTGACTCTAGTCCAACGCTCTTTCCATTATATCAGTTCCTCAAGGATGAATATTAAATTTCTCATATAGGTATAGTTTAAAATACACCTTATTATATTCTACTTCTTTGCAAATTGATATGTCTATGTTATAGACAAATAGTTACTCATATCACAGAGCAATTACTATAAAACACTAAAGTAAAAATATATATAGTTGGGAGGAATCCCTTATCCTGATGTTAAGTCTTACAATATATTGGCAATAATCAAGATAGTATGGTACTGGCGAGGGATAGACACATAGATCAATAGAACAGAATAGAAACCCAGAAATAGATCCACACAAGTATACCCAATAAATTTTTGACAAAAGAGCAAAATCAATTCAATGGAGAAATGATAGCCTTTTTAGCAAATGGTGCTGAAGCAATTGGACAGCTAAAGGCAAAATAACTTATCCTTCACCTAAATTTCATATCATATACAAAAATTAAGTCAAAATGGATTACAGATTTAAATATAAAACTATAAAACTTTTTTTGTGGGGGGCTGCCTTGGGTCTTCATTGCTGTGTGCGGGCTTTCTCTAGTTGCGGTGAGCAGGGCTACTCTTCCTTGTGGTGCGCGGGCTTCTCATTGAGGTGGCTTCTCTTGTTGCGGATCATGGGCTCTAGTCATGTGGGCTTCAGTAGTTGCAGCACTCGGGCTCAGTAGTTGTGGCTCGCAGGCTTAGTTGTTTCATGGCATGTGGTATCTTCCTGGACCAGGGATTGAACCTGTGTCCCCTGCATTGGCAGGCGGATTCTTAACCACTGCACCACCAGGGAAGTCCCTATAAAACTTTAAAAAAATTACATGGTAGAAAATCTTTGGGAACTAGCACTAGATAGTCCTTAGACTTGACATCAAAAGCATGATCCATAAAAGGAAAAAAACTGACATATTGGCTCATCAAAATTAAAATCTTTTGCTCCGTGAAAGACTGTTAAAAGCAATGAAAAGAAAAACTACAGAGTGGAAGAAAATACTTGCAAACCACATATCTGACAAAGCACTAGTGTCTAGAATATATAAAGAACTTTCAAAACTCAACCGTTAAAAAATGGGCAAAATTCATGAAGAGACATTTCACAGAAGAAGATATACATATGGCAAGTAAGCACATGAAAACACGTTTAACATTCGCCATCAGAGAAATGCAAATTAGAACTGCAATGAGATATCACTACATCCCTATCAGAATGGCTAAATGAAAAATATATTGATAATACCGAATGCTGGTGAGGATGCAGAGAAATTGGACCTTATGTCAGTGGGAAGGTAAAATGGTACAGCCATTATGGAAAACAGTTTGCCAGTTTCTTACAAAGCCAAGCATATAATGTACAACCGGGTCATTTATCCCAGAGAAATAAAGACTTATGTTCATACAAAAACCTTTACATTAATGCTCATAACAGTTTTATTCATAATAGCCAAGAACCCAGAACAGCCTAGATGTCCTTCAAAGGGTGAATAAACAAACTATGGTATATACATACCATGGAATACTACTCAGCAATAAAAAAAGAATGGACAATCAAAGCACACAATAATTTGGATGAACCTCAGGGAAATTATGCTTAGTGGAAAAATTCAGTCACAAAAAGATAGTGCCTGATTCCATTTACGTACCATTCATAAAATAGCATAATTATAGAGGTAGAGAACTCATGGTTGGTTGCCAGGTGTTAGGGATAGGGAGGAGGGGGACAAGTGTGCCTATAAAGGGGTAACATAAGAGAGTCTTGTGGTGATGATACAGTTTAATATCTTGATTATTATGGTGGTTACACAAGGCCACACATGTGCTAATATTCCATAGAGACACCCCCCATACAGAAACTACTTCATGTATAGCCACTGAAATTTGAATAAACTCTGTGGATTGTGCCAAAGTTAGTTTCTTGGTTTTGATCATGTATTATAGTGGTATAAGATGTTAACATTGGAGTAGGCTGAGAAAAGTGCGTATGGGACTTTCCTGTACATTTCTTTTGTAACCTCCTGTGAATCTGTAATTATTTCAAAATAAAATGTATGTATATTAAAATATAAAATATATTTTATTCAAAATTATATGTATATATGAGAGAGAGAGAAGTGAATTCTTTTCAATTTAACAATTATTTATTGCAGTCCTTCCATGGCCAACATTCTAGTTAGTGCAAAGTTGAATAAATACATTTTCAAAGGCCATCCATTCCATTAAAGAGAGTCTTCTTGAGAAATTCCAATCAAAATGCCCTTAATCTTTCAAAGTGAGACTTATCAGCCAGTAACATAAAGTAATTAAAATCTGTTTGCTTCCTTTGAAATTGATTAATTACAAGCACTACATAATTTATTCTTCCTTCTACTACTCTTCTAAAGTATTTTTGCTAAAACCACCAAAGATGTACTAATATGCCAAATGCAAGGCCTAGTTGACCTCTCTGCAACATTTGTCCTTATTAACCAGTTTTTCCTTTTTCCTTTTTTAAAATTTAGGTAACATTGGTTTATCCTTGAGGGTATTATGCTAAGTTAAATAAGTCAGATGGAGAAAGACAAATACCATGTGATTTCACTCATATGTGGAATATTAAAAAAAATTCTTCTTTTTGAAAGTGCTCTACTTCTTTAACTTTTGTGACATCACTTTTTTTCCCTAGTTCTCCTCCTGTCTCTCTAGCCATTTTTATTTAGCTTTTTCTCTTATTTTCTATGTTCTCCCACAGCTTCAGTAATAAACTCCACGCCAGTGGTTCTCACGTCTCTTTTGCCAATGCCAACTTCTTCCTTGAATTTCAGACCCATATTATCAACTACTCATTAATTGTTCCACTTGACTGTCCTCCAGGAACCTACCATGTAACTTAACTGCCCCCCATTCTTCCTCCATACGTGTGCTCTGCACATAGTAGTTGCTCAATAAATATCTGAATTAAAATGGAAATATTCTTGATATTTTGAATGATACATAATTCTACCATTCTTGAAAATTAGAAACCTCAGTGCAATTCTTGGCTTTTCCCCATTACTCTTAAATGTAGTTAATCACAAAATGCTTTTGATTTTACCTTAATGTCTTTTAAATTCAGGCTCTCCCTATTCTTATAGCAACTATTTTAAGTCAGAGGCCTCATCATCTCTCACCTGGACTCTTGACATAGGCTTCAAACTGGTCCTCACAGATTTGTGTCTACAAGTGAACGACTAGAGATGTGTATGTGAGTGAGAGAGTTGTGTGAAAAGCTAACTACAATCCCCAACTGTACAGCTTAAGTTACAAAAAAAAAAAAACTTTAGAAGGACAATTCTTGGTTGCAGAACCAAAGACCCTGTGAGAAATGTCAAGCTAAGGGAAATGAGCTTGTAAATGATTCTATGCAAGTTCTTATTTTAAATGCTGGCTCCCCAAATATCACCAAAATATCTTGAGACAAAGCTGTGCTTATTCTCAGCACAATAAGAGGGAGTGCCACCTCAACAGAGACTTAGTATTATCTATAAGTAGAGAGGGTGAACTTGGGATATTTATGAGATTTTAAAGTCTGGTTTAAGGTGGGCCTTTCGGTTGGGGAAGGGGCTTCATTATGGTTGGGTAAAGATCATAATACAATAGTTTAAGATTTGTGGACCCAGCAGTCCACCAATGGACTTTCAGGACTCTCCTGATGATTCTTTCGAGAAGTTCCTGGAATGTACAGTAAGTTTATTTGCAACTTTTATCTTTCTGGGAAAGAATAGTAAAATTATGCTGATAAAGACAATGGAAAAGTAAAGTCACGTTAATATAGGCAGAAAGCTGTGTAGGTGTAGATGGTCTCAGTTTTCATATAAAGAAGACAATGAAAAGAAAATAGGAAAGGGATTAAAAGATATTTGTACATTAAATTAATAATAGTGACTATTGAACAATTAATTTCCATTTATTTTCATATCTTTGTTGTAATCTGACTTAAACCAATTTGGCTTTCAGAAGTGTTAGGTTTGAATGACTCTTAAGTTGAAGACTATAGGTCTTCAAATGCACAACTTTGCTACTGCATGGAATGTTACAATGAATGGAGGTCTTAAACTGAATTAACCTACACACACATTTATTAGTAAACAGGGGCAAGAAAGTCTTACACCCTGTTTCAATAATCTTAGAAAGATCACTGCTCTATCTTTTTGAGGACTTTAACAAGCATCTTGCATGGAAGTTTCACTCTAAAGCAAATGTTCTGACAGACTGCTTAGCTGATCTATTTGGGTCATGGAACAAATTTCTTTCTTATTAGAGTATGTATGTGTGTGGTAGGTGGGTAGGTAGGGTACAGAAAGGAAAGCAGTTCCAGATGTAAGCAATGAAAGGCAAAATGCACCAGACAATTAAAGAGGTTATTTTATTCGGGCTATTGCAATAGGGAGACTGTTCATTAATGAGGAACATCTCAAAGAAAAGGAAGGGAGCTTGAGGTTTTATAGAGGCAGGTAAACAAGGGAGTTCTCCACGAGGCATATGGGAGTCATAAAGAAAGATGAAGATGGGTCTTATCTGGGAAGATATGAGAACAGAGAGCTCCTTTGAAGTTAGCCAGAATATAAAGGAGTGGGAGGAACTCAACTATTGCTAATGATGGGTTTCAGAACACATTACCCCCAAAATATGGTGCCCTGGCATATTGAAAATTTTGAGCTGAAGGAATTTAAGAAACGGTTGGTGCAGGAAGGACTCTCTGACCTTTCCCTGAAGCAGATCATAAGGTCCTCATGTCAGAGGTGCCCACCCAGTACCCAAAGGAAAAGAGTATCCTTATCTCTGAAGACGGAGGGAATTTGATTGAACAAGCCTTGCTAAGTGTCCCTGTTTACTATCTTTAGCTCATACCCTTTTGTTCTATCACATTTTCTGTGACTTTCCACTCTTCATCAAACCTAGCATAAAAATACTCAGGTTTAACTGTTTCTTTTGGGTCTTCATTTCCTTATGAAGGCTCCTGTGTCACATAAAACCTATATTAAATAAATGTGTATGCTTTTCTCTTGTTAATCTGTCTCTTGTTACAGAGACTCAGCCAAGAACCTAGAAGGGTTGAGGGAAAAAGATATTTTTCCTCCCTTTTACTGCCTTCCAGGAGCACAGGGCTCAGATAAAATTCAGCATTGTCATAGGTACTCCTTAGAAGGTATTAGGCTGCTGGGCTCATCTGGTTCTTATACCCCTTTTTGTGCAAGGGTGGAGCTGCCTATAGAGTATTTCTAGTTAATACATATTTTTTGAACATCGCCGATTAGAACCAGTTGTTTTGAGAAGAATATTTTAGATAGGATGACCAGGGAAGTCCTCTCTGAGGAAGTAATTTTGGAACAGAGACCTGAATTCATTAAGTGAGCAAACCATGCAAAGCAGATGGGTGTTCCAGGCAGAAGGAACTGAAAGTGCCAAGACCCTGAGGCACAAATGAGCATGTAGAGATAAATGAGACCACCCAAATAAGAACAAGCAAAGGGCTATTTATTCATAGCTTGTTACAGCAAGGGAGTCAACCACCATTACTTTTGCATTTGGCAAAGACTCACCGTCAGGCGAGTAGGGAAGCTTCATCGTGGAAAAGAGGGATAGCTTCAGGTATGCCTTGATTGGAGGCTGTTGGCATGTGGAAACTGTAGGCAGGCTAATGAGAAGCAGGGCATCCTATGTGACTAATACATATTTGGCTTTCTCTGGTTGGTACTAAGTTGGAAGCTGGGACAAAAATTAGGGAAGCTGTCAGTTATTAATCAATTCCTGGATGTTTTGGGCTGATTGTTACAGGGAGTATTGTTTGGCTTCCTGGGTTGGTTATAGAGATAGTAGTCTGACTTGTAGAAAGTAAGTTGGTTTCTTGAGTTGGCTTCTGCAGATTGTGGGTCAGAGTTCTAGTTTTATATATGGTCTGGCCATTGTCTGTTTGCTTATTCAGTCTCTCAAGCATGACATGTTTGAAAAACACCAGGAAGGGTAGTGTGTCTGGAGTGGAGGGAAGGAGCAGAAAGTGTTGGGAGATGAGGTTAGACAGATTGGCGGGGGATAGGTCTGGTAGGGCCTTGAAATCCATGGTGATAGGAACCCTTTGGAGTATTCTCAACAGGGGAGTGAAGGGAGCTGATTTATAGTTTTAAAAGGTTGCTTTGGCTGTTATATGGATTCTGGAGACACTAGAGAGACAAGAGTAGAAGCAGAGAAGCCACCAAGGAGGCTATTGCCATAGTTAAGGCAATATTTTGAGTTAAAGGCGCTTGAAAAAACAGCAGATGCAAGAAGGATACTCTGACTTTTTTTCTTTCTTTTAAACACAAGAGATGAAATTTCCATGTAAGAGATGTTGTAGGGGACCAAATTTTGCCACCCAAAATGTGTCTCTTCGGCATGAGGATTAATTTAGGTGATTATTTTTAAGAAACAGAAGACTCAGGAAGTTTTTCTTATTACCACCCCCTTAACTACCTAAAAGAATTTAAAGGGCCTGGAATAGTGCTATCACCAGAGATGTCTGCAGAGTATGCGTTAGGTGTGGTGGGAGAAATTTGTTAGGGTCTAGAGACCAGCATTCACTCTGTGCATAGTCTCTGCATGGCCCAGTAAACATTTATTTACCAAACATTTGCTTTTCCATCTCTATGTGACTTGTCTTCCTCCCCTTTCAGGTTCCAAACCACTAGCCCCCAACATCCTCTCTTGTCTTTAGCTGAAGATGGTATTTAAGGTGAGGGTTTCAGCCATTTTGGCAAGTTACTCGGTCTTTCTGGGTCTCTCTCATGCATACATATTATAAAATTTTGTTGATATTCTCCTGTTAATCTTTTTCATGTTAATTTAATTCTTAGACCAGCCAGAAGAACCCTGGAAGGGGAGAGGAAATTTTCTTCCTCCCTGACAATGTGCTCCCTATACCAGAAGGGAAGAGACATTCTATCTCCAAGGACAGGAAGTTGAGGCTGAGAGAAATCTGTACAAACAAACCTTGTTAAACTAACGTTTACCTTCCTATTCACTTCCCCACCCAATTAAATACCCTAGCCCAAGCCCCTTTGCCTTGCCACATTTTCACAATTTACTACTCTTTGTCCAATTCAGTACATAAGTGTTCCACTCTAACTGCTTTTCTGGGCCTTCATTTTTCTCATGAAGACTCCCATGTACATGTAAAGAAAAAACAGTTAAAACTTGTATACTTTTCTTCTGTTAATCTGTTTTATGTCAGTTTAATTCTTAGGCCCAGCTGGAGACTCTAAGAGGTAGAAGACAAGTTTTTCCTTCCCTATAGATGACAGTGGTCTGAACCAGGATAGTAGCTGTGGAGGTGGTAAGAAGTGGTGGATTCTGGACATGTTTGGAAGGTAGAGCGAACAGGATTCATTGATGAGTTGGATGTGTGGGTGAGAGAATAATCAAGAACACAGTATCTCCAATGTCTTTGACCTGAGCAAATGGTGATGCCATTAATAAGATGAAGAAAGCTTTTATGAATGCCCTTTGCGCCTTCATTAAATCATGTCTACTTATCCAGATGATATATGTATGCTACTTGAGGATAAGGATGGAGCCTTGTCAAGTTTTCCTTCCACTAAGCTTATTAGAGAATTGTATACCCAGGACAGACTTAAGTGAATATTTCTTATTTATTCTGCTAAATAAGTAGGGAAAAAAATGGTTTTGATGCTAGGCTAGCAGGCAGTTTCTAATTGAGGTGCCTCTGTTCTGTTCCTTTCCCCACCCTCTTGATACTTAAGTAAAAGAAATGCAGAACACTTGGAAAATTGACGTTTTTCTTGAGGTGATAAATTGACCTGTTTATTAATGTAGTCATTCTAGGCAAAGTGGCTAGCTGCTTAACAAAGGCTGAAAGAGTTTGGATGGTTACATTCATTTGAATCCAGAGTTTGAAAAAAACACTTTGTGCATTTCACTCTTGGAGAAAAGGAGACAGATCAATATCCCCCTGAGAAGTACAGCTGAATTGTAGATTAGATACAAGTCTGTTAGTTGCATTCTCATCCTAAACTGATTGTTGAGTGTCCAGGTAAGGAAGATCCTCTGCTGTGATTTAAATCTAGACTTTTTCTTTTATAAATTTATTTATTTATTTTTGGCTGTGTTGGGTCTTCATTTCTATGCGAGGGCTTTCTCTAGCTGCGGCGAGCGGGGGCCACTCTTCATCGCGGTGCGCGGGCCTCTCACTATCGCGGCCTCTCCGGTTGCGGAGCACAGGCTCCAGACGCGCAGGCTCAGTAGTTGTGGCTCACGGGCCTAGTTGCTCCGCGGCATGTGGGATCTTCCCAGACCAGGGCTCGAACCCGTGTCCCCTGCATTGGCAGGCAGATTCTCAACCACTGCGCCACCAGGGAAGCCCCACTACCTTGTTTTGATTGATTATATACATGAATCCAATATAAATGAGCGTGGCTGTCATGAAAAACAGTTTCCTTCCGTTAAGTTTTAAAGAATAGTCATCAGTATATTTAAATATTGCTTTTAAATTTTTTCATATGATTTTCTTTAATTATCATATATATTTGAATGGAGTCAAGAATTTTTCTTTATTATCTACATGTTCATTTTTTCTACCTCAAAATTGTGCTACAATACAGAGTTTGTGATGTCACTACTATTTCCATAACAACCCACTCTGATAGCAATAGCACATATAGAGTTTAATAAATGATCAAGCAAAATGAAAAGCTCTGATTAAAAATAAATGGAGACATTCAAACCTAAATTCCTTCTAGCAAATAAAAAAGATTATAAAGTGCTACGAAGAGCATATGCTAGAAGGAAGCATTAGTTTTATTCCAAAATTATTATGATTATCCCTATTTTTCTCATGTAAAGTAAAATCCCACTAATTTAGGCTCTATTAAATCAAAAATTTTCAGAATTTACCATGTGAATTACACTGAGGGAAAGGTTTGATACGTAAATGGATACATAAAGAACAATGGTAGTATCATTGTTAGTATCATATTTAGGCTAAGTGAACAATCTGTTTACTAAAAGCAACCTCCCACTGTTAAACTAGCCTACACTCTCTTCCAGTAATGGCAACTAAAATGTTCACAGTATCTGTAGTCTTTCATCTATTTCAGGACCCAGTTGGGGTTAACCAGGATTAACTACATCTGGTTGGAACAGAGTAGGTGGGCCAGGTCATGGAATCAGATTTTCCCACTGAGCAAATTCAGCTATAGGCACCAGAGGAAATGCAATATGAATCAGAATATGATATTTAGCCATGCAGTCAGTCATCCAGTATTGCTGAACATCTACTATGTGCCAGGTTCTAGTCATTGAGGTTGTAATGATGAATGTCTTCCCTCAGAGGACTCACATATATGCAAATAAATGAGTTGCAATGCAATGATTAAATGCAAGACTATAAGCAATTATAACACTGAGGTCACACAGAGGAAATAGTAATTAACTGTTCTGGGGGGTGGGGGAGAATCAAGGAAAGTGATAGACCTGGATAATGGGGATAAATCAAGCTGTTTTGAGGTGAGTGGCAGTACACTAAGGATACAGAGGTAGGAGGGGCTTTCCAGGCAAAGGATGCTGAATGTGATCTGGAGTGTATTGTGAAAGAGAAAGTAGTGGGGGAAGAAGACTGAGCAGAGCAAACAAGACAAGGTGATAGAAAGTTTTATACATCATGCTAGGGATTTTGGACCAATGTCTGATCATCCTATAGTGATACCTACAAGTAAACAAGCAATCTCTATACACAGAGAGCTTTCCCTTAGCTTTTCAGTGTCTCATTCTTAAATATGAACATTCAGCCAAGGATCACCCGACATTTGAGAAAAACTTTCAACATTAGAGCTGTACATATTTAAAGTGCATAATTTAGTAAGTTTTGACATATATATTCAAATATATATACATGTTCAAAATACACATATTCATATATATACACACACTCCTGAAACCATCCCCATAATCAAGATAGTGAACATATCTACCAGAAAGTTTCCTTGGGCCTTCCCTCTTGTTCCTTGCCAAGAACACTGATCTGCTTTCTGTCACTGTCGATTTGCATTTTTATAGAGTTTTATATAAATTGGAATCATGAGTATTTTCTCTTTTTGATCTGGTTTCTTTCCCTCAGCATAATTAATTTGAGATTCACCCATGTTGTTGCATGTATCAAGAATCCAGTCCTTTTTTTGACTCAGTAATATTTCATTGTATAGATATACTGCCATTTATTTATTCATCCCCCTGTTGATGGACTTCTAGGTTATTTCCAGTTTTTGCCTATTACCAGTTAAGCTTCTTGAAAAGGAGACATCAGTCCCAAAATGGAGTCACTTGTGCTAAACCCCACATCAGCAAACCGAGACTTAGTACCTAACCTAATTGCAGTCTCAACATCCCCCAGGAATGTAACCTTTAACCAGTAAACCTGGAATTACCAGGTCAACACTAGTGAGGTAATCCACCCAATAGGCCCTTCCGTTCCCCTTAGGATGGTGGCCTTCCCTGAAACAGTGCATTCTTTGCTAATAATTTCCTTTTCCTGCCCCCTTTCTGCCTTTAAAAATCTTTCCTTTTCTACAGCTCTGTGGACCTCCTTTCTATTGCTAGATGAGATGCTTTCTGATTCATAAATCATTAAATAAAGGCAACTTGATCTTTAAATGTGCTTAGTTGATTTTTTGTTATTTAACAAGTTCTTTTGAATACTCCGTACAAGTCATTGTACAGACATATTTTTCTTTAGCTTTGGGTAAATACCTCAAGGTGGAATGACTAGATTGTATGGTAGGTGTATGTTCAACTTTATAATGAACTACCAAACTGTTTTGCAAAGCAGCTCTCCTATTTTACATTCCTACTAGCAGTATGAGAGTTCTGGTCACTCCAATCCTTGCTAACATGTGGTCAGGCTTTTTAATTTTAGACATTCTAATAAGCATGTAGTGGTCTCATTGTGGTTTTAATTTGCATTTCCTTAATTATGTTGAGCAACTTCTCATGTGCTTATTTGCCATCCATATATCTTTGATGAAATGTCTGTTCAAATATTTCCCCCATTTTTTTAATCAAATTGGTTTGTTTACTTTCTTATTGTTAGGTTTTGAGAGTTCTTTACATATACTGGATGTCAGTTATATAATTTACAAACATTTTCTCCCAGTCTGAGTCTTGTTTTTCTTTCTCTTATCATTGCTTTTTGAAGAGCCAAAATTTTTAATCTCGATGGAATCCAATTTATCATTTTCTTCTCTTATGGATTGTGCTTTTGTTGTCAAGTCTAAGAAATCTTTGCCTAACTGAAGGTCACAAAGATTTTCTCCTATGTTTTCTTTTAGAAGTTTTAGTTTTTACATTTAGGTACAAGATCCATTTTGAGTTAATTTTTGTAAATAGGGCAAGTTATGGATTAAAGGTCATTTTTTTTGCCTATGAATCTACATTCAATTGTTTAAGCATCACTTGTCAAAAAGACTTTTCTTTCTCTTCTGCTTTGACTTTGTGTGTTTGTGAAAAATCAATTATCCATATGTGTTGGTTTATGTCTGGACTCTCTATTCTGTTCCATGGATCTGTTTGTCTACCTTTATGCCAATAATACATTGTCTTGATTACTGTAGCTTTATAATAAGTCTTGGAATCAGATGTTAGCCCCTAACTTTGTTCTTTTGCAGAATTCTTTTGGCTATCCCAGGTCTTTTGCATTTTCATATGAATTTTAGAATCTTTTTGTTAATTTCCTTAAAAAAGCCTGCTGGGATTTTGATGGGAATTGTGTTGAATTTATAGATCAATTTTGGAAAGAGTTCACATCTTAACAATATTAAATTTTCTATACCACGAACAAGGAATATCTATTTATTTAGGCCTTCTATAATTTCTTTTAGCAATGTTTCGCAGTTATCAGTGTACAGGTCTTTCACATCATTGGTTATATTTAGCCCTAAGAATTTCATATTTTTGATGCTATTGCAAATGGTATTGTTTTTAAAAATCAGTTTCCAATAGTTCGTTGCTAGTATATAGAAATACAATTGATCTGTATTAATCTTGTATCCTGCCATTTTGCTAAACTCGCTTATTAGTCCTAGTAGCTTTTTTTTTTTTTTTGTAGACTCTATTGGATTTTCTACATAGACAATCATGTTGTCTGAAAATAAAGATAGTTTTACTTCTTCCTTTCCAGTTTGGATGCCTTTTATGTTTTGTTTTGGTTTTTTTTGCCTGACTGCACTGATTAGAATGTTGAATAGAAGTGGCAGAACAGATATTCCTGCCTTGTTCCTGATCATAGGAGTGCATCATTCAGTCTTTCACCATTAAATATGGGGTTAGCAGCAGATTTTTTGTAGATAACCTTTACCAATTTAAGGAAGTTACCTTCTATTCCTAGTTTGTTGAATGGTTTTATCATGAAAAGCTGTTGGGTTTTATCAAATCCTTTTTTTGTGTCTATTGAAATGATCATGTTTTTTCATCTTTTTAGTTTGTTAATATGATACATTACATTGATTGGTTTTTGAATGCTAATCTAACCTTTCATTCCTGGGATAAAACCCACTTGGTCATGATGTGTTATATTTCTATATATTGCTAGATTCAATTTACTAAATATTTGTTATGAATTTTTGCATGTATTTTCATGAGAGTGTTAGCTTATAGTTTTCTTCTCTTGTAATATCTTTGTGTGGTTTTGGTATTAGAGTAATGACAGCCTTGTAGCATGAGTTGGGAAGTATTCTCTTCTCTTAAATTTTTTGGAAGATTTTATATAAAGTTATTATTATTTATTTTTTAAAGGTGTGGTAGAATTCACCAGTGAAGCCATATGGGCCTGGGAATTTCTCTGTAGGAGGGTTTTAAACTATAATTTCCATTTCATATATATTTCACTCTTCAGGTTATCTATTTCTCCTTGACTGAGCTTTGGTAATTTGTGTCTTTCAGGGAATTTGTCCATTTCACCTAATTCATCAAATTTATGGGAATAGTTGCTCAAGTTATTCCCTTATTATTCATTTGCTGTCTGTAGAATCTTTCATGATGTCACTTCTCTTGTTCTAGATATTTTAAATTTGCATCTTCTCTCTTTTCCTCATTAGTCTGGGTAGTGATTTACCAATTTTATTGATCTTTTTAAAGAACCAGCTTTTTTTGTTTGTTTCATTGATTTTTCTCTGTTATTGTTTTTTTTATGTCATGAATTTCTGCTTTGATCTTTACTGTTTCCTTTCTTCTGCTTACTCTAGGTTTAATTTGTTGTTTTTGTTGTTGTTGGTTTTTTTTAGTTTCTCAAGGTAGAAGACTGTGTTATTACTTTGAGATCATTTTTCTTTTTTATATAGCCATCTTATGCTATAAATTTGCCCCTAAGTACAGCTTTAGTAGCATCCTACAATTTTTAATATGTTGTGCTTAAATTTTCATTTAGTTAAAATTATTTTCTAATTTTCCTTTTGATTTCTTGTTTGATACATTCATTATCTAGAAGTGCTATTTCATTTGCAAATATTGTGGAAATTTCCAAAGATCATTTTGTTATTGATTCCTAATTTAATTCCATTGTGGTCAAAGGACAAACTTTGCATGACTTGAATCCTAAATTTATTGAGACTTGTTTTATGGCCCAGACTATGGTCTATCTTGGTAAATATTCCCTGAGCACTTGAGAAGAAACTACATTCTGATGTTGTTGGGTGATGTGTTCTATAAATGTCAGTGAGGTCAAGTGGTGTTTGAGTATACTATATCTTTGCTAATTTTCTACCCACATTTTATTCATGTTTTAGAGAGGGGTATAGAGATTCCTAGGTTATAATTGTGGGTTTGTCTGTTTTTCCTTGCAGTTCTATCAACTTTTGCTTCATGAATTTTGAAGCCCTGTTATTTGGTGCATAAACATTTAGGATTGTTTTGTCTTCTCGATTAATTGACCTCATTATTATGAAATAAATTACTTTATCCCTGGCAATATTTTGCTCTGAAATCAACTTTGATATTAATATAACCACTCCAGCTTTCTTTTGATTAGTGTTAGCATGCTATATCTTTTTCTATCCTTTTACTTTTAACCTATTTGTGCCTTTATATTTAAAGTGTTTCCTGCAGGCAGCATATGGTCTCCTATGGGTCTTAATTTTTTATTCCATATGACAATCTCTGCCTTTTAATTTGGATGTTTCAACCATTTGCATTTATGTGATTATTGATATGGTTAGGTTTGAGTCTATTATCATGTTATTTGTTTCTATTTGTCACATCTTTTTTTGTTAACTTTTTCCTCTTTTTCTGCCTTCTTTTGGATTAATCAGTTATTTTTTATGATCCCATTTTATCTCATTTGTTGGCTTATTAGCTATAACACTGTTTTGTTATTTTAGTGATTGCTTTAAGGTGGTTTTTTTTGCACATTTAACTTGTTTCAATATACCTTCAAGTGATACTACACCATTTCACATATAGTATGACAACCTTACAATTATATATTTCCATTTCTCTCCTCCCAACTTTTATGCTATTGTTGTCATATTTTTTAGTTTTGTATATGCTCTAAATCCCACAATGCATTGTTATTATTTTTGTTTAAACAGTTTTTAAAAGAAATTGAAATAAGAGAAAAGTCTTGTATATTTACCCATATAATTACCAATTCTAGTGCTCTCCTTCTTGCTTTTTGTTTAAATCAATATTTCCATCTGGTATCTGCCTAAAGAATGTCCTTTAGTATTTCTTGTAGTGCAGGTCTGCTAGTGATGATTTCTTTCAGTTTTTGTATGCCTGAAAATGACTTGATTTTGTTTTTGAAATATATATTGCCAGGTATAGATTTCTGGTTTGACAGGGTTTTGTTTTGTTTTGTTTTCCTTTCAGTACTTTAAAGGTGTCAACTCTCTTTTCTATAACATTGTTTCTGACAAGAGATCTGATGTCATTATTTTCATTCAGCTATGTGTAACAGCTCTATTTCCTTTTAAGATTTTTCTCTTTATCATTGGTTTTGAGCAATTTGATTATGATGTGCCTTACTGTAATTTTCTTCATACTTCTTCTGTTTGGGGTTCATTGAGCTTTTTGGATCTGTGAATTTATATTTTTCATTAATGTCAGAGTTGGAAAGTTTCTTCCAACTTCTTCAAATGCTTTTTCTGTCCCCCAACCCCCTCAAACATTCCAATTGCTCACATATGAAGCCACACATAGTTCACTAGTGCTCTTTCATTTTTTAGCATTCTTTTTCCTCTGTATGTTTCATTTTGTATAGTTTCTATTGCTATGCATTTGAGTTCACTTATCTTTTCTTCTGTAGTGACTAGTCTGCCTTTAATCCCACCCAGTGAATTTTTCCTCTCAGGAACTGTAGTTTTCATCTCTAGAAGTTCAATTTGGGTCTTCTTCATATGTCTGCTTAACTTATTGAACATATGGAATACAAGTTATAATAATTGTTTTAATGTCCTTGTCTGCTAATTCTAATATCTCTGTCAATTTGGGGTCAGTTTTGATTGATTTTTTTCTCTTCATTATAAGTTATGTATCTCTGTTTCTTTACATACCTGGTAATCTTTGATTGGATGCCAGGCATTATGAATTTTACCTTGTCAGGTGCTGGATATACTTATATTCCTATAAATCTTTGTTAGCTTTGTTCTTAGATGCAGTTAAGTTACCTGGAAACAATTTGGTCCTTTCAGGTCTTATTTTTCTGGTTTAGGTGAGTCCAAAGAAGAGCTCAGTCTAGGGCTAATTTTTCCCACCACTGAGACCAGACCTTCTGGGTACCCTACCCAACGTCCTGTGAATTATGACTTTTCTCAATCTGACTGGTGGGAATAGGCACTATTTCTGGCCCTCTGTGTCAGGTACTGTTCTTTGTAATCTAATCCTTTCTTGTTCTCTCCCTGGCCTCAAGTAGATTTTTCACACATGTGCACTGATAGTTACTCTGCTGAATACTTGATGGGAGACCTCTGCAGGTCTCTGGGACTCTGTTTCTGTCTCATTAACTCTAGTTGCATTTGACTCCCCAGACTCTCAGCTCCATAACATCAACAGAGAGAATCCACTGACCTTTGCCTCAATACCGCCACCCTATGCCATGGCCTGGAAAGTCACTTATAGCTAGGGCAATCATAGGTGTCACCTCATTTGTTTCTCATATCTACAAACTAGTGTCCTTCATTGCCTGATGGCCAGTGCCTTTAAAAGCATTGTCTCATGTATTTAGCTTTTCAAATTGTCTACATGTATAATTTCATTCATCATTTCATAATGGACATTTTCAAACATACAAAAAGTTGAAAGCATTGTATAGTGTACAATTGTATGTATACCCACTCCCTAGATTCTACAATGAACAGTTTACAATATTTGTTTTATCATACAACTATGTATTTATTCATCCCTTTATTCACCCATCAAACCATCTTAATTTTTCATGCATTTCAAAATAAATTGAAAATATCAATATAATTCACCCGTAATACTTCAGCATATGATTAATGAGAGCTTAATATTTTGAATTTTGACAAATTAATCACCTGTGTAATGCTAACTTCCAAGTTATAAAATATACCTGTCACCACAGAAAGTTTCTTCCTGACTTTTCCAGTCAATCTCTACCCTCATCTTTCCAAAGGAAACTACTGTTTAGATTTTTTCACTACAGATAAGTTTTGCTTTTTCTAGAATAGCACTGTTAAATAGAAATGTAATATGAGTCAAAAATGGAGCCACATGTAATTTAAAATTTTCCATTAGCCAGGTTACAAAAAATAAAAAGAAAGAAGTGACTAGTTTAAATAATGTAATTTATTTAATCCAGTATGTCCAAAATATTATCATTTTCAACATGTAATCAGTATAAAAATTATGGATGAGATATATTATATTTTTCTCATATTATGTCTTTGAAATCTAGTGTGCAATTTACACTTATAGTACATCTCAGTTTGGACTAATCCTATATCAAGTGCTCAGTAGCAATTTGTAGCTAGTAACTACCATGTTGGATAGTGCAGTTCTAGAATTTAATATAAATATGATCATAAAATAGGTTCCCTTTGTCTAAGGCTTTTTTACTCAGCATGATGTTTTGAGAGTTTTAAAATTAGTTCATGCATCATTTTAATTAAAAAAATTAAATTAAAAAATAAAACAAAAGGGAAATAAAATGCTCAGTGAGAGTAATATAGAGGATGAGAGGAAAGAAATTGCATGTAAAGAATTCTGCCATTCAGTCCTTGTATTACGAAATAGGAGACTAGACATGCTGATAAACTTTATCCTTTACATTAAGTAATCATAAAATATCTTAGTATTTTATGCTTAACCACTAAAAGAATAGAAGTAGAATACCTAATTTCAAAATCAATAGAGGGAATAAAAGGGAATTAAAAAATTAAGCAACTGAGTGAAATGTAGGAAAGAAGAAAAAAAGCAAACAAAAACCAAGAGAAATAACAAAATGATAGTAATAAGTCCAAATATGTTGGTAACCCCAATAAATATAAATGGGCTGAACATACCATTTAAAACATACAGATTTTAAATTCAATAAAAGTGCTAAACCCAACTAATATTGTACTTATAAGATACATATCTAAAATATAAGAAAATGTATACTTTAAGTAAAAGGATGGAAAAATACATATCTGGTAAATACTAACCAAAAGAAAGCTGGTGCAGCTCTATTACCAATAATATCAGACAAAGCATTCATCCAGAAAAGTGGATAAAACAATTGTGGTGTATTTATACAATGGAATACAACAGTGAAAATTAATGATAAATATCACGAACCTAATAAGCATAATCATCATAAAAAGTTGTAGGTGGATAGGTACATTATGATATATTTATATTAAATTTAAAAGCATGCACTGCAAAACAATGTTACATATCATTATGGATACATACATATGTAGTGAAACAAATTAAATCATACATTGTAATGATAAATACCAAGCTGAGAATAGTAGTGTTGAATGCTGGCTCCTCATATATCACCAACACAACTTGAGTTTATTTGTTTACCATGGAAAGGGAGAAAACCACCTCCCCAAAGCTTTGGTAGTATCTCATACAGAGAAGGCAAGGGCAGAGTTTATTGAGAATTGGAAATTTGGTTAAAAGTGGGTCCTCTAATATGAGAACTTGTTTACAATTGGATGAGGATCATGATGTAACAGTCCAGGAATGGTTGAAACAGCAATGGGAGGATTTTGAGGAAAGGTATTCAGAGTTTTAGGGCACAAACTGTTGACATTTTCCATTGAAAAGTTGATGAATCTTTCAGGAAGTTACTATTGTATAATGAACAATCAAGCCATTTGCTTGGATAAGAATCTCCTGGAAGAGTAGGCTTATTAATGTAGAGAGTAAAGTATATGTGGAGGAGAGTAGGTAATTTCAGTCTTTAGTGTCCAAACTGAGAGTAGAGGGTGATGATTTTGGTTCTCAGTAGTTAACCCTAGGGTAGAGGAATAGGATCAGGGAGAAGTACACAGGGGCTTCAACTCTGCCTATAATATTTTATTTCTCTTAAAAAATCTGAAGCAAAAGTTAAAACTTGCCAAAGCTTGGTAACAGGTTTATAGGTAAAATAGTTTATCTTTCCTAACATTTCTTTGCATTTATTGTAGGCTTAAAATATTTTAAAATAGCACTGTTGCTTCATAAACAATGACAGATTCTTTGTCTCCATTTTTTCAGATGCCAGGTAGGTCTCTCTAATTCAACATCACAGATGGTCCATTTACATTACAATTGAGGTGGTTGATGTTTCATTACATTCCTGTCATAGTTTCCAGGTTATCTACCTTGTCAAATTCATAGGACTCGGTCACTTCCCATGTCTTGTCAACCAAAATTTTACAAACCACCTCTCAGTTTGTATGGATTTCAATTTATGTTGATTTTTTTTCTGTTGAGAGGGCCATCTTTTACTCATCTTTTCCATGGATTAAAGAGTCTCTTTCCCTAGTGCTCTATATATGAAGATGTATATATACACACAGGTACACACAGATCATATATCTTATATACATATTTATACACATATACATAAAGAATATTGGAATTAGAAGTTCCCCAGGTCATCTTCCTAGCCAACTTATGGACACTTCTATACCATTACATAGGCAGTATAGCATAATGGTAGCATATGAGTTCTGGAGTCAGTTGGCTATGGTTTAGAATCCCAGTTCTGTGTCATTTATTAGCTGTGTGACCTGGGGCAAGTTATTTAACCTTTCTATGCCTCAATATTCTTGTAGGTAAAATGAGGATAGTAATAATACCTATTTTGTAGGATTTTGTTAAGTTTAAATAAGAATGCATGTAGAATATTAAGCATAGAGTTTAACACATAAGTCTTCAAAATATGCTAGTGATTATTATTATTATCATCATTATCTCTGATAGATATGACCATCGGCCTCTGCTTGAACTGTTTCAACAATATTCTACCCTACAAGAAAACCTGCTCTATTTGGGAGAATCTCTATTACTAGAAACACAATGAGCCAAAGTTATTTTCCTATAAACCTTGCTCCCTTTAAATTCTAATTGTTGGTCTGAGTTCTGTCCTTTCAAACTACACAGATTGTCTCTACCATGTCAATGTGGAAATTCTTCAAAAGTTAGAAATCAGTGTCTCTTATTCTCCAGAACAGTCTTTATCCACGAGTTAGAACTCTAGACTATAAGTAATGTTAGAATAAGATAGCAGATTTCAGCATCACCTATAAATAGATTGGTGAATAAGTATTGGATATTCTGTTAGCTTGACATGTTAAATTTTGAAGGGTTTGATTTAGACATGTAATTAGCAGGTCTCCAGGCATCTAATGAGTTACAGTATCTAAGGTGTGGGATAAAGGAAAGCCTTATATTTCGACTTACCTTTGGATCCAAGTTCCTGTTTTTACCAACTTTACCATTTTTGCTCTGTTTTGCCTTCTGTGTGTATAGTCCTTTTTCTGCAAATGCCACCATGCAAGATACCATCACAGCCCCTTCCCTTACCAAAGCACTGATATGTCCAGACTACCTGGATTGTCTAGAACATTAACTATTGCTGTTCTTCAAAGTTCTTCTGAGGGAAGAATCTTGACTGGTTATCTCTTCTTCTTGGCCTCTAGCCTCCTGCCATGTTGCTAGGTCCTCTGTCTACTTTGTACTCTTTACCTGTCATCTGTAGTTCATACACAACCCTTCAAATATATGTTCATTTCTTATGTTACAGTTTATCCATCTTTTTCTTGCTTCCAGCCCAAATCAGCCATACACTGAGGATTATATTTCCACAATTAAGATGAACTATTAGAGTATTTTGCCAGATAAAGACAGTTTTCTTCCTAAGAGAAATTCTGCTCCCAGCTAAATCTTACACTAACATTTTATATCTTCATGCTACACAGTCATGATATAAAGAAATATATCTAGGTCCATAATGAAAGGTATGTGGCATGTATGCCTCCGTTACCCTCTTCACCATAAAAGACGTTGTTAATCAATCACAGCATGCTCTACCAAAAATGGCTCAAAGTCTTTCTTCTCCATGGTCGTAGCTCCTGCCAAAGAGCTCTTTCTGTTAAGGTCCCAGATTCCACCAGGTAGCCCTGATTGTGGTCTCATCTCCTGCTGGCAGGCCCCTCCATGATTCTAGGACCAAAGAGGGTCACTGCTTCTGGGTTCTGGTAATAGTACCTCTTCCCATTGTTTCCCAAGCCCTAGGATTGGTGATAGCCTTCTGCGTCTGTTAATCTTGAGCCTGTTTCACTATCCCCATTTGTCTTCTATCACATGCATTGCCAATTCCTTATATTAAATTCCCTCTATTTGAAATAGCTAGAGTGGTTTTGTTTTTTCTGATTGGACTCTGAATGATACGCCTCCTTTGAAAATTTCTAGTATGTTTTATCTTTTCTATGGTAGAATCATATTCAGTAAACCTCAAGTTGGATCTTTAAGCCATCCCAACATGCCTCCTTCTGTGCTGTATATTCTCTGTCTTCTCCAGATCCATTCTCACAAGGCTTCTCCACCCTGCTCTTTGTTCTAGGAAGCTGGCCTTTACAAACTGCATCCCCTGGCTTGCTTGCCCTCTGGCTTCCAGGTGGATTCAGTCTGCCTCAGCAGATGAAGGTAGAGGAGAAAGTGTTTGGAGTATTTAATCCTCCAGCCCTCTTAAGGCTTTGCTTATTTACCTAAGGTCATAGATTGTTAGTTTCTTTCTCACAGCTACAGGGCATGCCATATTCCAAAAACGTTTCCCTCCCCTTCCCCCCTCCAGCCTAAGAGCAGCTGGAACTTCCTACAGCTGTTAGTCCCTGGGTGCTTTGCCATCTCTTTTGACCCCTTAATCCTACCCACCCCTTAGTAAATAGTCCTTTCATTAGACTTTCTTTACTCACCCATTATGAGAATGCCATCAGTTTCCTGCCAGGAACGTGATCAATACAATCACATACCTGTGTTTGACAGCCCACCCCTGTTCACTGCAAACTCTCAGGACCCTATTTGTACTATTACTAACCTGTACCAACACTGCTTCATTGGTTTCTGGCTTCAAATTATTGGCTCTATTTTCCTCTTATTGATGGTACTACTCCTAACCTTTGTACTTCATATTTGTATTTGGTCTCCTCGGGTTGGAGTCTTCCCTCTCCCCAGAGGACTTTATCTCTAACTCACTCTTCTTCTCCTGCTACCAAGTATTTCCAGGCAATTTGCCTCAGTTTGAGGATCCTTAAACCTAATCTTCTTTCCCAACCTGCTTGACAAGTGACTAATTCTCCAAAAACAGGGAGAAATATTTGGGCATATCCTGTGTTACATTATTGGCATTCTTTCTTCAATCTACTCTACAACCCCTCCCTGGGCAATCTCATCCATTAACACCTCTTAAATTTATGTCTCCAGCCCTAACCTCTCTTGTGAGCTCCAGACCCGTATATTCAACTGCCTATTCAACGTCTGCACTTGGATGTCTCAAAGGCACATGAAGCTAAACATGTCCAAAACGAAATTCATCTCCCCCTTGATCTGATTTTCCTCTAGTGTTCTTTGTCTCAGTGAATAGAACCACTAGACCCTTGTTCAAACCAGAATCCAGTAAATCATTCTAGATTCTTCCTTCTTACCCCACTTATCCAAGTCATCAAGTAATGCTAACTTTATCTCCTAAATCTATCTCGAATTATTTACTTCTCTTTATCCCTACCCACTACCACTCGATGGGATGGTGTTAAGTCTAAGGTATTATCATTTTTCTCCTGAACCACTTCCATAGTCTCTTAACTGGTCTCCCTGCATCCACTCTTGCCTCTCTTCAATCCCTCCTCCACACTGCTACCAGAGTTCTCATCTTCTCTATGCTTAAAATAAAGTTAAAAATCTATAACATTGCCCACAAGGCCCTGCATGTTGTTGTCAACCTTTCCAGCCTTCTGGAGACTTCTCTTCACTCACTGGGCTTCTTCAAGTGTGCCAAGTTTATTTGACCTCAGAATCTTTCTACATGCTGTTCTTTCTATGGAATGTTTGCTCTATTCTCTCCTTTTACTCCTCCATTAGATTTCAGCTTAGATATCATCTCAGTATCTTTCTACATGCTGTTCTTTCTATGGAATGTTTGCTCTATTCTCTCCTTTTACTCCTCCATTAGATTTCAGCTTAGATATCATCTCAGTAAAGTCTTCCTTGACACTCTAGGCCAGTCTAGGCAGCATGCCCTCCACTTTGTATGCACCCTATACTTCTCCTTTTTAACACAGTATTCTTGTAATTATCTGATTGGAGATGTCCAACCCTAGGCTATAACTTTCACCAGGGCATAGAGTGTGTTCTGTTTTCACTGGTAGCACACACAGTAGGTGCTGAATAAATGTTGAAAGAATGAATGAATTTAGGTACTTATCATCTTGACCAGATTGTAGATTTTATGACTGCAAACTTTAGATCCCCACCAGAGCCTAGCTCAGTATGCTGTGTAATCTGTCTCTCTTACTCTCCAACGTGTGTATGTATAATTTAATCAACAAATAGTTGATGTGAAAAATGAATTGGAATTCCTGGAATGACTCAAGTTATTCTTCAAAACCTCCTCACCTATATTTATTATGTGCATTTCCTTTTCCTACTCTACATATGTCCCACATTTTTGTCTCCTTTTTCTACGAGGACAATAATTCATTCTTTGTGGCTAGAGGAAGCTTCTCTAGCCAGTAATTCTCTCCCTTTTAATGCCATTGCATTTATTAAAGAGCACAAATGAAGTAGCTGTGTACAGTTAGAACACTATACAATTTTAAATAAGAACACTATTTTTACCTAAGAGGAGGTGTTCTCATTTCTAGGAGGGGAAAGATCACAATCATGTATATGAAGAACTGGCATTGACTGTGAACATTAAGTCGAATGATCAAAGGATTAGAATTTGCATTGTGGGTTGATAATTCATCTATATTTCTGCCTTTTCCCTTCTTCCATGTAAATTAAAGCTGCAGGATCTGCCTTTGTGTAAACTTCCCTACAGTCTGTTAAATATGTGTTGCTGCAACTATAAAATGATTTTAATAGATGGCAGAATTCTGCTTATTTGTTCTGAATTTCAGCACAGGGAGTAATTAATCACCTATAGAGCTCAATAGTTTTTTGCAGAACTTGGAGTGTAATGGAATGAATAACTCTGGAGTATCTATTCAGTGCTCAGAAAGCAAAGCACTTTTTGAGATGAGTACTAAACTAGGAGTCCAAAGACTGGCAGTGTACTCTTGACTTGGCCTCTGTGTAACCATGAATGTCTCACCAATCTCTCTGTGCTAGTGTCCTCTTTTGTAAAACAGACTTCATAATACTTCCACTCATTACTCACAGGGTTGCTGTGAGGAACAAATGAAGAAAGTACGAAATGGAAGATACATAAATAAAAATATCCCACATGTTGGGGAATGTTGCAAGATATTGGTACTTTAGATACCTTATCTCACTGTCACCTCAGGTCACTTTCATTGGCAGCTGGTAGTTATTACCCATTTTTCACATCTTACTACTAAAGAAACAAAGAAACACACCAATAAGGTGGCAAGTGGGGAGAAAATAAAAGTTGGGTGGTTGGCGACTAAGAAAAAATAATGACACCTCAGAATTATAAATCCCACAAATTTGTAATTGTTACAATTTATATTGGGATGAAGAGACTAATACTCTTTATATTCTTCAGACAATATATAGCTGTTATCAGCAAACCAAACAGAATTTATTTTACAGGGAACAAAAATGACATGCTAAATATTAATTCAAATATTATATTTCATATACACAATATGAATCTATTTCAAGTATTAATGATTTTAAACAAAAGAAACCCAATTTTCTCTTCCACACAATTTTGTTTAAAAAAAAGTGCTTCTTTTGTACAAATGCAGGTGAATAAGACATATTACTAAATATAACCACTTAATTGCATTAAATGGACCCCTTTTACCTACTTAGTAAGCATGGTGGGGTCTGCAGCCATCAGACTCAGTTAGGAGTCCAAAGCTTCAGATTTGGCATAGATGGAAATGTTAGGCTGAATGAACCTGTCTTTACTTGATTTACCTCAAGATTTCCTGCCTAGTACATAATACATAATACAAAAAGCCTTTTACAATAAACCTTGTTTTATACAACCCATGATTCTGAAATGTATTCAAAGTACACTTTTGGATATTGAGTTATTTTAAACACATTAGGAGAGTTTACTGTTTAAAGAATTCATGTGGTGAATCCTTTTATTTGGCTGAATTATATGAAATTGCTGATATTTCAGCATTTTTATTTATGGAAAGGGAAATTTCATGTGATTCAGTGTAATAAAAAGTGAAGACTCATTCTTTCACCTTAAAACAAAGTATATCTATATATAAATAACCTACCTGTTTATATACATTTAGGCTAACATGCAATTTTTTTTTTAATTTTTATTTATTTATTTATTTTTGGTTGTGTTGGGTCTTCATTTCTGTGCGAGGGCTTTCTCTAGTTGCGGCAAGCGGGGGCCACTCTTCATCGCGGTGCGCGGGCCTCTCACTATCGCGGCCTCTCTTGTTGCGGAGCACAGGCTCCAGACGCGCAGGCTCAGTAATTGTGGCTCACGGGCCCAGTTGCTCCGCGGCATGTGGGATCTTCCCAGACCAGGGCTCGAACCCGTATCCCCTGCATTGGCAGGCAGATTCTCAACCACTGCGCCACCAGGGAAGCCCAACATGCAATTTTTTGGAGAGTGGGGGTGAGGGAAGGAATTGCCAAGCCAGCATTTTGGATAGATGGATAAATTCAAATTATGCCCATTGATTGCTCTAGCTGCCTCTTTGAGCGGTAATATATGTTAATACATTGGAGGACATAATAAAATTTAATATAAATGGAAAAGTTTTCTTTACAGTTGGTTTGCTATGATGAAAACATTCAGTTTATTTTCCCAAAGATTAAATACCATGTGAGTCACCATAATGACACATCTGCTTACATACATCTCCATTTATGTTATCATTGGAAATCGTCAGGGGTTATGCTGCTATTTTAGTGCAATCCGTGCTGTGTACTTTGGTTAATGCTCGGTGAAGATTTGGATCCCATGGGGTAGTTGTGATGAAAGAGGGTGGTTGTTTTCCAGGTGAGGAACCTAATCATAAATTGGGAATCTTCATCCAAGTCAGAGATTAAGGAGCAGTTTTAAACTCCTGAAATCTGTGTTGGAGAGGTCAGGTGGGCAGGGAATAGATTTGCAGTCTGTCTCTTCATCAGATTCAGCAACAAGGCATTGGGTATCTTGCTATTCACTGCTGTTGAAAATGTAATCAGTTCCTTCATTTATCCAGTCACTGACTTCTTAACTGTAAAGTGCATTCAAATACTGTGAGCACAAAAGGCAGAGCGTGGAGTGAGGAGAGATGTGTGTCCTTAAGAAGTTCTGGGGTATATTGGCAGCCTTTGATGAAGTCCGTGTATGGTTGCCAAGAACTAACATTTTAAAAGGTACGTGGAGTCTGGGTGTTGAATAAAGACAACTTAAACCACCAAATGCAATAATATGAATCACTTTGCATTTTGGAAATTAGAATACCAAAAGGGGAAGCGCATGCCCTATCGAGTCTTAGCCTACCTGCTCATCTCTTCTGAATGGTGCAGAATGCAGCTGCCATCTCTTACAGTGCGCTATTGTAACAGGTGTGCCAGAGTCAGCCTTGCTGCTAAGTTAAGCTCTGCATGTGGGGATTTCATGCTTTGCAGCCCCTTGGAGAGGGAGTATTGGCAAATGACTGTGTATAAAAGTAGAAAGCACTTGGGAATTTCACCACCATGCTAGACTTAGATCAGAGTAAAGGGGCCAATTTAAATTGGTAACAAACTAGAGAGAGCTGCATGTCTGGTAGAGGTGCCATTAACCTAACATCCATTCCACTTCTCTCTCACGGCGGCTGCAATTCCCGCGGGGGCACGTGGTTGAAATTTGATGACCACCTTTTAGGTGCAAGGGAGAACTGATTTTTTCTAAGCAGGTAGAATTTAACATGGGTGTTTTAGTTCTTTGGTGGCAAGAGTATGACCAGCCTTCTAATTTCTAATCTGTAAACAGTACTCATTTCCTTTGGTTCCCTTTTGGAACATTAATTATTAAAAAATCAAATTCTTTTTCCACTACTGGCATACTAGGGCTACTTATGAGAATGGAATTTTTCAAAATATATTTCTCTTATAGGTAATAAGTGAAACACTTCATCTTTTGGCAGGGATCAGGAAGGGAGGGACATTTTCTGGGAAAGACATATGTGACATTTGAGGATATTGATCTCAATAAGGATTTGTTGGAGGCTGTTGTTTAGTCCTTTCCTTTGTCTCTCTTTGTTTTTCTTACACTCAGATCTAAAAGGAGTCTAGTGATGACTAAATAGCCCTCAGATCATTTTTCAGAGTGAAAAACCTGGTACCTAGAGGCTTGAGTGTTTTGCCCAAAGCCACAATCATTCAACGACAGAATACCAAGATTATTTCATTTCTGCTTTAAAGTACAGTTGAGTCTTCTTTGCCGAGGCCATCTTTAAACAAAGCTTATATTTGAGTGCAACTCAATCCTGGAGCATGACGGGGAAGGAGGAAAAGGCAAAGAAGCTGCACGTATAATATAAGGTTCATTATCATAAGCACATTTTGACTTAATTTTCCCTTGGTTTGGGGGGAGCTCATTGTTCCAGATTTTTGTAATACATCGGCCATTATCTGAGTTTTTAAAAGTCCAGTAATAGTAATAACACAGATATAAAATGCACATTTTCCCTCTCTAGATGAGTTTGTTGACTAGAAACTTCTTTTTGTAAACTTGCTCTTTAAATTGAAACAGTTTCTTTTAAGAACTCTTCTTTCATTTGGGACAAACCAGATGGCCACAGATGATAAAATCACTGCTCCTTTGGGAAAGGGTTTCTGGTCTCTTCCATTAACCTCTGACATGATTTAACTTCATGTAAGCAGAGCTGATTCTTTAGGGTCCAACTGCTAAATTAAAACTTGTTTCTTCTGATTCACTTTGTTATAAAGCAGAAACTAACACACCATTGTAAAGCAATCATACTCCAATAAAGATGTTTAAAAAAAAAAAGAAAACAAACTTGTTCCTTTCTTGGGATATCCTCTTTGAACAATTAGCCCTTTCAAAGGCAAATTTTCCTTGTTCTTGGAGCTTCCAGGGTCATGTGTTTTTTTACAACAGCTGCATGTGAATTTCTGCAGTCTGAGGTTTGCTCAAGGCCCAGGCTCTCTTTGGTTACCATGGAAACCTGCCCTCCCAACCAGCTGCCATTTCCTATATTCCTGGCAAGGAATGAGTCAAACCTCTTAGATATCCCACAAGCAGAGTCAAGATAAAGAATAACACAGAGAAAACGTGAACAACTTGTTAAGTGAACAACTTGTTGATTCCCTACATGGGAAGCTACATGCAACAAAGTCAGCTTTCCTGGACATCAACATACAAGGGTTCACTGAGATCCATTAAAGCTCACTTTCTCCCTGACTTTAAGGAGTGGGGATTCGACTCTGCATCTCTACGTCTGTAAATTGAGGAACACTTTCCGTGCTCTCGGAGGTGATGGGTGAGATGACATGTTTGAGCCGAAGGAGCATTGTGAAGAGCAGGATGAGGAGAATGGCCAGGAGGCTCAGGAATAAGCCCACATACATATACAGGTTGGAATACTTATCCGAAGTAGTGTCAACCTCTGTTGCCAGGGTGGGGAAATGGGCCCGCCCAGTGAGATTCCCATGGTACTTGAAATGCACCTCCGTCATCACTTAAGACTTGAGTTGGTACCTATTTCTATTTGATTTCTATTGCCCTTGAGGCATTCCACAGTCACTTAGGCTGTCTCTGAATATGCTGGAGGTGTTCTAACAATCTCATCCACAAAGCAGTCACAACCAGAGCCAAGTCAGTAGTCCACAAGCATCCCCCTCCCAAATAGTTTTTATCAGAACTTCTTAATCATTTTTTTAAAAATATAAATAAAATCTTTTATTTTCCACAGTCCTACTCATATACTGATTAAAATAAATATGGTGAAACTGCTTTATAATACTGGTATGGAGACAAGAATGTCTGAGTATTAAATTGGACTTTTCCTGTCTTTTGGTAGAGGGAGAAAGTGCTCTGTTTTATCTACAGCTCATCTAAATGTGTGCATTAATTATGTGAATTTAATTGGGTTCTTCTGTGGGGAGACTTTCTAAAAGCTTTTGTATATTTCAGGCTCAGCATATCTGAGTTTTTACCCTTCTTGTCTTTCTGAATTCCCTGTAGGCATGGCACTTGTAAGGTTTCTTTCCAGCTGCCACAGCTTGAGGGTTGGAAGTCTAGAGGATGTGACTTTTCTACAGCTCTGTTGACTTCCCTCACTGTAGGCTGGAGGGAAAGTGTTGTCAGACCTGGTAATTCTCAGATGGAGGAGGTCTCAGAGATGCAGACAGCAGTAGATCTAGGCTCAGAAGATTTGACTCTTAAAATTCTTCAACAGATTTATTTTCCTGAAAATCAAAAACAACAATAAAAGATTCGGGTATCTAAGAAAAACAGATGGCAATTTCTTTTGAAATAAAAATTAACTGATATGTTGCAAAATGTTTTGCTATGGGAAAATTAGTTTTAAAATGATATCCTGAGTTTTTATCATTTTGAATGCTTTTTTTTCTAAGTGGTAAATACCTATTACAAGGTTAAAGAAAAATTCAGATCAGAGAACAGCAGCTAATAACTAGGCTAGGTTAAGACAGTGTTTCCCAGACTAACTGGTCATAAAATTTACCTGAAGTACTTATTAAAATACAGACCCTGGGCCCCCATCTAGACTTTCTGAATCATAATCTCCACAGTAGGGGGCCTGGTCACCACTCTAGAGAGTCATATTTTATTGGTCTGGGGTGGGGTCCAAGCACTGGTATTTTTAAAAAGCTCCCCAAGTGACTGTAAAGTCAGGACTGAGAACCACTGCCCTAGTTTAAGCAGGAAAGCCTAGCACTGAAATAAAGGCCTAAATCTAAGGATTCATTTCTTCAAAGCCCAGGTCCCAGTGCCATGGGTCGCTTTAACAAATCACGGAATTTTCAGGAATGTAGGCTTCCCCCAATTTTGTTTTTGTGTTCTGTCTCTCTCATTTAAGTCTGTGGGGTGAGAATACAGTTTTTTCCCTCAGTATTTGTAGATCAGAAGTAATTGAAAGGGTGTGTTTGTTCTGAGCAAATAACTGCATCATTCATTATTGGTAAAGACAGAACCTTGTCTTTATTCGCAAAAACGTTCAAGTGTGTAAATAGGGTCAACTATTTACGGTTGAAGGCTTCCAAAATGATTTAGCTTGTTTTTCAGAACATGAATTTTGAACATGGGTGACTAGAAAAACAACATAAACCACCATCACCTGTCAAACTTCTATGTGCAGTAGTGGCAGAGAGCTGACAATGTAGCCCGGTTCTGTCGCTTGTAAACATGCCCAAGGAGAGTTAATAGAAACAGCTCCAACAATCACATTACTCTTCCTATAATCTTGAATTTTGCACCCAGCCTGGGAGCATTTCAGCTTAAAGTTTATATTCACTAGCCCGTGGTACTATACTTTCTGTAATCTGCATGATCCTTAGCCTACCTACCTAATTCCCCTACCACCCATGTGGTTCTCAAGAAACAAGCGCAAAGAGACAGGGTATCTTTCTACTGTCTTTGGAGCTATGGTCTAGGAAACATTTTTGCAATACTTAAATGTACATCTATTTTTTTTTTTAAAGGATTTTCTTTTTTATTTATTTATTTATTTATTTATTATTTTTGTCTGTATTGGGTCTTCGGTTCGTGCGAGGGCTTTCTCCAGTTGCGGCAAGCGGGGGCCACTCTTCATCGCGGTGCGGGGACCGCTCTTCATCGCGGTGCGCGGGCCTTTCTCTATCGCGGCCCCTCCCGTTGCGGGGCACAGGCTCCAGACGCGCAGGCTCAGCAACTGTGGCTCACGGGCCCAGCTGCTCCGTGGCATGTGGGATCTTCCCAGACCAGGGCTCGAACCCGTGTCCCCTGCATTAGCAGGCAGATTCTCAACCACTGCGCCACCAGGGAAGCCCTGTACATCTATTTTGATTTCTGATTCACTAACAAGTGGAAAAGATAATCACGTAGGTACCCTTTTGTTCCCTAGAAACACCAGCCCCAAAGGCAATGGTTCTCCTGAGTAGCTTGTTACAAATGCAGGTTTCAGGGTCTGCTCTTGGGAGCTCCTTCTCCCCAGACCACTCGATTCTTAACCTTGCTTGTTCTCCCAAATCCAGTTTTTCTCAAGAGTGTGATGCATGAACCCCCTACCTGATTTAAAATGTAGACTCCTAGGCCCTTCCCCAGGCCTACTGAGTTCTAATACCTTGCATCAAGGCCCAGGAATATGCATTCTAAGCACAAGATTTTTCAGGTGATTCTTTGCATATAGAGCTTTGAGAGTTAACTATCAGTTTTTCTATCTAGATATCCCAGCTAAAGAACATAGCTAATCTCATTGGTTGTTTGGGGACCCTACTTTAAAAAACTATTAAAAGAGTGCCACAGGTTGAATTATATCCCCCGAAAAGATATGTTGAAGTTCTAACACCCAGTACCTGTGAATGTGATGTGACCTTATTTGAAAAAAGGGTCTTTGCAGATGTAATCAAGTTAAAATGAGGTCATTAGGTTGGCCCTAATCCAATATGACTGGTGTCCTTATAAGAAGAGAAGACAGAGACAGAGATTGGAGTGATGGATCTACAAACCAGGGAATGCCAAGGATTGCCAGTAAACACCAGAAGCTAGAAGAGCCAGGGAAGGATTTTCCCCTACAGATTTCAAAGGGAGCATGACCAAGCTGATGCCTTTATTTCAGACCTCTAGCCTCCAGACCTAAGAGAATAAATTTCTGTTTTAAGCCACCCAGTTTGTGGTACTCTGTTTATGGCAGTCCTAGGAAACGAATACACAGAGTAATCACCCTGAGGCCCTAGGGTTTTGGAACCCTTGGGGCAATGTTTCTGAAGGAAGTCCCTGGAAGATTTGTATTACAAATGCAGGTTTCTGGGCCTTTCTCCTTGCTTCCTAGATCAGCACCTCTCGGGATAGGACCCTGAAGTCTACATTTGTGACAAGCTACCCATTTAGAGTTTCTACGTACACTCTGCAAGGAATGGTTTCCAGTCCCTGTTGCCCTCAGGATCACTTACGAAACCTTTTGAAAATATGTATACCTGGGTCCTTCCTTCAGAGGTTCTGATTCAGTAGGTTTGTGTGGGGCATGAACAGCTGTAGTGCTTAAAGTTCCACAGGTGATTTCGATATGTGGCGTGGGCTGAGAAGCACCACTCCACAAACAGAACAGAGCGTTGCAGAGGCAGGACTCTGACAGTCCCGGGCAGCCCACATAGAGGCATTATTTTTTCACCTGGCCTCCAGAAGACAAGTCGAAGGAAAAAAAACACTCGCTGCTAGTGCAATCCAAGTGGGAAAAGCCTCAACAGTAGTATGGTATCTTTTTAGTCTCCTGTGGACCCCCAAATACACAGACTTGGGTAAGTCAGGCTTCTTGGTTAGGCACACTGTCATCATCGGTGCATCCAGGGTCCCTTTTATTTGTTTACTCAGTAACACCCATGGACAAACACCTGTAAACAAACACCTACCAACTGTAAGATTGAGAATAACTAATAACTTACATCTACCTGTGCTCCTCCCTATCTCATCCCACTCCTTCCCAGAAATTATCAGTATTCTGAATTTTGTTAGTCATTACCTTGCTTTTATTTACACACACACACACCTGTGCCTAAACACTGTTGTTTATTTTTGTTTTGAACTTTATAAAAAAATTGTCAAGCTATATGACAATCTTCGATTTGCTCTTTTTACTCTACAGTCCATTACTATATGATTTATTTATAATTAATCTTACAGGATGAAAAAGGAATAAAGATTTGGTAGCCCACATTGCCTTTGAGAGGCCTTATCGTCTTTAGACTTTACTCCATAGCCCACATTGCCTTTGAGAGGCCTTATCGTCTTTAGACTTTACTCCATAGCCCACATTGCCTTTGAGAGGCCTTATCGTCTTTAGACTTTACTCCATTCTCCTTAGCTTGGCGTTCAAGGCTGTCAATGCCCTGGTCCTGGCTGACTTTAATTCCTTCCACTACCCTCCTTTCCAATCAAGCTGTAATGCTCACTGCCACCTACTTCCCCGCCTCCATATTTTTGTTTGATCAGTTTCTTCCATCTTTGCATATCTCTGCTTGGGGAAATGCTACAATTCTTCATTGTTCAGCTCATGAAACTGACCTTGATTTCTCATCCAAATCCTAACTCCCACAGGCTTTCTCTCTCTCCTAGAGAAATTACATTCACCTAATACTATAAGTATCTATTTGCTGTGTTTTCCCCCAAATTGTAATTTATAAACCCCTTGAGGATCTTTTTCAACCTTCTGTCCCTTATACAACTGTGCTCGCAATAGCTGCTCAATAATTGTTGAACAAATGCATGGGTATGACTGAAGAAATGTACTCGGCACTGACAATTTAGAGAGAAGCACAGTGTTATCTCTGTTCTGATAGCTAATATAGCTTGGGGAAGCACCTGAAACTCCCTCTTATTTTTATTCCCTTCCCCCACTCCCCTATCTCTTATTGTGCAAATGAGACTAAATTCCTGATTATCATCTGGAATTAAGGAATAATCACTTTGTGGGAATTCCCTGGTGGTCCAGTGGTTAGGACTCAGTGCTTTCACTGCTGTGGGCCCGGGTTCAATCCCTGGTGGGGGAACTAAGATCCCGCAAGCTGCACAGCACAGCCAAAAAATTTTTTAAAAAAAAGGAATAATCACTCTGTTAGAAACTTTGCTCTTGAATTACTATTTCAGTTGCATGATTTTAAAGGAAAACTACATGGAATGGGTCTACAGCCTTAAGTTTTAGAAAGTTCAATTGTGTCTATAAATGATTTTCGGTAACAATAATACTGCCTCCTACACAATCGACCCTTAATCTTCCTTAAGGTCTAAATACTTATTAAATATTTATTAGAATTCTATGAAGCTTGGAGAAGCTGTAGAGAACAATGATCTCACATACAGTTGTCAACTTCTTTAAACATTTCATTTGAGGGTTTGGAAAACTAACTAGCCATGTATTTCTTAAAACCTCTGCAGTCTGCAGAACACCAAACATCCTGTTCAATGCAGACAGGTCTATCAATTTAATTCCTTAAATCTTAAGGACTTTGAAATGAGTAAATGAAAAGTTAGATACTGGGGAGTCCTCTTTGTTAATCTGCTCCTGCATCTGTGATAACTTCTCATAAAAGCTTTCGGAACAGGATTGCCATAGCTCTCTTTGCTAACTACTTAGCTGCACAGATAATGTGATTGCTCCATTAAAAGCTCTGGACCATTTGGAAAGAAAAACAACCATGCAATTTCAAAAGAAATCAAAATTCTATTAATTCTAAAGAATCTGGTTTTTGTGGAAAGACCCTTGTAGGATTTTAGTATCCTGCAGTTCTTTCTGGAAAGCTAATAAAATGAAAGTCAGTCTCTAGTCTTTGTAAAAGTGATGGAAAGCTGTTGAGAGACAAGGAGGAGAGTGCGGGATAGGAAAAAGGGTAAGGAATTCAGCAAAAAGGAAGATGGAGGGAAGAGGGGACGAGGGAAGGAAGGAAATGTGAGAAGTAAGGTGATGAGGAGTGTGGGAAGTGGATAAGAGGTGGGAGGAAATGAGTGGTTAAGAGAGAGAGGTGGGGGGGCTTCCCTGGTGGCGCCGGTGGTTGGGAGTCTGCCTGCTAGTGCAGGGGACAAGGGTTCGGGCCCTGGTCTGGGAGGATCCCGCATGCCGCGGAGCGGCTGGGCCCGTGAGCCACAGCTGCTGAGCCTGCGCGTCTGGAGTCTGTGCTCCGCAGCGAGAGAGGCCGATGGTGAGAGGCCCGCGCACCGCGATGAGGAGTGGCCCCCGCTTGCCGCAGCTGGAGGAAGCCCTCGCACAGAGGCGAAGACCCAACACAGCCAAATAAATTAATTAAAAAAAAAAGAGATAGAGGTGAAGATAGGGAAGCAGGAAAATATTGGAAAAGAGACAAAGAAAGGAAAGGGGGAGAGGAGTTTGGGGGAAGGGAAAATGGACAGAGATTAATTTAATAATAATTGGTCAAAGTCCAACATTAGCCTGAACATCCGGTTTACTTGTAATGTAAATCAAAACACCCACAAGCAATGTGAATGCACCTCCGATTTTCTGATTGCATGTTTTGTCATTAACTTGGTAAATAAAACTCTTGGTAAAAAAAACAAAACAAAACAAAAAAAACTTCTTGAGTTTTTGGTAGGAACACTGAAATCCCAAGTCTCCCATAATGTTCAATGTCAGCATAGTATATATAACCTCGCAGAAGCAAAACAACATACACAGCCAGACCATGAATTTTGCTCCTTAAAATGAGATGGGAATGTGGCGCTTTCTCCATCCATCAACGCTGAGAGGGATTACTAGGGTGAGACTTGTTTCTAATAAGAGAAAAAGTGCTGGGAATACAGAGATAAATGTAACCTGATCCCTGTTTGGGTCCTCAAGGAGCTCCCCATAGTTACTTTTACTTTAACATGACAAAGTTCTGAAAACAATTCACTGGTAATTTTACGTTTTTCTGAGTGACACCTGCCTATATAATTTCAGAGCTGAAATCCCACCACATAGCTAAGGAAAATGATCAGAGAAACAACTAAGAAGAGACAGTCAAAACTATCAATTGCAACAGCTTTGAGGAGTTAACGTATTCTGTTCGTATTTATCTGCCCCGCGGGAGGGAGAGAAAACTAAGGGAGGTGGGAGCTGTTAAAGTATCTAGTTCCACATCAGCCTGCGAAAAAACAATTCCAGCCGCAAGTGCTTTTTCAACGGCTGGAGCCATTAAGTAACAAGCTTCTCAAGTGGGAGTTGCTGTATCTTCTGTGGCAGATGGTGCCTATTTGTCACACCTGCCGATAAATAAAATACCGCTCATTTCACCGTAAATAACATAATATTTCCAAATCTCTCTTACCATTCCTGGCTCACAGGATGAATGGGATTAGCCATTTAAGCATCCCTTTTGAAGCTTGCTTGCATCGACAGGCAAGTTGTTCAGGAACATCTCTGGAATATCTGGAAAATAGAAAGAAAGCCTTGTTTTGCCACAGAAGCAGGGCTATGTTCATGCAAATATGCTTTCTCTTTCATCTTCCTAAAGAGTCAGACCTTTCCAGCGTAAAACAGAAAAGCACCCTCTATCAGTTACTTAAAATTCCAGTTGCCACTTACAGCTTCAGAGTGCAGTTTCAGATGCCTGCTTCTTATAAACTCCAAAGAGCCAAGAGAAGTGTCTGTTTGGATGTGTATATACCATCCGGAACACTTGAATGGAAGCAGCCTGAATAGTTAAGTCCCCAGTTCCTCTTTCGCAGGCAACAGTTTAGAGCGTGCGGGAAAGGTAGTGATTCAGCTCTGCCTTGCCTTAGCGGTGTGGAGCCGAGAGGGAGGAGGTAAGAGAGAAGCTGAGAAGCAAAGTTTGTATAAGCCTTCCACTTTAACCCCTTCGAGTCTTCTTCATGAATCTGTAGGACTAGTGAAGACTCCCTGTTTTTGTAAAAGCCTCTTCATATGACATTTAAGGGGATCAGATCTCCTGCTCAATTCAAGAGGGTTTTCATCTTGGGTTTATAGTAATATATGCATAGAATTGAAACCAAACATGCCAGGATATAGTGGTATTTAAATAATTCCATCTTTATAAACAGAATGTGTGCATATGTTGGGGAAACTTTTGTAGGCGCCAACTGAATACTTTTATTTTGAATTTTTGTGGAGATTTAACATCAGTATTGGAATCTAGGTCTGAGTTTCTGGTTGGGGGTCTAAGCTTTAGGTAGAATATCTTTGAAGAAGGCATATCTATCCAGGGTACATGTGCCATTAAAAATGATTCGTCCAACTGTAGTTTAAATGCCATTACTGTGTTTTATATATTGTGGCAACAGGAAGGAAATTAACATTTCTTGAGTGCCTACTCTGTGTCAAGCATTTAATGTAGAGAATCTCATTTAATCCTCACAACAACCCTGTGACTTGTATATTATTATTCTCATTTTATAAATAAGGAAACAGAGGCTCAGAGATGAAGCATGTCATGTAGTTTAGTAAGCTTGGAGCCAGTATTTGAAAACAAGGCAGTGTGATCCCAAAGTCTCTGCTCTTTTCTCTGTAGCAGTATTTCTTCACCTTTGGTGCGTCTTGGATTCCTTTGAGAACTTAATGAAAGCTATGGATTGTCCTCTTCCTCAGAAATAGGCATATAATTTCCGTGCTCCATGGCCTCCAGGTTAAGAACAGCTGAATGCCCTCATGTCACTTGTCCAATATTACAACATTATTAGTGCATTGTTCATCCAAAACCTCATGGTCATCAACAATTTTTAGTATGGAATTAATAATTCCATATTATTATTAATAATAGTATATAATAATAATAGCATAATAATGTATTATGCCAATCTTTAAGAAATTACTGCAGTGCTTTTTACTTTATCCCAAATTTTCTTTAACAAATCTTGCATCTTTTAACTTTTCATTTCCCTCATTCTAGTGGTTACAGTGGGTTGAGACTCTCCTTGAAATTGTTAATACCTCACCAGCATAGTCTAATACCCTGTGGAGTATGCTGGGGTCTCTCAAACTGGAGTAGTATGCTCAAGATTCATGAAACTACAGGGTAAACATAATGCATTTTTCTAGAGGATCTCCGATAGGGAGAATGTAGGTAATTTGAGTGATAATTTTCAAGATAGTTTATATGACAATAAACATATTGTAGAATAAAATGCAAATTTTGTATGCACTTTTACAATCAAGAATGAGACTTCAGAGAAATGTTGCACTTGTGGTGGTGCCTCTTTGGGCTACCCAGACTTCTCCAGGGATACGTGTTCACTCTATTCTGCCATTTGGGATATTTTGGTGAAAAAGTTGGAAGGTCACGTTGTAACAAAAAGACCATGGATTTTGAAGTCAGATAGACCTAGGTTTCAGCCTCAGCTTTGATCTGTATTTTCTAGGTTACCTTGAGAAAGTCTAATTTCTCAGTTTTATCATCTGTAAAAGAGGGAAAAACTCTCTTCATGAGGATTATACGGGAAAACATCTCTAAAGCCTGCACTACATGGTCGATGCTCAATAAATGTTAATGCCGCCATCTTAATTTTTTTAATGTCCAAAGAGGATGAGGCTACTTGAATATAACTGGAGATTTCATTAGGGGTAGTCTAATGTTTCCACCTAATTAGGAAGAAAAAGCCTTAGGTAACATGATATTAAAATGCAAGTTTCCAGGAAGACATAATAGATGCCCTACAGTAGATGGGAAATTCCAAAGCCAGATCATGACATACAGAATTTGCAAAGGAAATGCTCCAGAACGGGTTCCAAGAAATAAAAAGAAGTCAGGTTGTGGAGGAGAGTGGGGGGAAAACTTGTGAAAACATTTCTTTGTAGAGATCTGTTGCCAGGCTAAGACTCCATTCCACCTTCTACAGGAGTGTTGGAATAGTGGAGGTATTACCTCCTTCACCTCAACCCTAGTGAGAGGGGTTTCACCAGACCACTCAGAGAGCTTGACATTTGTTCTCTGCAGTAGGAGCAGAGAACTGGAGCTGCATTTCATTCTGAGAAAGCTTAACGTGGCCCTTGGCAGGAGGACAGGGTTGACTGTTTTGGGATTGGCCAACATTCCCAGAATTTATCAGGCAAGGGATGTTTGAGGGTTTCCTGGGAATCAATCAAAAGGGTGTCATGCAAGAGAGAGAGCCAAGGTGGGGTCACACTGGACCCTGTCCAACAGAGCCACTTAGAGGGGTGTAGAGACCCCAGAAAAAAAAAAGCTGGAGATAACTGTTGGATTCCTAGGGTTGGAGGAAAGAGTTGTAAACTACCAACCTGAATATAAATTATAAACCCAGGTCTCCCAAATTGCAGGAGAGGGGTCCTCCGTGATGGGAACATTTAAAGAACCCAAAGAAGAGCCAGAGACCCAGAGAGTGGGAAGCCATTTCTTCTACCAAGGAAGATAAGACCGATCCCTTTACCTCTCTTCCCTGTTCCTGCTTCCACCCTGGTGAGGGTCCAAATAGGAGCTGGCAAGTGGAGAGAGAAAGAAGAAAACCTATCATCCCCCACTTCTCCAAAGGCAGATGACCACCACCTACAGGCCTCAGTGTGGAGTGGGAGGGGGGAACCTTATTTCCAAGTAAAGCCTAAAGAATTTGATTAATATCTTGGACTGAATATGTTCTGATTACTGAATCAAGACTGTGTTTTGTGACTTTCAGTGATTTTAGGACTGTTTACTCTTGAAGGAATGAACAGGAAAGTCATGTGACTTGTCCAAGTTTCTATCCGAGGTCAGAGAAATTTTACCCCAAAGGAGTATATTTTATTTGTACATTAGGAGACAAAATGAAGTTGTGTTTTGATTCTATCATTAATTATACTTTAAAAAATATTGGTTATAAACATTAATTCATTCCTTCATTGAATGAATGTCTAAGTGCTTTTATGTGCCAGGCATTGTGCTAGGAATAGGACATACAGTGAAATGAAAAATAGTCCTTCCCTTCAAATTGTTTATGATCTATGGCAGGGGCCAGCAAATGCTGACCTTCTTCTGTAAAGGGCCAGAGAGTAAATATTTTAGGCTTTGAGGGACACTTAAGATCTCTGTTGCAAATTCCTCTTTCTTCAACCAATTCTATAAAAATGCAAAACCATTCTTGAGGTCTAAACAAAAAGAGGTCATGGGTCAGATTTAACCCATGGGCCCTCGTTTACTGGCTCCTTATGTGTGGAAGAAACAAATTTTTAAAAACCACCAATTACCATACATTTATTATGATTGAAGATGTGCTTAGGATACTTGGGGAGGAGACACAGAAGAGCATTACCTAACTCTAGGGAATCACGACTTCCTGGAAGTGGCAATGTTGATTTGAGACCTGAAGGATGAGGAAGAGTTAGTCAGGGTTAAAGGAGGTGAGTGCTATTCAAGGCAGAGGGAGCTGCCTATACAGAGGCACCAAAGCTTGACAGAGCTTGGTTCACTTTAGAAACTACAGAAGGGGAAACTGAACTTTACAGAGGTTAAATAGTTTGCTCAAGATCACAACAACTAGTAAGTGATGGAGCCTAAAATCTTAACCCAGGTGTGCCTGAGTATAAACCTATGCTCCTAACCACTGTATCATACTCCTGCCCTGGTACTAAAGCTGTCTAAGATCTACTTCTTACTTTTTGCAAGTCAGCAGCTCTTTCTGGCTCACTTCTGATTCCCTTGGGGGTGAAAATGTCAAAGTTCTAGAAGGGCTTGCAAGACCTTAAAAATAAGACAGTGAATCAATAATGTTGGGTTGTCATGATTACAAGTCTAGTTCTCCCTTTTAAAAATAACTCTTCCACCCAGTAAAACCTAGCACGCATTGCTCAAATTCAGAGTTTGCTTATTTCTTCCTTACAGGAAGGGGTTTTTCCCCGCCTGGTAGCTAAGCCCTAGCACTATGATAATGTAATTTCTTACCTTCTTGTTATAGATATGTAATGAGATAATAGTACCCTTTGGTTTGGACTACATATGGTGATTGGTCCAAGTACTGTTCTGATCTTCATCACTCACACTGATGACCTTGGTCAAATGAGTTTACTCAGCACAGATTAAATCTGTCAATTTTTTTTTATTGATTGCTTGGTGGATTTTTATTTTCCCCATGGTTTGGAAAGCTAGGTTAGCCATGCAGCAACTACCCCCTGAAAACACTCACCTTAACGTCTGCCATGCACTCTTGGAGTCAGCAAGACTAAAGGTTGCAATGAGGAGGAAAAGGGAATGGGAATGGTCCAGACTTGCTGTTGCTGGCCTTCCACTGGTCAGTGGCTCTTAACCAGGCTGTACTTTGTCACCCAGGGAGCTCTTTCAAAATACAGAATCTTGGCCCTATCCCAGACCTTCTGCAGGGCTGAAACCTGAGAATATGTATTTTTAACAAGCTCCCCAGGTTAAGAACCACTGCCTTGGGGGAATAGACAGATAGGTCCCTAATGAACTGATTGTTTTAAAAAATATATCAGGCACTCTTGGTCTATGCATAGAAATTCTGCTGTTTTTTTACAGAAATAGAAAAAAAATCCTAAAATGCATCTGGAACCACAAAAGACCCTGAATAGCCAAAGCAATCTTGAGAAAGAAAAGCAAAGCTGGAGGCACCACACTTCCTGATTTCAAACTATATTACAAAGCTATAGTAATCAAAACAGTATGATACTGGCATAAAAACAGATACATAGACCAATGGAGCAGAATCAAGAGCCCAGAAATAAGCCCATACATATATGGTCAAATAATATTTGATGAAGGAGCCATTAATACTCAAAGGAGAAAAGACAGATTCTTCTTCAATAAATTGGGGAAAAATGGATATTCACATGCAAAAGAATGAAACTGGACCCCTATCATGCACCACTCACAAAAATTAACTCGCTATAGATTAAACAGTTAAATGTAAGACCCGAAACCATAAAACTCCTAGAAGAAAACATAGGGAAAAAGTTCCTTGACATTGGTCTTGGCAATGACTTTTTGGATATGACACCTAAAGCACAAGCAACCAAATAAAAAATAAAAAGTGGGACTACATCAAACTAAAAAGCTCTGCACAGCAAGATAAATGATCAGCAAAATAAAAAGACAACCTATGGAATGGGAGAAAACATTTTCAAGCCATCTAATAGGATAAGGGGTTAATATAGAAGATATATAAGGAACTTATACAACTCAAGAGCAAAATCATCATCATCATCATCATCATAATCATCCAATTGGAAAATGGGCAAAGGATCTGAATAGACATTTTTCCAAAGAAGACATACACGTGGCCAACAAGTACATGAAAAGGTGCTCAACATCACTCATCATCAGGGAAATGCAAATCAAAACCAAAGTGAGATATCACTTCACACCTATTAGTATGTTTAATATCAAAAAGAGAAGAGCTAAGCACTAGCAATGATGTGGAGAAGATGGAACCATTGTGCACTATTGTTGGGAATGTAAGTTGGTGCAACAACTATGGAAAACAGTATGGCAGTTCCTCAAAAAATAAAATAAAAATAGAACTACCATATGATCCAGAAATCTCCACTTCTGGGTATATATCCAAAGGAAAAGAAATTACTATCTTGATTTGTACTCCCATGTTCATTGAAGCATTATTTACAATAACAAAGACATGGAAACACTTAAGTATCCCCTGATGGATGAATGTGTATATATATATAATATATATATGAATATTATTCAGCCATATAAAGAAGGAAACCCTGTCATTTGCAACAGCATAGATGAACCTTGAGGGCACTATGCTAAGTGAAATAAGTCAGACAGAGAAAGACAAATGCTGATGATATTACTTATAAGTAGAGTCTGTAAACACCTGAAGTCATAGAAACAGAGAGTAGAATGGTAGTTGCCAGTGCGTGTTGGGTGGGGAGAGGGTGAGGGAAGTGAGTGAAAGTGGTCAAAGGGTACAAACTTCCAGTTATAAGATGAATAAGTCCTGGAGATGTAATGTATAGCATGGTGACTGTAGTTAACAATACTCTGTCTGTATACTTAAAAGTTGCTAACAGAGTAGATCTTAAAATTCTCACCACAAAAAATAAAAGTAACTATGGGAGGTAGCAGCTATATAAAGTCATGGATGTGTTAAGTAATCCTATAGTGGTACTCATTTATATATATATATAAAATCTCACATCGTACACCTTAAACTTAAACATGTTATATGTCAGTTACACCTTAATAAAGCTGAAAAATAAAAGAAAATTCTGCTTAAAAAGGGAGTATATTGAAGTTCATTGTTCTAATGTTTCAGTGACCTGTAAAATGGGCTTTTGTTACTAATCAGTTGGATGTCATCACAGTAATGAGTATGATGCTCCTTAGTGCTATACTTCCAGAAGAAATGAAGCAAATAGCAAAGTGAGAGCTCAAACTGTAGTCAAAACAGGTTTATGGGGAGTTCCCTGGTGGTCCAGTGGTTAGGACTCGGTGATTTCACTGCTGAAGTCCAGGTTCAATCCCTGGTCGGGGAACTAAGATCCCACAAGCCGCACTGCATGGTCGGAAAAAAAAAAAAGTTTTATGTATTTCAATAAGTTAAAGATGGCAGACAGATTACATGCATATATTACCTCTACACCCCAAGATAGCAAAAGAATACAAAAGATATAAATTCATGATGATGAAAAGAATGGGAAGGGAGCCATTAGTGGATGAAAGTTGGATGAAAGCTGGAAAACAGATGGAGGTGTAGTAACTGATAAAGTAGTATGGAAGTCACAGTTTACAATACTTGCAGAGGGGCGATACAGTGAAAGAGAAAGTCACCCTTCCCTGCATAAATGCTATGTTTGAAAAAGAGAATGAGTGAGTCGTAAGGCATAAGTGGGGAGGGAATAAGTCAAGTCATTTTTTTTTTTTTTTTTGGCTGTGTTGGGTCTTCGTTTCTGTGCGAGGGCTTTCTCTAGTTGCAGCAAGCAGGGGCCACTCTTCAGCGCGGTGCGCGGGCCTCTCACTATCGCGGCCTCTCTTGTTGCGGAGCACAGGCTCCAGACGCGCAGGCTCAGTAGTTGTGGCTCACGGGCCCAGCTGCTCTGCGGCATGTGGGATCTTCCCAGACCAGGGCTCGAACCTGTGTCCCCTTCATTGGCAGGCAGACTCTCAACCACTACGCCACCAGGGAAGCCCCTCAAGTCATTTTTAATAGAGTCCCCCATTATTCCCCCCAATCTGGTGGACAGAATACCTTGTGGTCAGAAATATCCTCCATGAGCTCAAAAAAATTGGAGTGTTATTCTTTAAAGAGATTGAGAGGTCCAAGAGAAAAGGCCTCCACATTTTTGCATTTAGGAAATCCCCCAACAAAATGACTAGCTCCCCATTCATGTATATGAAGCTCCCAATCACTTTTTGTAATGCCTCATTCTTCCATGTGAACAAAAAAAAAATCAATGATCACCAAATATTTAAGGAAAACTTTCAACATGAAAGAATGATAAACAGATAGAAAAAAAAATCAAGGACCCTTGAGAGAGAAAAAAAGAGGGGAGGCAAAACACCCTAATTAGTATACTAAGAGAGATTCAAGAAAACATTGCATTTATATAACAGGAATAGGATATTTGAAAATAAATAAAAAGAGGACAAGAAAGATATCTTGAAATAAAAAAATATGATTGCTGAGATAAAATTCAAGGGAAGAGTTGGAATATAGAGTTGAGGAAATATCAAAGAAAGTAGCACAAGACTAAAAGAAGGAAAATGAGATAGAAAAAAAACATGACACATAGAAGGAAAACACAGAAGATCCAATGTTTGACTAATAGGAATTCAAGAGAGAACAAAGTAGAGAGAATTATCAAAGAAATAATACAAGAGAATTTTTCAGAGTATATTCTTATGAAATTTCAGAATACAAAGTATAAAGATATCCTCAAAGCTTGCAGAGAGAAAAACAATAACCTACAAAGAAATGAGAATGATATTGACATTGGACTTCTTTTTTTTAAAATTGAAGTAGAGTTGATTTACAATGTCATGCTAGTTTCAGGTGTACAGCACAGTGATTCAGTTTTTTAGATATATATGTATATATATGTACTTTTTCAGATTCTTTTCTTTTATAGGTTATTACAAAATATTTAGTATAGTTCCCTGTGCTATACACTAGGTCCTTGTTGGTTATCTACCTTATATATAGTAGTGTGTATTTGTTAATCTCAACCTCCTAATTTATCCCTCCCCCCTTTCCCCTTTGGTAACCATGAGGTTGTTTTCTATGTCTATGAGTCTTTGGTTTTTTTAGATTCTACATATAAGCAATTTCATATGATATTTGTCTCTCTCTGTCTGGCTTACTTCACTTAGTGTGACAATCTCTAGGTCCATGTATGTTGCGCAAAAGGCATTAATTCATTCTTTTTTACGGCTGAGTAATATTCCATTGTATATGTATACCACATCTTCTTTATCCATTCCTCTGTCGATGGACATTTAGGTTGCTTCTGTGTCTTAGCTATTGTGAATAGTGCTGCAATGAACATTAGGGTGCATGTATCTTTTCAAATTATAGGAGGTAACTACAAGAAGAAACAGCTAAACAAGTAGAAGGGGTTGTCCTGGAGGGCATAAATACGGGATGTGACATGGTGGAGCAGAAGTCTGTTGCTTTGCATCACAAGCCCTCCTGTATTCTGTTTTAACCTTGTGTGTGTATTACTTTGATAAATACTTTTGAATTATTTAAGAAATTGAACTATTGAGTTTTTTTCAGGTTCTTGTCCGATAAAGATGGTCACCATGGATAATGGGATTTAGATCAGAAAAAAATTCCATTATCAAGCATTTGTTGAACACTTATTTGCCTAGCACCCTGCCAAGTGCTAAAGGGAGCTCCAAGAGTATTTAAGACAGTCTCTGTCCCCAAGGAACTTGAAACCTAGTTGGGCAAAGCAAACCAGTACGTGAAACAATTAGAGAATGAAAATACATAGTAAAGTGCTGAACTGTTAGTATGCTAAATTATGCCCATTAGAAAATCTGGCAACAGGAAGATGAAATCAGATTGGATTGAAATTAAGGAGTGCTTCTGGGGGACCTGGGGCTTGTTTCTGGCCTTAAATGATGGAAAAGACAGGAATAGGTCTAGAAGGTAAGGGTGTTAGAGGAGGGAAAGGCAACATGAACAATGACCTGGAGAAGATTTTTTTTCTAATTTGTTATGTATTATTAGGAAGAAATTTTTATTCTCTCTAATATCACTAAAATGCTTTCTCTTTAAATCTTCCTAATTTAAAAACTTTCTCTGAGTGGATTATTTTTTTTCTTGCTGACAGTGCAGTAAATTCTCTGTCACTTTGTAGAATGGGAACTGCCATTTACTAAATGAGCTTTTCTCTATTCTGTGCTCCTTTGGTGCCAAGTCTTAATAAAGACAGATGGGTTTCCCCCATCGTGCTGCTGCTTCCCATCTCAGGCTGATGAATATGAGACTGAGAGCCTGACCCTGTCATTGTCAAGTAATATAAAAGGTTTCATCCTTATTTATTGCCATACTTTAATTACTGGGGGGAAAGTATCAATTAAGAAACAAAGGATTTAAAATCACTTCAACAAAACCAGGATGTCTGAGCAAATTAAAACCATCTTTTTTCTTTTCCATTTTCTCTTCCTTGGTGGGGGAGAGTGAAGGTGGTGGGGTGATTAGTGTTGTTTGGGTTAAATTTAATTAATAGGAACTCACAGCATAATGTTCCATGAAGAATGTACATGTCAAAAACCATGTGGTTATAGGGCTATCAATTCAAATATCTGGGTTCAATTCAATGGAAATTTTAGCCAAGTTATTAGACTTTACTGGTCATCCTGGAAATCCTTTATGGACCTGGTTGGAATTAGTACATAAGCCTCTAGAGTGGTTTCCTGGAACTAGCCCTGAAGATAAATTTTATAATATAGTCTGTGATTCCCTAAACCATTTGAGAGAATATGCTAGTTGCTCCCCATGTGTTGTGATATAATGTGAGAATACTAGGAACACCCCTTGCCCTCAATTCACCCAAAACTATTCCTCTCTTCTTTCTACTGTGCCAAGTCTAAAATACCATTCACTCATTCATTCATTCCTTGGTGGTAGGATTTTATATCTCTAGAGACCTTCAGCTAAATTGCGTCTGCCCCCTCAGGTCAGATTTTATGGTTCCAATCGACTTCTAACACTTTAATGTGAAAGAATTTATCTGATTGCTTATGTGTGTGTGTGTAATGATTTTTTTTTCAGGATAAAACCCTTTTTTTTAACAAGATAATACATGCTTATGATTAAAAAAGAAAATCTTAAGCAATATGTAAATATATAAAGTGAAGTCTCTCTCCACTCTTCCCCTCACCTTTACAGAAGTAACCACTGTTTTAACAGAACAGTTTCGTTTCTATATTTCTAGACTTTTTCTATGCATATGCAAATACATGTGTGTGTGTATGTGTGTGTGTACATGTACACATATAAGGAATAGGGTTATAAATATGTTGTTCTGCAATTTGTTGTCATTCAACCACATACTACGGACAGCCTTCCCTGTCATTAGTTACATATTTACCTGTTCTTTTAAATGTCTTCCCTTTATTCCTTAGTGTGTATATATATATATATATATATATAGCTTAAATTATTTAACCAATACCCCATTGATGCACACTGGGTTGTTCAAAGTTCTGCTATTATAACATTGCAATGATTGTCCTTATATATACAGATCTCTGCACAGAAACGTGAAATTGCTGGATTGAAGATATTCAAGCTAAAACACTTCATTGATACAGCTAATTGCCTTCCAAAATGGGGTCACCAATTTATGTTGGGGAGGAAAAAATTTTCCTCTACACTTCTAGGTTCTTCTGGCTGGTCTGTGAATTAAATTGACATGAGACAGATCAACAGGAGAAAATCAACCAAAAGTTTAATAACGTGTATACATGGGAGAGACCTAGGAGAAATGAGTAACTTGCCAAAAAGGCTGAAGCCCTCACCTTAAATACCATCTTCAGCTAAAGACAGAAGAGGATGTTGGGGGGTGGGGTTTAGTACTTCAGAGGGGAGGAAGGCAATTCACAGGGAGATGGAAAAGCAAATGTTTGGTAAGCAAATGTTTGCTGGGCCCTACAGAAACAATGGGACCCAGAGAGGAATTTTAACAAACAGGCTTTGCTAGGTTCCTCCCTATCCACCACACCTAGTTATCTACTATAGTTATCTATGGTAATATCTCCCTTCCTGAAATAGGTTCTCTATCTACATTCTTTAGGCAGTTAAGGGGGAGGTCAAAGGTTCTTCTTCCTGAGTCTTTTGGGCCTTGATTGTTTTCAGCTTGGAAATAATCTGCATGCCAAAGAGACATTTTGGGGTGGCAAATTTTGTTCCCCTGTATTATACTCCCACCAACATTGCATTGGCACAATCCTTTTCCACATGTTCCCTCCAGAGATGGATAGAAACTAATAATTAATGTTTTTTGTTTCTGATTATAAAAGGACTACATTTCATTTGTAGATAAAGTTGGAAAACATAGAAGAGTATTTAAAGTTAAAATATTCTGTATTCATATTAATCAGTAAGAATCATCCTTACACATTTGGTGTAGTTAATTTCTACTCTTCTTTCTTTTTGTATATTGATGACCTTTAACATTCAAATGAAATATGTCCTGAGACACTGACAAGTCCCCAAAGTCTTGACTACCTCTATAACATATTTCACTCACAAAACACAATTTTTGCAGTGACTGTATTGCACTCAATGAAACAGTTTTCTAATCACTTTTATTTTCATATGTATCATATAGTGAATATGTTCATATCAAAGATCTACGCTACATGAAATTCAAACAGCTCTAAACTTTATTTATTAAAAATTTCTATTTACTGGCTAAGCATTATCTTATGTGTTTTTAATCTATCTACTTCCATCACTAGCAATTGCATTTGGCTTTTCTTTTTAGGCCACTCAAAAAAAATGGAAAATAATGCCTGTTTGCTTTCATTCTATTATTCTTTTTTTTTCTATTCATTTCTTTTTGAACATTCATGTTTTCTGGTTTGACACTGTAATTCTAAGTTATTCTAGATTGCTCTATTCTTTCATGTATTTAGGATACATTTTTTCAAAATTCCTAGGCCTGAGGTAATAATGACTATTAATGATTGCCCAAATGACCTTTCCAAATGCATGGATCATCCCTGTTATATAGTACAAAACTGGATTTTTAAATGTCAAGTTTTTTTTCTTCCATTTTTAGGATTGGATCTAATATACAAATCTACTTATGTCACTTTTCTACTTTGTCTTTTTTCCCCCAATTTTATTGAGAAATAATTGATACACAGCACTGTATAAGTTTAAGCTGTATAACATAATGATTTGACTTACATACATCATGAAATGATTATCACAATGGGTTTACAGACCATCTGTCATCTCATATAGGTACAATATTAAAGAAATAGAAAAAAATTTTTTCCTTGTGATAAGAGCTCTTAGGATTTACTCTCTTTCATATATAACATATAACATACAGTGTTAATTATCTTTATCATGTTGTACGTTATATCCATAGTACTTATTTATCTTATAACTGGGAGTTTGTACCTTTTGACTGCCTTCATCCAGTTCCCTCTCCCTCCATTCCACACCTCTGGTAGTCACAAATATGATCTCTTTTTCCATGAGTTTGTTTGTTTTTGAATTATAATTGACTTACAACACTGTGTTAGTTCCTGGTACACAATAGTGATTTGATATTTCTATACATTTCAAAAGGATCACTGTGATAAATCTAATTGTCATCTGTCACTGTACAACAACAATGTATATTTCATACCTGTGACTCATTTATTGTGCAACTGGAAATTTGTGCCCTTTTTTTTTTTTTTTTTTTTTGCCACACGGCATGTGGGATCTTAATTCCCTGACCAGGGATTGAACCTGCACCCCCTGCAGTGGAAGCACAGAGTCTTAACCACTGTTTGTACCTCTTAATCTCCCTCACATATTTCTCTCCTCCTTCCAACCCACTCCCCTCTGGCAACCACCTGTTTGGTCTCTGTATCTATGACTCTATTTCTATTTGGTTATGTTTGTTCATTTGTTTTTTTTAGATCCACATATAAGTGAAATCATACAGTATTTTGTCTTTCTCTGTCTGACATTTCACTTAGCAAAATACCCTCTAGGTCCATCCATGTTGTCATAAATGACAAGATTTCATTCTTTTTTATGGCTGAGTAATATTCCATTGTGTGTGTGTGTGTGTGTGTGTGTGTGTGTGTGTGTGTGTGTATACCACATTTTCTTTATCCTTCCGTCTATTGTTGGGCACTTAGGTTGCTTCCATATATTGGCTATTGTAAATAATGGTGCAATGAACATAGGGGTGCATATATCTTTTTGAATATGTGTTTTCACTTTCTTTGTGTAAATACCTAGGAGTGGAATTTCTGTTTTTAATTTTTGAGGAACCTCCATACAGTTTTCTTTAGTGGCTTCGCTAATTTACATTCCCACCAACAATGCACAAAGAGTCCCTTTTCTCCACATCCTTGCTGACACTTGTTATTTGCTGTCTTTTTGATGATAGCCATTCTTTTTTTTTAATATGTATGTATGTATGTATTTATTTATTTATTTTTGGCTGTGTCGGGTCTTAGTTGCAGCATGTGGCATCTTCATTGTGGTGTGCAGGCTTCTCTCTAGTTGTGGCATGTGGGCTCCAGAGTGTGTGGACTCTGTAGTTGTGGCACGTGGGCTTAGTTGCCCCACAGCATGTGGGATCTTAATTCCCCGACCAGGGATTGAACCCACAATCCCCTGCATTGGAAAGCAGATTCTTAACCACTGGACCACCAGGGAAGACCCTTGATGATAGCCATTCTGGCAGGTGTGAGGTGATATCTCACTGTGGTTTTGATTTGTGTTTCCCTGATTAGTGATGTTTGAGTATGTTTTGATGTGCTTCTTGGCCATCTGTCTTCTTTGGAAAAATGTCTATTCAGGTCCACTGGCCATTTTTTAATTGGGTTGTTTGTTTTTTGATGTCAAGTTGTATGAGTTCTTTGTATATTTTGGATATTAACCCGTTGTTGGATATATCGTTTGCAAATATCTTCTCCCCTTCAGTAGGCGGCCTTTTCATTTTGTTGCTAGTTTCCTTCACTGTGCAAAAGCTTTTTAGTTTGATGTAGTCCCATTTGTTTATTTTTGCTTTTGTTTGCCTTGCTTGAGAAGACATATCTAAAAAAAATGTTGCTAAGACTGATGTCAAAGAGCGTATTGCCTATGTTTTGCTCTGGAAGTTTTATGGTTTCAGGTCTTATGTTTATGTCTTTAATCCATTTGGGTTTATTTTTGTATGTGGTGTAAGAAAGTAGTCCATTTTGATTCTTTTACATGTAGCTGTCCAGTTTTCCCAGCACCATTTTTTGAAGAGGTTGTCTTTTCCCCATGGTATACTCTTACCTCCTTTGTTATAGATTAATTGCCCATATCAGTGTGGGTTCATTTCTGTACTCTCTATTCTGTTCCATTGTCAGTTTTGGTACCAGTACCATACTGTTTTGATTATTGTAGCTTTGTAGTATAGTTTGAAATCAGGGAGCATGATACCTCCTATTTTATTCTTCTTTCTTAAGATTGTTTTGGGTCTTTGGACCTATTCTGGGTCTTTTGTAGTTCCATATAATTTTTTTAAATTAATTTATTTTATTTTTGGCTGTGTTGGGTCTTCGTTGCTGCGAGCGGGCTTTCTCTAGTTGCAGCGAGCAGGCTTCTCATTGCGGTGGCTTCTCTTGTTGCGGAGCATGGGCTCTAGGCACGCGGGCTTCAGTAATTGTGGCTCGCAGGCTCTAGAGCACAGGCTCAGTAGTTGTAGTGCACAGGCTTAGTTGCTTCGCAGCATGTGGGATCTCCCTGGACCAGGGCTCAAACCCGTGTCCCCTGCATTGGCAGGCGGATTCTTAACCACTGCACCACCAGGGAAGCCCTCCATATAAATCTGAGAATTATTTGTTCTATTTCTGTGAAAGATGCATTGGTATTTTGATAGGGATTCCATTGGATCTATAGATTGCCCTGGGTAGTATAGTGATTTTAATAATATTAATTCTTACTGTATTCTTTCATGTATTTAGGATACATTTTTCAAAATTCCTAGGCCTGAGGTAATAATGACTATTAATAATTGCCCTAATGACCTTTCCAAATATGTGTATCATCCCTGTGTTATCCAATACAAAATTGGATTTTTAAATGCCAAATTATTTTCTTTTCATTTTTAGGATTGGATCTAATATGCAAATCTGGTCATGTCACTTTTCTACTTTCGTTGCCTTTTTTAAAAAAAACTTTCACAAAAATGGTATCATACTGGATGTATTATTGTACAGTATACTTTGATTTTTAATTTCATAATTCTTTGTAGTAATCTTTTCTATTCAATACATAGAGATTTATCTCATTCTTTTCAATAGCTGGATAATATTCTACAAAATGACATCCCTTAATTTACTCAACCATTACCCTCCTGATGAACATTTAGAGTTTTGGGTTTTTTTTTAATTGTTTGCTTACTATAAACAATATTCCTTGGGTCAACAACTTGTTTTAGTTTACCTGGGACTTTCCTGGGTTTAGCACTGAAGTCCCATGTGCCAGGAAACTCCTCAGCAATGGGCAAACTGGGACAGTTGGTCACTCCACTCTTACATCTTCCTACATCTATTCTTACCTACTGGCATTTTGTTTGTGCCACATACTTTCTCAGAACTGGGATTTTGAGGTCATCTCATTGCTTTTATACATTACACTTTGTAGGAAGTCCTATTGGAATGGGACCCAGGTAATTTTTCAAGTGGGGAATGTGGAGAACAAGTCATAGAGTATGGCTCTGGTCCATATTAGAAGCCATAATAAAAATCTTTTAGCATTAGGCCATTTGAGTGGGGGAAGAGAGAATTACAGAAAGGGCATGAAGATTGCTGAGTAGATAAAGGAAAATGCAGAAGGACCCAAAAAACAAATTTCGCCCTCATATTTTTGCCTATAATAAGTACTGCTATGTAGAACCACTAGTTTAAGGACATAGCAGTGAATTAAGAATCTGGAGACCTGTCTTATTTAATAGCTTTGCATCTCAATTTTTTTATTCAAATAGGAAGAACTAGACATTCACCTTTTTCTCATATCCTAGAGGTGTTAGATGGCTAAATTCCAGTGTTTATAAAAGTACCTTGAGCTACTTAAGCTATTAAAAAGGTTATAAAAATATGAAATACTTGTCCTGGTAATCCACAAATGTCTTCTTGCCTTGTTCACAGATGCTGGGTTATATAGCATCTCTTAATTAATATTGAGCAAACAAGGTTTCAGTAGACCTATTTAATAGGTACATGTACAGCTTCTTTTGCCATCGGAGGTAGTGCATTTCAGAGAGAAGATTCTCAATATTATTTACCTTATGCTTTAAGTCAGGCAACAATTAAGGAAGCAAGAACGTGTGCCTTCCAGGACCTGGTACTCATCTGTCAGTTCTAAAATAGTTTCAAGGCAATTTGTTAGGTAGTGCTGGCTGAATGATTGGTTTTCCTGTGATAATTGCCAATGTATTTCCTGTAAGGCCTGAAGACGGAGAGGCAGAGGGTTAGGAAAGAACATTCTAGGACTATTCTTTATAATCTTCTTAGATCAACTCTTTAGGAATTCTTAGCTTTAGAACACCAGAAAAGAACAGCAACTAATCTACCAAACTGTTGTGGAATAACCAAAGCCTGAGAAGCTGCATTTGAGCTACCTATTTAAGGAGGCAGAACTGTAAAAGGCCTTGCAAACTAAATCCCAAGCCATAGAATAGTCTCTATGGGAAGTGGTCAGATGGCCTAGTAAAAGCAAAAATTCAGAGACCCTGGATTTAGGATCTGTTTCTGCTGAGTGGCTATGAGACCTCAACCACAGAACACCAGTTTCTCATCTGTTAGATGTGGTTAGTAATACCTGTTTTACCTGGAGAGGCGGTATAAGGTAGCCGTTAAGAGTACAAGACACAGGGGCTTCCCTGGTGGCGCAGTGGTTGAGAATCTGCCTGCTAATGCAGGGGACACGGGTTCGAGCCCTGGTCTGGGAAGATCCCACATGCCACGGAGCAGCTGGGCCCGTGAGCCACAATTGCTGAGCCTGCGCGTCTGGAGCCTGTGCCCCGCAACGGGAGGGGCCGCGATGGAGAAAGGCCCACGCACCGCGATGAAGAGTGGCCCCCGCTTGCCGCAACTGGAGAAAGCCCTCGCACGAACCGAAGACCCAATACAGACAAAAATAAATAAATTAATTAATTAAAAAGAAAATCCTTAAAAAAAAAAAAAATTAAAAAAAAAAAGAGTACAAGACACAAATCTAAATAATAAAAGAAACAAATGAATATAACAAAACAGAAACAGACTCACAGATACAGAGAACAAACAAGTGGTTACCAGTGGGGAGAGGGGGGAGAGGAGGGGCAAGATAAGGGAAGGGGATTAAGAGGTACAAACTGCTAGGTATAAAATAAGATACAAGGATGTAATGTACAACACAGGGAATATAGCCAATATTTCATAATAACTTTAAATAGAGTATAATCTATAAAAATATTCAATCACTATGTTGTACACCTGAAACTAATATAATATTGTAAATCAACTATACTTGAATTAAAAAAAAAGAATGCAGACCACAGAACCAAAGTGCTTGGTTGGAATCTTGGCTTATTTGTCACTTATATGCTATGTGACCTTGGGCAAATAACTTAACTTTCTGAAACCACAGTCTCTTATTCTGTCAAATGGAGTTAACAATGACGTTGGCTCCCAAGGGTTGTTGGAGGATTATTATAATTCATGTGAAGTGCTTAGAACTATGTCTCACACATTTTACCATCAACATTTACCAAATGTCAGCTGCTATCATGTATGATGCTTAAAATCATAGGCTCAACTCAAGATCTAGCCAGACTGCACCCCCAAATCCTGGCTCTGCCAGTAAATAACCTTGTAAAATTACTTAACCTCTTAGACCCTCAGTATTTTCATCTGCAAAATGGGAAGAGTAATGTAACAACCTCAGAGGGTTATTGCAGGTATTACATAAAACATTCCATGTAAAGGTCTTAGAACAATGCCTGGTACATAGTTAGTATTCAATAATTATTATTTTTCTCCAAGAGTCTTGATGTAGGCCACACTTATTATATTAAGAGCATTCCTTTTTCTGGCTTTACCCATCCCTACCCTTTGGTGTTTCCCATCTTCTATGGCCCATCTTCATCATTGTTTTTTTTCTTTTTCTTTTTCTTTATCAAAAGCAGCTTTCAGGACCTTTTTAAATGCTGCATAAACGTTTAGCTGTCCTTGAGGCTTTGCAATTTAGCTGAACTGTAAGCTGGAACTAAAGGGAATTTCAGATTTCAGACTGAGGTTGAACGAAGACTGTGGGGCTTTTTGGGAGGAAGTCAACATGACAGGTCCTATTTAGTATTCCATAGTTATTGTGAGAAAAACGTGAGCTATTAGTACATGCAAAAATCCAAAAATATTGTGCACATACCAAATGTCCAACAGAAGGGACTGCCTGTTACCCTGCAGCTTTTCTTGACAACTCACAGATTACAGACAATATTAAATGAATGCTTCCTGTGTGCTGAGCTCTGCATTATCTCAGTTATGCATTACACCAATCCTATGTGGTAGGCATTAACTTCATTTTACATTTTAAAAAAATAGGTATATACTTCAAGAAGTTTAATTGATTTATCCCAAGTTCACATAGCTCATAAATGATGGAGCCAGGAATTAGCAAATTTCAAATCCCCTGATCTTTCTACCCTATCACATTTAAACAATTTTTATTCTCAGAACACAGTGTCACGGAGTACAAATCACTCTGGGGATTCAGAGGTCTGTCTGGTAGCCTGGCAGAAGAAGCAGAGAGACTGCTGAGCATTTTTCTTATTACTGCATCTCCCTGGCCAATCTCTTGCCCTATCCAGCCAAAAGGACTGCAGTGGTGAATACCCTGTTATTCATTTTGAAATATGTGTTCCCGGAGTCCCAACTGGGCCCAGACGGTAGACTAAACTGTGATCCAAGGTGCTGATTTTAGAGGTTTGGTATTTGCGCATATGTGTCTGCAATAATGAAAGAAGGAAACCCAACTGATGATTGAGTAGATTGTTCCTCCCTTGGGTCCTACGAGACCAGAATAAGAGCCAGATCAGCCTCGCGCTCCTCCCAACAGCTGTGTGTTGGAAATATGTGGCTACTTATCTAACTTCACCTCTGGGATTGAGGCTAGACACCAGTTTATTGTGAAACTGGCTGATAAGATGGGTAAAGTTATGCTTCGTACATTAAAAATAATTCCTTTCTATGGAGACAGTAAGAACAGATGTCGAGGCATAGGTAATAGACATAGACATAGCTTTTACTGGTTGTTGGCTCCTGTTTTCCAAAGAGTACAGTGGAGACTTTCCCTGATACTTTCTGCAGGTTGGATTCTAGGGGTATGTCTTAAGGAGGGCTTGCTGTTCTTGCAATATAAACATTCCTCAGGATGGAGTTTACGATGTTCTTTTGTTAAATGTAACACTGGTTCACAGGGGATTATGTCTTGGGAGGACTTTGTGACTTCATTGCAATGCATACTTTATGAGTGGTTAATAAAAAAGAATGACTATTTACTTTTTCCCCAAATAATATCATGGGATGAGGACCACTCTGAACCAAAAGCCATAGGGACTGAGAGATTCCATGTCATGAACAAAGGTTAACTAACATCTGCTCCCAGACCTCAAGTTGTTTGCAATCTAGTCGAAGAGACAAACATGTCAGTATATTGAATACAAAGCAGAATGAAGTGCGTGCTAGGCAGACTTATCAGTGCTAAGTAAAGTGACTTGAAAGTATGGAGGAAGGTTAAGTTAGTTCTGCCTGAGGATACTAGGGAAAGCTTCACAGAAGAGTTAGCCCTTGACCTGGGCCTTGAAAAATGAGTTGAGATTTGATAAAGAAGATGCAAGGAAGGATATTGCAGGCTGAGGGAATCCCGTGATCAAAGACACAATATGTGGAAGCAAATGCCATTTTTAATTTTTTTCCCCTTGACATTAGTGAGTTATATAGCTGTGTGGTCCAAGCACATGGTGCATCCAGCCACCTGTGGAGGCTGGTGAGTCTGAGTCCAGAAGTAGGGGCTGAGCACTGAACCTCAGTGACACTCACCACTCTATTCCTGGACTTTGTTTTGGAGGCTAAGCGGGGAGAAGGTGATGGAGTAGTTGACAGCCCTTCTGTTATGGACCGAATGTTTTGTGTCCCCTCAAAATTCATATGTTGAAATCCTAATCCCCCAGTGTGATGGTTTTTGGAGGTGGGGCCTTTGGAAGATAATTAGGTCATGAGGGTGCAGCCCTCATGAATGGGATTAGTGAGTGACCTTATAAGAAGAAACATGAGAGTTTCCTTCCTGTCTCTGCTCTCCACCATGTGAGGATACAATGAAAAGTCATATTTTGTTATAGCAGCCTGAGCTGACTAAGATATGTTCTGTTCCCAGGACTGGCCCTTATACTTGGAAAAGTTGAGGATTAGGGAGCCAGCAGGCATCCTATGGAGCATAGTACAGTTTTGCCATAGAATAAACTCTTGATTATGTAGGGAATCACTAGTAAATTGAATATTTAAATAGCTATAAAATTAAATTTGGTCTCATTATTTCAAACTCCTTACTTGACTCTTCCTGTAACTTCTTAAAAGAAAAATGCATTTGTCTTTTGTTTATACTGCATCCTCCTACACCTTTCAAGTGAAGGTAAAAAGATCAAATGGTGGCCCAGAGGAGAAACAAGGATTCTGGAAAATCACAAAATGTGTATGATGATTTGCTGGTGCGTCAAAGGGGATAAGTGTAGCATCGAACACACACCCGTGTCAGACCAGAAGCATGGCCCAATAGTGTATCTCTGATTGCCCTCCAAAGAGTTTAGGAAACGATGATGTTTCCTGAACTTGGGTTATTTGAAAGATCCTTTAAATATGGATTCCTGGTATAAAAATCAATGTTAGATTTGTCAATAAAGCTAAAGTGTTCTTTAGGAAGATTGACTGCATTCATTAGTGCCAAGCATTAATACCTAAGTATTACAGAGTATTACTTGTGAAGTGAGTATTTGAATGAAGGGGCTACCTATTTACAGCAGTGTAGTAGTAGTCCGGATTAAATGTATGTTAAATTTATAGACAGATTTATACATTGTTTTTTGAACATGGTAATATAATTTGACTGATTCTTTATGATCAAAAAAGTAATGAATGAGAGTTTTGACAATTTCACAAGAAAATCGTCAGAGTGGAGTTCTACCTTACTCAGGAGTTGGATTCTTGATTCAGTAGATAAGGCAAAAATCACTGTGACACTATTAATTGCCTACCCAATATCTACTTTCTTCTTCCTCCTTAGTGACAGAGATTTTTCCTGGATAGTAATATGCTCATCAGAAATTACATTTCTCAGCTTCCATTTCAGCTAGGGACAGTTAATGAGACCTAAAGTGGACCTTATTAGGAGGGACTTGCAGGAAAGCAATTAATATTGGACAGACTGCTGGTGAGTCCCATATTGCCCTCTCTACCTCTCATATTTCCTGCCTGGGATGTGAACTTGATGGCTGGAGCTCTAGTAGCCATTTTGAACCTTGAAGTAACCTTAAGGATGGAAGCAGCACTAAGGATGGTAGAGCAGAAATAGGAGCCTGAGTCCCTGCTGACACTTAAGGCCATTATATCATCCCTGCACTGCCTGTCTCTAGACTACTTTCATATGAGTGGGTAATTTCTTGGTTTTTAAAATGCTATAGTTAAGTCTCTGTTATTGGTAGCTGAATGCACTTCCTGATACAATTTTCTATAATCCAAATCACCTTAAAAAAACAACCTGGGAAGGCACTGTGTTAGAGACCAACATATCTTTCAACAAGACAATTTTGCCTCCAGCACTGGAACACATTACTATTCCTATGGTTGAGCACTGGATTTACACATAATGCTGTGAAATTATCACACTATAGAAGTCACATGATATTTAAAAAGAAACAAGAGAGTCACATTTTCCATATCCCATTCACTCTGGATGCAGGCTCATTGAATGCGGTGGGATATGTTGCCAGAATTAGCAAATAACAACAAATAGAAGCCAAGTTAAATTTGAATATTAGATAAAGAACCAATATACATTTTGGTATAAGTATGTTCTATGTAATAATGATACTACAAATTTTGTTTTTTTATCTGAAATTCAAATTTAACTTGGTGTCCTATATTCTGACAACTCTAGATGGGGGACAGAATTACTAATGCTATTTAAATGATCATTCTTCTTTCCCTATTTATTTCCGCTAGTTCTTTCTTTTTCCTTCTTTTCTCTTCCTATCATACAGTTGAATTTATTTAAGTTAAAGATGTATCTAAGACTCAGTCAATTAGGTTCCAGCGCTGATGAAGGAGAAAATGACAAGAATGACATAAATTTCAAAACAAGGCAAAATTAAGCAATGCATTTTTTAAGAGAAGCATACATAGTTGTCAAAATTATAAACAATAGCAAGGAAATAATTAACATAAGATCCAGGATTGTGGTCACCCCTGAGGGTGGAGAGGTACTATAGAAGGTACACCAAGGGCTTCTAAGGTATTGGTAATTTACTATATTTTAACCTGCGTGGTAGATACAGGAGTGGTTACTTTATTTTTTTATTATTAATCCTTAAACTGTAGGCATGTTTAATCTCTTTGGTGTGAATAATGCATTTCACAATAAAAATGAAAAACAGTGCCTTTATAACCCAAATTTATCATATCCTAAAATTATTCCCTGTTTGTAGACTATCTGCCCAAGTGCAGCCTTTATGACACATTTTTTCTAACTCAATGAAAATGAAAGTTTTAAATTATATTCATTGCCATTTAATGTTGAAATCAAACTTTTGTTTTCTTGTTCAGGTGTGTTTCCCAATTTGCAGATGGGCCAGTTTCTATAAATAGATGTTCTTGTTTTACATAAAGCATAGATATAAATTGCCTAACTGTGCCTTATATTTTAACACATAATAGCTGTGTGACAGGTACCAACTGGATAGATGCCATTTGTTAAGTGGCTGTGATATACACCAATCTCTGCTGCTGAATCAGAGGTGGCCTATGCAAAATTGCATTTGCACCATTCAACCTTGAAATTGGCCGTAAGGCGCAGGCTCCTATGGAAGTAACATGTCAAACTTCAGATATTACATCACATTTTTGGGAAAACATGAAGAGTGTGCAACAGACACTCCTAGTAGATTAAGTACTTGATTTGATATTTTAGTGGGATTAGATACAATGCCCTTTGCTGTGTGCTGAGGCATTAGGAAGCATACTGTAGGAGCATAATAATGATACCTTCTATGTGCGCAAATCGTTTGTCTGTTCTAAACCCCAGTTTGCACTTCAATAAATATGAAGGGTTTAGCTAAGTGATGCTAGTATGTTTTGATTCCATAATTTACATTTGTCAAAGCATGTTTACATGCATTATTCCATTTGATTTCCCAACAACTTTCTGAGGTAGTTAAGGCAAAATATTGCTATCCTCAGTTTAAAGCTGAGGAAACTAAGGCATGCAACTCCAAGGCATGGACTCCAAGGCATGCAATTCATTTTAAGCAAATGGACCAGTGGGATAGACTAGAGATCTCAGACACAGACCAACACTTATATTGAAAGTGTTATAGAACACCTGATGTATAACAGAAGTACAATAGCATTACAGAACAGTGGGGCAAGCTTGGACTATTTAATAAATAACGCTGAAATAAATAATTACCCATATGGAAAAAACGAAATTGGATCCCTACTTCACACTATATACAACAATCAATTCCAGATGGTTTAGGGGCTTACAAAAGACAAAACTTTAGAATAAAATACAGGAGAATGTTTTTGTGACCTTGTAGCAGGGAAGGATTTCTTCAACAGGACAAAAGGTTTACACCATGAAAAGGAAAATATTAAGTTTGATTGCATTAAAGTATAATTATAAAATAAAAACCAAGTGGACGGATTAAGAAATCAAGGCTTAAGTATATTATTTGAATTTTAAAGTTCACTTATAAAAAAGCTAAAACTAAAGACTATAACAACAATTTCAAGGGAGAGAGAAGGGGAGGTAGAATTAATGAATTAGGGTCTCGGCTGCATCTTGTCTTGAGAGAAGACAAAGGAGCCAAATTCATCATCTTTCCTCGTGGGTAGCCTCAAAAGATACAGATTACAGTTAAGAAAGCAAGAACTAGATTAATGGAATTAACCTCAAAAGTCCCAAACACAGAAAAGTCAAGGGTCTGAAGGAATGTGTCTTGGAGCAAGGGGCAGGCAGGGGACATTTTACTTTTTATTTTGTACCATTCTGAACTGCTTGAATTTTTATTTCATGTTTATATATTTCTTATATAATAAAAAATACCTTAATTCAATGCAAAGGACAAATGTGACTAGGTTGGAGGCTCTGAACTTATGTTCTAACCAGAACTCCCTATGTTATACAAGATGATCAAGTTGGCAGGTCAGATATTAAGCATTGCATCTGTTAAGTCTGGACAGTTCATTGCATTTTTGAAATAAGGCAGAACCAGGTTGGAAAGTGTTTAAATCCTTCTCTCAAGTCTTCTCTGTTTACATGATTCATAGGGAACAGATGGCCCAGCTGTCTGCATTTAAGAGAAGTGGGTGGTTCCTGGTTTGCAATCAATGAAGCAATAATTACAACAATTTTAAGTAAACTGGACCCCATAAAATGTTGTTTTAATTTGTGAATGAGATGGAGGCACAAAGAGAAGGTAGGCTGATTGGAGTCTAATCTGCAACATATTCAGGAAAGGGTCTTGAAAACTAAAGCAGCTAACCCTCCCTCTCCAATATGCTGGGGAAAGGAACTTTGTCCTTGAGTGCTCTCAGACACACGACCCAACCAATGTAACAGTGTGGCTGTCATTTTGTTCAAAATCCCCATATTCCTTTCTCATCAAGGCCCAGGAAACGTTACTGCTGCTTAGAATTGGCTGACCTTGAGAGCTGGGGAGAAGAGAGATCTTTATTTCTACCTCCCAATACCCTTAGCATGTTGAAATGCTATTATTTGAATACTCTTAACCCACTCCCTTCTGAGAATGCCTCTTCGTGCCTTCTCTCAAATTCCTGTTGAATAAACGTGGAAAAGGAAGGAGTTGCAAGGATTAAGAGCAATGGTGAAAATAAATCTTGCTCACTTTGTGGGGCTTTGGAACATATAAATACATTCATACCATTCTTAAGGTGCCTTTTATTTATTGAGTATTTAAAATGTCTTATCAGCATGCCAATAGCATTTTAAAAGGGCAGGTTCTCAGCTGGTAATGTGTGCTTAATGGCCCAGTTCGTTCAATATGGAGCTGCATATTTCAGCTGTGTCTATATGATTGCAGCAGACTTGTTCACTTCAACTGACCACATCTTGGTAGGATGGTCAGCATTCAGCTGGATGGGGAATTGCGAGGGATGGAATTACGAAAGCCATCTACTTTTTCTGGCCTTTCCGCCTTAGACTGACCTTGGGATATTGCAGAAAGACCTGCTTTAGAGGGGAGAGCAGCTCTTCCCAATCGCAAAGATCTTAGTCCATGAACTATAGATGTGGAGGAGGCCTGACTGCTGGATAACATTTAAACTTCCTAGCCTGCCGCTTCCTGCTGCTTCTTCCATATACCCTGTACTCAAGCCACATTGGACTATTAGTGGCTCTCAGTGAGCCTGTTACCACCTTCTTAGGGAGTATTTGGAAATGTGTTGTATTGATTTTGGTTGTCAGAGCATGGAGGACTCAACTGGCATTTATGGGTGGGAACTGGAGAGGTTAAACAACTTGTACAGCATAGAATTGTCCCACTCAATGGAGTGCTCCATTGAGACACACTGGACCAGCTCGCAAGAAGGTAACTTTAAAAAAATAACTTTACTCACATATAATTCATACACTATATATATAATTCACCCATTTGAAGTGTATAATTCAGTGGATTTTAGTAAGGGCCTTGCTTTTTTATACCTCCATATCTCTGCTCAACTTCTGCCTATGATCTTTCTCACTATAATCTCCTTTCCTCTCTTGTCCACCTGAATATGTAAGACTAATTCTAAAAATTCCAGCTTAAATGACATCTTTGATGCTTTTTCAGGTTACCCAAAAAGACTTTGCTTCCGTAAGGCAGGAACTGGCAAACTTTTTCTGTAAAGGGCCAGGTAGGAAATATTTTTGGCTTTGCAGATCATGGTCTCTATTGCAGCAAATCTGCCATTATAGCACAAAACTATTCATAAACAATAAGTAAATGAAAGAGTGTGACAATGTGCCAATAAAACTTTATTCACAAAAACTGGTGGCGAGCAGTTTGCAAACCTCTTCACCAAATCACTTTGTTCATACTTTGGTTACATCACTCAACACACTGTAATGTATTTAGTAGTATATATGTTTGCCTCCTCCATGAGACATGAATACCTTTTTCATTGTGGTAGCTGCAATTATTAACACAGTGCCTGGAACATAGTAGGTGATCAATCCAAACTGGTTGATTGGATGAATGCTGTTGCAGAAAGGACTGGGAGCAGTATTTCTAGCTTGCTACCAAAATAACCAAACCTTTTGGCTGTGTCTAATGCAATTCACCTTGTATAAAAACTTATCCTTTGTAGCAAATCGTAGCTTTTGGCATCAAATCTTAAGTCCCTTGAGTTGGTCAGTTCTGGAGAAATTTTATACTACTACATCATAGAAACAAATCACAATCAGGATACTTAACTGCCTGACACATAGAAGCCATTGAATGTCTCTAAGCAGGGCTTTCACCCTTCAACTGACTACTGAACCCCCCACTCAAAATTGTCTTGATATTTTACAATTTCACACTTCTGCATGACCTGCCTTGCCACTAGTGGAGGTTAAATTTGTGATTCCCTACTTAGAATGGGGAACCACTGTAGTGATGGCAAATAGGCACTTTTACAAAATATTTCTAATGGCACTGGGAAGAGTGAAGAGAAAGATGGAGGTAAGAACATCAGTCAGAATGCTATTTCAGTGATTCAAACGAGACAATAAGGAGTCCATCAACTGATGAATGGATAAACAAAATGTGGTATATCCATACAATGGCATACTATTCAGTCATAAAAAAGAATGAAGCACTAATTCATGCTACAACATGGATGAGCATTGAGAAAAGTATGCTAAGAAGTCAGTCATAAAAGACCACATATTATATGATGCCATTTATATGAAATGTCCAGAATGGGCAAATTCATAAAGGCAGAAAGTAGATTAGTGGTAGCCAGGTCTTTGGGGAGGGGAAAATGGGGAGTGACTGCTAATGGGTATGGGGTTTCTTTTGGGGGTGATGAAAACATTCTAAAATTAAATTGTGAGGATGGTTGTAGAACTCTATGAATATACTAAAAACCATTGTATTGTGTACTATTTATTTTTTTAAAAATTGTTTTTTTGGCCTTACTGCATGGCCTGTGAGATCTTAGTTCCCTGACCAGAGATCGAACCCACGCCCCACAACAGTGGAAACGCAGAGTCTTAACCACTGGATTGCCAGGGAAGTCTCTGTGTACTATTTAAATGGGTGGATTTTATCTCAGTAAAGCCATTATTTTTTTTAAAAGAGAGATAATGTGGTCCTGAATTAAGGCACTAGTAGTGGGAGTGGAGAGGAAAAGATGGTGGATGTGTTCAAAAGACACTCAGAGACATGTAAATGAAGCAGATTTAATTCAGGTGAAGGTACTCTAAAACAGTCAGAGTATACCCATAAGTAAAGCAGTAAGAGTTCTTGGCATATAGTAAGTACTCGAGATATATTAACTGTAAATATTTTTACTCTCTCCTATACCTGGGGTTTTCTCTAGAACTTTCTGGACTTGGTGCTCTTTTCCATCTTTATCATGTCAAGTGTGTTAGAACATTAAACTTCAAATTAGGAAACTTGAATTTTAGATCTTGATTTACCACATGCTGTGTGACTTTGGGCAAGTTGATTTACTTCCCTGGACCTTAATTTCCTCATCAGTAGATTCGGGGAGTTGACTAGAACTGTGTTTTTCAAATTGTGCTATGCAGCTGCTTCAGGGTCCAAAGAAATGGAGGAGGTGGTTATTCTTTCTTGCTCTACCGGGTTCTACTGATATTTGTTTTATATATTGGAATTCTGAACAAAAGTTTGCTTGGAGAAAGAGTTCTGTGGAGCAACTAGCTACTCTAAATACGGTCAAGACATCTAGTTTACAAGAGGTCTATATCAGAGTCCTGAGAAAAATTATGCATAGCTCATTAATGTGATGAAGTGAAGAGCAGGTCCTTTGGAGCCACGGGCCTGGCTTTGAATCTTAGCTCCGCACATCTCTAGCCGTGTGAGCTTGGCCAATCACTGCACTTTTATGAGCTTCAGTTTCCTAATCTATAAAATGGGGGTATAATACAAACCTCAGTAGAGTTGTTGTAAAGATAGAATTAGTCCAGATGAGGCTAACGCAGTGGTCTGCAACCTTGGCTATGCCTCAAAAGCACCTGGAAACCTTTTTTTTTAATGTGAATACTTATGCCACATTTCCAGAGACTCTTATTCAGTAGCTCTGGGGTGGGACTGGGCCATCTAGATTTTTAGAAAACATCCCTTTAGTAATTCTGATTCACAATCATGATTGAGAACCACTTGGGTAGGTATTCTGGGCAGGTTAAAGAACAGGATAGGTGTCAATGAAGAGATAAAAATAGCAATTATTTTTTTTTAATTTTTTTTCTGCCTTTATTTTTTTATTTTTTATTTTTTTTTAATTAATTTATTTATGGCTGTGTTGGGTCTTCTTTTCTGTGCGAGGGCTTTCTCCAGCTGTGGCAAGTGGGGGCCACTCCTCATCGCGGTGCGTGGGCCTCTCACTGTCGTGGCCTCTCTTGTTGCGGAGCACAGGCTCCAGACGTGCAGGCTCAGCAGTTGTGGCTCACGGGCCCAGCCGCTCCGCGGCATGTGGGATCCTCCCAGACCAGGGCTTGAACCCGCGCCCCCCGCATTAGCAGGCAGACTCCCAACCACTGCGCCACCAGGGAAGCCCAAAAATAGCAATTATTAATAAACAATAGACATAACTGCTTCTGTTAAAGATATTAAACAGCTAAATCCATCAGCATTAAAGACCTTTTCAATGTTTTCAGGCAGCCTGCTTTGGAAGTTTTGCAATCTTTCAGCTCATTAACTTTCCCTTTCTCTTGGGTCTTGTTTGGCTGTTCTGTCATTCAGAGTGATGGTGATACTTAACAGTAGGTATAGTTACCACCCCTGCAAACTGCATAGTGTGTCTTTGTGGAGGGGAGGGAGGAGAATGGTGCCGAGGATGATGGGATGGAAACCCTAAGGGAAAAAGCTTAGAATAAGGAGTATGTTTCCAAAAGCTCCAGCAGAGCCATGCATCTGCAAATCAGTTACACGCCAACCAGGTGGAACTTCACTGCAGAATCTGTCACTGCAGAATCTGTTGTCTGCAGTGGGTTTGCTTGTGGATCAAGGCATGTCCATCTCACAGCTGTGTGTGTTGACCCAATGCTGAATTTCACCAACTGTGAAATTGACAGGGCAAGAAAGACACCGTCTACTCAGTTGGCTGAGGCTGACCTATATCAAGGGCCTCTCTCTCTTTCTCCATTAATTTGTTTAGAGCATCCCAAATTTTAAACTCCATCTTAATGCTTATCTTCTCATTAATCTCTTACCTACTGTCCTCTCGGCAAAGAAACACCAAGACAGAGCAATCATTAGTCTTGGTCAGACTGCTCTGTAGGTGTAACACAGAGAGAAGAGGCTTCCTCAGAGGAGATATCAACTGGGAAGTTTTACAGAGACTCAATAGACAACTTCCAAAGCTCTGATTCTCACTTTCATTTAAAATCTAATGCTTCAAGGCCTTATGCTTCCTTTTTTTAAAATTAATTAATTAATTTATTTATTTTTGGCTGCGTTGGGTCTTCGTTGCTGCGTGTGGGCTATCTCTAGTTGTGGTGAGCGGGGGCTACTCTTCGTTGCGGTGTGCGGGCTTCTCATTGCAGTGGCTTCTCTTGTTGTGGAGCACGGGTTCTAGGTGTGCTGGCTTCAGTAGTTGTGGCATGTGGGCTCAGTAGTTGTGGCTTGCAGGCTCTAGAGCGCAGGCTCAGTAGTTGTGGCACACGGGCTTAGTTGCTCCATGGCATGTGGGGTCTTCGCGGACTGCGGCTCGAACCTGTGTCCCCTGCATTGGCAGGCGGATTCTTAAACACCCAAGGCCTTATGCTTCTGAGTAGGTGGGCTTTTGAAGCTGTGACAATACTCCCTGTCATGGATGACTTTACATTTAGTATGTAGCCAAAGCAGTAAGGGCAAAGCAGTGTATGATCTGAAGGGCACCAAGAAGCTCCCCTCTTTTCCCAAACCTTCCTTCCAAAAAAATTCATCACATCACTTAGTTTTAAGTTTTTCCTGGATCAGAAATTAATTTAAATGAATCTGTTCTTCTTTTAAAATGCAGAGTCCTGAGATCATTCAAGAGCTTTCAGTCATCCCTACCTTAGCTTGAATTAATGCAATCAGGTTGCTTTACACCAGTGTTGGATCTGCACTATAAAGACCAGGAATTTTAATGATAAGCAGGGAGAATGGGAGCCTAGTTTGTAAACATGGGGGATGGAAGAACTTTTTGGTGGAGAGGGATGAAACAGTGGCCAACCAGAGAAGAGAATTTGGGAGAGGAGAACAAGGGGGTTGAGTGTACAATCCTAGGTTTCAAAAGAAACGAATACACTTCTTTTCAGGTTCACATTAAACTCTCACCAGTACTTACTAGCCTTTGGCTCCATAAATTATTTTTAATTATTGTCAGCAGCAAACAGGAAATCATTTTCATCAGAATGTCTCAAATATTCATAAAAGCATCAGAGCCTTCCTCTAAGTTTGGACTACAAGGCTTCCGCTAGTTTTCATTGCCTTTGACTTTTACCCACTCTTCTGCTTCCACATGGCTGGGCCTACATCCAATACCCAGGTTACTCTGCTTAGCAACACTTTGCTGGCACAAGGGATCTGTTGCTGTTTGGCTTTTTCTCCCGTGGCCTTTTTTTTTTTTTTAATTTATTTTTGGCTGTGTTGGGTCTTCGTTGCTGCACTCAGGCTTTTCTCTAGTTGCGGTGAGCGGGGGCTACTCTTTGTTGCGGTGCGCGGGCTTCTCATTGTGGTGGCTTCTCTTGTTGCGGAGCATGGGCTCTAGGCATGGGGGATTCTGTAGTTGTGGCACGTGCGCTCAGTAGTTGTGGCGTACGGGCTTAGTTGCTCCGCGGCATGTGGGATCTCCCGGACCAGGGCTCGAACCCGTGTCCCCTGCATTGGCAGGCGGATTCTCAACCACTGCGCCACCAGGGAAGCCCTCTCCCGTGCCCTTTTGTTTCTTAGGTTTTCCATGCTGGGGAATGAGCGATTTGAGGAGGGAAGATTTCCCATTTAGGGCTTTATCTCTTAAACTCCATTTAAATGCTCAAGTGTCCTAAAGTCCACATCCCCTGAGTTAAGAAATGGACTACGTAGCAGAGAGTGCAGGGGTGGGGGCTACACAGCAGTTTTTCCTAAATGGTTTCCCTAGAGGTCTTCCTAAGGGCTAGGGAATGAACTAGGATGGCCTGTTGAGGGCCCCTACAAGGCTCCTGATCCTTTGGTTCCAAGAGAAATTGCTGTTTCTTTTTCAGGCTGTCATTATGAGGTTGGATGCCCTGATTCCCAGTCTGCTCCTAACTGCAGCAGTTTCAGTAATGATTTCCCTGAGCTCTAGCTTCTAGAAAACTGGCAGCAAGCAGTGCTTTACTAGCAATCAACCCAAAGCAATCTCCCTAGAACCAGATGCCATCAGGAATCAGACTATGTCTGAGAGGACTGGAGACAGGCACAGCATGGATGTGCGTATACAGCTCTGCCTCTCTCCCCTAGTTGTTTCCCTCAATAATAAGCTAAACCTAGGAGCAGAGAGAAATAGACGCCTAAGGGAAAAAAAATGATGCAATGTCATTGCACTGGTTTCCCACGAAACCATTATCCCAAGCGATCTACATGTTTTCTGTTTAACTAAGAAGGGCCTTACTTTTCACAATGTCAATTTTAAAAGCAATGATGTATTCATATATCCACTCCAGATTATTATGTGAGAATTTCCATTCCAGTCCGGTTCATAGAGGATACTCACTCCAGCTCCAAGTAAATAAATGCTTGACTTACTCAAATCATGCAAACCAAGGGTCTGAAGGCAATGTCATATGTATTTGATTATAAATGCCACCGGATGTAGGGCCCTAAAGTACTCCTATGTGATGCTGTAATGACGGTCGACATTTATTGAATGCTCTGTGTCAGGCACATTTCCAAGCACTTTATATGAATTAATTTATTCAGTCTTTACAAGAACGCTATGAACTAGGTACTATTATTATCCTCATTTTACAAATGAGAAAACTGAATGACTGAGAGGCAAGTAATTTACCTAAGGTCAAATGGGGTGGTAGAGCTGGGAATTGAAAACAGATAGTCTGGCTACTATGACACCAGCCACATAATAGGCACTTTAGAAAAAGGAAATGTGGCTGTAAAGAAATTAAACTGGTTTCAAGATGAACATAAACTGATGTTTTTCATGCTCCTCACGGTATCACCTCAAGAGGCTATAGTGGTTCCTATAATGCTGTCATAAATAATCCCTTTAAGAAGAATTTTCTCATGCAATCTTCACTACAACCCTGTGAGATAGATAGAAAGGCTATTATAACTCCCATTTGAGACATAAGGCAGATGAAGCTCAGGGAGGTTAAATGACCTGCCCCAGCATCCCACATCCATGGATTAGAAAACTTAATATGGTTAAGATGGCAATACTCCCCAAATTGATCTACAGATTTAACATAAACCCTATCAAAATCCTAGCTGCCTTTCTTTTTTTCTTTTTTGTAGAAGTTAAGAAGCTGATCATAAAATTCATAAGGAAATGCAAGGAAACCAGAATAGCCAAAATAGTCTTGAAAGAGAAGAACAAAGTTGGAGGACTCATACTTCTTATTTCAAAACTAACTACAAAGTTGGACCCCCACCTCTCACCATATAAAAATTAACTCAAAATTGTTCACAGACTTAAATGTAAGGGCTAAAACTATAAAACTCTTAGAAGAAAACAGAGATGCTAACCTTCGTAACCTTGGATTAGAAAATTTTTAGATATGACACCAAAAGCACAAGAAACCAAAGAAAAAATAGCTAAGTTGGATGTCACTAAAATTAAAAAAACATTTGTTCTTCAAAGGACCCCATGAAGAAAGTGAAAAGACAACCCACAGGATGGGAGAGAATATTTGCAAATCATATATCTGATATGGGACTTGTATCCAGAATATATAAAGAATAATTACAATTTAACAATAAAAAGACAAATCATCTAATTTTTAAATGGGCAAAGAATCTGAATAGACATTTGACCAAAGAAGTTATACAAATAGTCAATAAGCACATGAAAAGGTGCTCAACAATATTAGTCATTAGGGAAATGCAAACCAAAGCCACAAGATACCATTTCACACCGACTAGAGTAACTATAATTCAAAAACAAAAACAAAAACAAAAATAGAAAATAACAAGTATTGGTGAGGACTTGGAGAAATTTGAACCCTTACACATTGCTGGTGGGAACTGTAAAGCAGTCCATCAGTTCCTCAAAAAGGTAAACATATGACCCAACAATTCCACTCCTTTTTTTTTTCAGGAGATTTGAAAACATATGATCACAAAAATAATTGTACATGAATGTTCATAGCAGCATTATTCATACTAGTCAAAAAATGGGAAAAATCCAAATGTCCATCCACTGATGAATGGGTAAGCAAGATGAGTATATCCACTTCATTCAATGGAATATTATTCAGCAATAAAAAAGTATGAAATACAGATAGATGCTACAACATGGACAAACCTTGAAAACACTACGCTAAGTGAAAGAAGCCAGTCACAAAGGAATGTGTATTATATGATTCCATTTATATGAAATGTCCAGAACAGGCAAATTCACAGACACAAAGAGTAGATTTGTGGTTGCCAAGGGCTGGCAGGTTTGTGGGAAAAGGCAGAGTGACTGCTAACGAGTATGGAGTTTCTTTTCAGGGTAATGAAAATACTCGGAAATTAGATAGTGGTGATGGTTGCATGACACTGTGAATATAGTTTAAAACACTGAATTTTACACTTTAAAAGGGTGATTTAAAAAAAAAAAAAAGGGTGATTTTTGTGGTACATAAATTATACCTTAATAAAGCTGTTATTTTTTTTTTTTTTAAGGATTTTCTTATTTATTTATTTATTTATTTATTTATTTTTGGCTGTGTTGGGTCTTCGGTTCGTGCGAGGGCTTTCTCCAGTTGCGGCAAGCGGGGGCCACTCTTCATCGCGGTGCGGGGACCGCTCTTCATCGCGGTGCGCGGGCCTTTCTCTATCGCGGCCCCTCCCGTCGCGGGGCACAGGCTCCAGACGCGCAGGCTCAGCAATTGTGGCTCACGGGCCCAGCTGCTCCGTGGCATGTGGGATCTTCCCAGACCAGGGCTCGAACCCGTGTCCCCTGCATTAGCAGGCAGATTCTCAACCACTGCGCCAGCAGGGAAGCCCAATAAAGCTGTTATTAAGGAAGTGACTTGTCCAAAGTCACAGAGCTAATGCATAACAGAGCTGAGACTTTAATTCAGCACTGTTCTCCTCTAACCTATACTTTGAATCTTCATTGGTTACTCAAAAAAGACAACTTTTGTTATGGCCTTCCTCTGATCAAAATCCTCTGGGGGCTTTCTCATCAAATAGAAACGCCTCATCATAACATTCAGCTTTGTTTTACCTTGCAATCTTCATTTCTACTAATAATTCATTCCTTAAACATTAACTGAATCCCTACTATGGACACCTCCACTTACTAGGACTGAGGATAGGAAGTTTGGGTACCTGTCCTCAAGGATTTAAAGTAGTAGTTGGGATGATAACCCCCATTCAAATAACTACAATACAGGCTACAATTAGTGTTGTGGTAACTCAGAAAATGGAGAGAACTTTTGGCTAGTGTTCGAGTGTGTTTGTAGGTGAAGCGGGTAGTAGAAGGGAAGGCTTCTGTTGAGGAAGTAGCAGTTGAGTTGGGCCTTTACAAGGAAAAGACTCACCACCCAGCATAGACAAAGGTAGTAGAATCCAGGGCAGGTTTGGGAAAAAGCAAGTAGTCTGGTTAGCTGGGAATAGAGTGGATAGAAAGAGAAGTGGTGTGAGAGAGGATGAGAAATAAAATGGAGCCAGATCATGGAAGACCTTGATTGCCAACATAAGGTAGTTGGGCTACGCTAGGATGTGGTGTGGCGTGAAAAGACCATGGTCTTTGGACACAAACCTGAGTTCAAATCTTGGCTGCATCACTGATCAGGCTGGTGACTTTCAGTAAATTATTTTTCCTAATTTTCAAAATTGGAATAAGGATATCTACCTCATCTTGGTTGTGAAAACTAAATGTAGTAAGTAGCTATTAGGTGTTAGGAGAACCAATGGTAGATTTGGGCGGAAGGATAGAGGAGGTGATCAAAGCTATGCTTTAGGAAGGTTCATCCATCAGAAAAGGGAAGAGGGGCTTCCCTGGTGGCGCAGTGGTTGAGAGTCTGCCTGCTAATGCAGGGGACACGGGTTCGAGCCCTGGTCTGGGAAGATCCCACATGCCGCGGAGCGGCTGGGCCCGTGAGCCACAACTGCTGAGCCTGCGCGTCTGGAGCCTGTGCCCCGCAGCGGGAGGGGCTGCGATGGTGAGAGGCCCGCGCACCGCGATGAAGAGCGGTCCCCGCACCGCGATGAAGAGTGGCCCCCGCTTGCCGTAACCGGAGAAAGCCCTCGCACGAACCGAAGACCCAACACAGCCAAAAATAGATAAATAAATAAATAAAGTAGCTATAAAATTAAAAAAAAAAAAAAAAAAAAAAAAAGATCAGAGCTTCCTTATAAAAAAAAAAAAAAAAAAAAAAAAGAAAAGGGAAGAGGGAGGAGCTAGGTAATGAAAGCAGTCAGGAGGCTGCCTCCGTACAGTTCAAGTGAGAGATCACATAAACTGATTCCAAAACTACAGCTGTCAACTACACTGATGAGATCTCAAACAAAGATGGTGATAACCAAAGACCTTCCAGAAGTGGAATCAACAAGATGTTTGATTGATGAGGAAAAAAGGTGTCAAAGAGGACTCTGTGCTTTTGAACTTAGCTGAATAGGAATTTTATTGCTATTGACAGAGCCCGGAAGGTCAGGTAGCAGAACAGGTTTGGCACAGGGGTGGATGAGCTAAATTTTGGACTTCTGTGAGGAAATAGTAATTTTATGGAGAGTGAGGGAGAATAAGAGATTTGGAAGTCATGGAGGGGACTGGAGATGCTAATGCAGTTTAGGGAGCTGTCGAGTTGGGGGGCTTAACAAAGCCTAAAAGGCACTGGAGCCCTGCCTGGGAAAGGTGCCAAAAAGAAGGTGGGTGTTTTTCAGAAACAATTTAGCATGTTTCAAAATTTGCCTCAAGCAGGCCAGGACTATTCCCAAGAGAGGAGCAAGGGGTGTAGAATTCTCTTCCTCTTTCTTGTCTTCTTTACTTCTATGTTACATGGCCCCAGCAACTAATATAGAATAAGAAAATAGCATTCCAACTACTACTATAGTATTATAATTCAGGCACACTGGGGGATTAATAGGTTTCTTAATGGGATGGAGGAGAACCTGAGAATTAATGTATAACATTAATTCTATAGGAAAAAATGTGTTTTGAGTTCCAAGCCATTAAACCTGTGGAATACATTTCATTTGTATGCTGGGGACTGCTTGTATTAAAGTCATAGTTTTAAAATCCTGTTCTACTGCATTCAGCCATTCTAGAAAGCTCGATGGTATTTAAAGCATAGAGGAAAAAAATCTGTTCTCCATGTGGAGGCTCCAGTATCAGTTTAATCAGGTGGTTGGCTGCTAGTCTATCTGCTCTTGATTAAGGGCCCTGGTCATCCACAGCTCTTGAAGGGATCGTGCCAATTCACTTAAAACAGGAGGCCTGTGGGTCAGTGATCGCCTCTCCTACCCTGGGCTTCTAGCTACTGCCTTCTCCTAGGAGAAGTCAGTTGATAGAGGGCTGCTTTGGTTTAGCTGCCGTTCTGCAGGCCTGGGAACATACTGGGCATTTAGTGCCCATTCAGGACTCCTCTGTACCCTGACGAAGGAAATGCCTTTGTAGTGTCCTCTTACTGGCAACCCACAGTTTTCTATAGTCCTGCCTTGTCAGTTAGCCACCTGGCAAGTGCCTCTGGTCTCTCCATGCCCTTCCTCCTGAACCTTAGGTTTTGTGCCACCTGAGGAGCTAATTGACAATTAACTGGCGATGGGAATCACACTAATGCTGGAGAAGGAAGCAACATTAGTCCCCATGCGGCTGAACCAGGGCCTTACTCTTGTACAGTAGCCGTTCTCCTTCTGATGGAGGTGAGTCAGAAGAGAAATACAGGATGTACAGTATTTCTCAGAAACATTAAAGTGACTCATTCTGTCTAGAGATACCTGTATCTGGTTTGCATTTTCTTCTGCTAGTTCGACATTCCAAAAGACATTTTGGGGGAGGCAAAATAGTGCCAGATTGGGTTGGCTGTAGGTATGAAAATTTCAAGGGCAACAGTAGAAATCACACTAGAATTACAATGCTATCGTATTTAAGAAGAAGACAGATACCAACTAATAAGAATCATTGGGACTTTTTGAGATTCCTGTGCTTTAGAGGCAGTAAACAAGAAACGTATGGACCAGACCACAGCCCAGCTCCAAGCAGAATCAATTGCTCCTTCCTCCATCAATCCAGAGTAATTTGCAGCACTGAATTATAGTTATTATGTAACTACATATTCTGTAACCAATCTCTTCTACTAGATTATGATTTTGATACTTCATTCAATAATTCTTACTGAATTACCAGCATCAATTACAGGTATGAGCACAAAAAGGTACTCAGTTCTGTTCAACAGTACACCTACCGTATGTTAGCTACTCTACTACACATTGAGGGATGAACTAAACATTATCCCTGTCCTCAGGATGCTTAATGTGTAGTGGCACAAGTAGAAATAAAACCAGATTTTAATATAATATGTTAGAAACACACATTAGGTGACACAGGTACACATTGGTGGTGCACTTAGCCCAACCTGGGGATTCAGGAAAGATTGCCTGAAGGAGATGACACATGAACTAACCTTGAAGGCATGCTTAGGATTAGGGAGGGGAAAAAGATGAGAGAAGCCTTCTAGGCAGAGCGAACAATGTAGTCAACGGTTATTAAGCACCATGAAGTGTGCAAGTAACTAGAAGCAGTCTGAATTGCTAAAGTATACAGTTCCAGGCATGTAGTCGAAAGATGGGGCTTAGACGGTCTGCTAAAGAATTAGAGCTTGGGACTTCCCCAGTGGTCCAGTGGTTAAGACTTTGCCTTCCAATGCAGGAGGCATGGGTTCGATCCCTGGTCGGGGAACTAAGATCCCACATGCCGTGGGGTGCGGCCAAAAACTTAAAAAAAAAAAAAAGAATTAGAGCTTTATCCTATAGTTGTGGGGAAGCTATTTAAGAATTGAAAGTCATGGATTACTCATTTGTTATTCAGAGTCTACATATGAATTTGATAGAAAATTATCCAGAGATCTCATCTGAAAGATTATAGGTATCAGGAAATCAAAGATATTTAGACACACACACACACACACACACTCACACACAATACTGCTTTTTAAAAAGATCAGGAATGTGGTCAGAGATTTATGTATAAGGACATTGATATAGCATTATGTATAAATGGTGAGAAATTAGAAACCATTTAAATGCCCAGTGGTAGGGGAATCATTAAATGAGCCAAGGTACATCCATAAGGTGGAGAATTATGCTGCTATTAAAAAGTCATATTTTGGAAGAGTGGATAACGATATGGAAAATTCCCATGAAATACAACCTTAACAAAGCAAGACACAAAGCAACAAATATAGCATGATCCCAATTTGAGGAAACACACACGCAAACACACACACAAAGGAAATCTTAACTCTTGGGGCTAGGTGGTCAGATTACAGGAGATCTTTTTCCCTTATTTTTAATTCTTCTATGTTGCTTTTAAGTTTTCTACTGTGGACATGTATTCTATAAAAATAGCACTAAATATCATTTGAACATCAGTGATATAAATAACAGAAATGGGGAGAAGTGCCCTTTAGACTCACCTTTTCTCATCTTTTCTGAATTTTCTTTCTTTTTTTGTTGTTGGTCATATTCACTCAATCCATGAGAGACAAAGATGATTTGGAGAGGCTTTTATGAAGATTATCAGAGTGAATTAAAGGGCTGGAGCATAGAGCTTGTTAGGGATGTTTAAATGAACAAGCACCATGGGGGAGAAAATCCACAGTGATGGAATATGACCAGTTAGCAACTGGAAGATATTCAATGGGAAGACTGAAGACTAAAGAACAGAAGATTAAGTTGCAACTGGAGGGATTTAGGATAGAGATATTGCAAACACTATTGGTAGTACAAATTGTTAAACCCTGAAGCAAGAAATGATTAGATACTCAGCTATTCGGGGTGATTTTAAGTCTAGATTTATAGGTAAGGGGATAGATGAAATGGCCTCATGCAATCTTTTCAGCCAACAAAATCCTATCATTTCATGTTTGAACAGGATATAAAGAATGATGGCAGCATCTTTTTAAAGGAAGAATGGACAATTAGAAGTGAATGGGAGCTGGGAGCCATTTATATTTTCATCCCTATCTTCTGCCATGTCCACTGGTAGGAGGCTTGGATATAATGAGGGCACAATCAAGTATTATCTATTATCAGCGTGTAATGATGATAAATGGAGATTTTTTTTTGCCAGAGTGCAGTGAATAATTTTCCAAAGTTTCTTTTCAGAGTAGTGCTTTACTAGCTCTTAAAATATACCATCCCCAAGGACTTCTGAGTGACAGATCCTGCAAACGGTGAATCTTGGAGCTGGAGCCCTGGGAGGTTGGCTCAGGCCCAGGGACCCATTTAGCTGATGCTGTGTTGTGAAATCACCCTGATTGTGATGCGGAGCTTCTGAGTGCCAGGTCTTATGCACTCAATGACTTGACTCTGAAAAGTTAACAGGAACCCAGGAAGCCTGTTGCAGCACTGTGAGTTATTGCTGTTGTTCAGCTAGGGAATTGTTACTGTGAGTTACGGGTCTCTATGCCCCAGACAAAAACACTGAGCCCAAAGGGAGTGCTGATCTTTGAGCAGGGGAAAAGGGCAAGTACCCCAAAAGCACTTGAGGATAAGAGCCCTCCTAGGTGTAACATCAGGAGAAGTGAGAAAGTCCCCCTTACTTCTGAGGGATTTCTGGTAAAGACTAATGGATACCTGAAATCCCTTTAACATGAAAAAGGGCATTCTTTAATTCTACAGTCAGAGCTAAGATTGCTACATAAACACTCTTGGGAGAAGGAATAGGGTGATGGCATAACTCAGCCACAGAGGTGAATGTGCAGGCAGGGGGCTCTACTGAGCAAGTACCTGAGATAGAGCTATACTCTCTCTTCAGTGATGGGGGCTCAACATAGAAGCAGGGAGAGGCACTGGAGGGTCTGATGGACCTATCTCCCTTCCAACCTTGGCCCCAGGGCAGCATATCAGAATCTGAGTGCACGTGTTTATGTACGTGGGGGCACCTGTATGAATGCACATGGGTACAGGCTCGTTATATTTAAAGACTGTGAAGAAATATTAACAAACACTTGCTGAGCTCCCAAGTATGCCAGACCCTGTACACATATGCTTTCAGCCAGTCCTTACAAAGTAGTTAGTATTCCCATAGTCAAAAAACCAAGTCAGAGAGAGGAAATTGCTTGTTCAAAGTTTTCAAAAGTAGTGGAGTCTGGAAATAAAACCAGGTTGTGGCCTAGGTTTCCAACTTAGATTTACAACATCTCCAAATGAGATAACAGAATTGCAATCCAGTGTGTGTGTGTGTGTGTGTGTGTGTGTGTGTGTGTTAAAAGTGTTAATTTGTTCAACATAATCATTTAGAATAGTAGACACTTTTGGTGACTTCTGTCATATCTGTTGTCTTTATTATACCAAGAGCCTCAGTAAAATGGAACTGGACAAGCTCCCTGGACCTCTGAGAGACCCTGTCTCTGCTGCTTTAGAGTAATCACCACCTGGCCAATAAATGATCTCTCTAGAGCACATATCCGATTTTGTCATTCACTTATTTAAGCTCCTTCAGTGGTTTCCAGTTTTGTTCCATTTAAGGGCCAAATTCTTAGCTTTGTCTTTAATCATCTGTCCCCACCTGACCTGCCTGATCACATCTGCTACTTCCCGCTGAAGAGCCCTGCCGACCTTCTGATTGGCTGTTTTCCAAATGTGTCATGTTCTTTAGTAGCTCCATGATCTGACAATTTGGTCCCTCTGCCTGGAATCGCTCTTCCTACTTTTCCATCTGGATAACTGCCACTCCTCTTCTAGAATAGTTGTTTAAGGTGCCAGGATAGAGTAGGCATAGGGATGTGGGATTCAGTTTAAGGGCAACAATATAAGGTTTAACTACATATAGTGAAAACTACACTTGAAAATGTACTAAACCATCCCAAAGTATATTATACAAGGTTTTGTTGATACAACCTTGTACATAAATATGTATGTGAAAAATATGTATCATTAAACACTAGAATCACATTCAGAGCAATACAATAAAATGTGAAAGCTGTGAGAAGTGGGGAACTCAGATCCCATGAGGGAATCACAAATGCATGTCTGCTTCTCACGATCACCCAAATCTGGGACTCACTGAGTCTTCCTGGTAGCCTGAATTATTAAAATTGTTACTTTGTTTCCTCTCCCTCTCTCCCCACTGTACATACACCCTGTAATGCTATCTCACTATAGCCAAATATTCTGTGAATCTTTTCCTGACTCCCTTAGGCAGTATCAGCCTCAGAGAATTTTCTATTCATGATTCTACTATAGCACCTATCAGGTCTTGTCATAATTGTTTAAGTATCTGTTCTCCCAAATAGACTGTGAACACCTCCAGAGTATGACCCGGATCATCTTTGTTACTGTATCCATAGCACCTAGGACAGTTCTTACCCAAGATAGGACCAGTGCTTCTCAAAGTATATTCCATGGACCAGCATCAGAATTACCTAGAGCACCTCTTAAAATGCAAATTCATGAAAGAGAAATAACAATTTTAATTTAATTTTTATTTAAGGTTCTGATTCAGCACTTCTTGGGTTGGATCCAGGAATCCCTAATTTTGAGGCACTTCCCAGGTGATAATGACACAAATGTAAATGTGGCCTCTTTTCTGATGCCTTCCCCATCTACTTCCCTGTCCCCCATAGACATGACCTCTCCTGTTGCTGTAGGGATGGGAAGGCATTAGAACTGAGATGCAGGGGAGTGTTGCTGGCATTGGAAGGGGATAACTGGCAAGGAGTTGGAAAGATGGCTTGAAGTTTGCCGAGAGGTTTTGCACCCAAGTCTGTGCACTTGCGCTGAGGTTGTTACAAAAGTTGTAAAGTGGCAAGAGTAATCATTTTGGTTGACTCCTTGTGACTCATTCTATCCCTTTTCCATTGAATTGCAGCCAGGCAAGTTGGGAAATTGACCTCAGCTCAAGGGGTAAGTCTGATTGGTCTGAGGATAAACCCATCCCCTTTGCCCGTTATGGTTCAGACACACAAGCTGCCTGAAATTCAGGTAAAGGTTTATTGGAGTCTTTTGGAAAACTTTATCCTTGCTTTTAAGAGATAGAGTCTTCCCTTAGTTGTGAATAAAAACAAACATGTGGCTCTGATTGCTGTTGACAAATTTCTCATGACTGTGAGGAGAATCTAGCCTTAGATAGCGGCTGATCTCTGGGTAATAGAGTACAGCGATGGAAAGAATCTGGGTCTTTGGTGACATTTTTTTAAAAAATTGTGGTAAAATACTCAGAACATAAAATTTACCATCTTAACCATTTTTAAGTGTACAGTTCAGTGGCATTAAGTACATTCATATTATTGTACAATCATCACCACCATCCATCTCCACAACTCTCACATCTTCCTCAACTGAAAATCTGTACCCATTAAAAACTGACTCCCCAATTTTCCCTCCCTCCAGCCCCTGGCAGCCACCGTTCTACTTTCTGTCTCTGTGAATTTGACTACTCTAGAAACATCATATAAGAGGAATCATAACTATTTGTCCTTTTGTGACTGGCTTATTCACTTAGCATAATGTCCTCAAGGTTCATCCATGTTGTAGCATGTGTAAAAATTTCCTTTTTCTTTTAATGCAGAATATTCCATTGTATGTAGGTACCACATTTTGTTTATCCATTCATCTGTCTATGGACAGTTGGGTTGTTTCCACTTTCTGGCTATTGTGAATAATGTACTTATGAACACAAGTGTACACATATCTGTTTAAGTCCTTGCTTTCAATTCTTTTGGGTATACACCCAGAAGTGGAATTACTGGATCATTCTATGTTTAATTTTTTGAGGTGCTGCTATACTGTTTTCCACAGCAACTGCAACATTTTACATTCCCACCAGCAATGCACAATGTTTCCAGTTTCTCCACATCCTTGCCAATGCTGGTCATTTTGTGTTTTGTTACTGTTGCTGTTTTTTCTTTTTAATAATAGTCATCCTAATGGATGTGGAATGGTATCTCACTGTGGTTTTGATTTACATTTCCCTAATGACTAGTGATGTTGAGCACTTTTTCATGTGCTTATTGGCCATTTATATATTTTCTTTGGATAAATGTCTATTCAAGTCCTTTGCCTTAATCAGGTGTTTGGTTTTTTATTATTGAGTTGTACTTGATGACACTTTTAAACTGCTGAATCAACCAACTCTGAAGCCTGCTCTGACTTTGTACTCCCAGTTATGTAATCTAGGAAACTACCTGTGGTAGACAGAATAATGGCCCATCAAAGATACCCATGCTCCAATCCCTGAAATCTGTGAATATGTTCCTTTACATGGCAAAAGGTACTTTGCAGATGTGATTAAGTTAAGGATCTTAAAATGGGAAGATTATCATGGATTATCAGGGTGAGCCCAATGTAATCACAAGGGTCCTTATGAGAGGGAGGCAGCAAGGTCAGAGCCAGAGAAGGAGATATGACAATGGAAGCAAAGGTCAGAGTGATGTGGGACCATGAGCCAAGGAATGTGGGCTGCCTCTAGAAGCTGAAAAAAGGAAGGAATGGATTTTGCCCTAGATCCTCCACAAGAAATGCAGCTCTGCCAACACCTTGATTTTAGTTTTGTAAGACCCATTTCAGACTTCTGATCTCCAGAACTGTAAGATAATAAATTTGTGCTGTTTTAAGCCTCTAAGTTTGCGGTAATTAGTTACAGCAGCAATGGGAAACTGATACACTACCTTATGTTTAAGTCAGAGCAGGCTTCAGGGTTGGTTGATTTGGCAGTTTAAAAGTGTCACTAAGTATATCTCAACAATAAGAAAACAAACCACCTGATCAGAAAAGAGGCAAAGTTGTTCTGTTATTTACAACCAAGAGCATCTTAGTTGATACACCAAGTAAACATACAGTAAAATAGCCAAGTCCAGACTCACTGAATTCTAACTACCTAGCAACCATGTTTAGGGAGTTTGATAATGGGCAGTCATTGCATGACAGGGGACTGATTAGGAAAAGAAATTCTGATGTACATTATGGTTAGAGAAAACTGAACTCACACTCAAGTGTTTGATTAATGAATGAATAAGGTTATTTTTGTTTAATTTGATTACTGGTGTTTATAATTTCCTCCCTGGTTTAATGATTCCGTGGTACTGACCTGTAGGGCTGTGTATTCCTCACAGACTCTGGCTTGGCATGTGGGTTTGATGGTGAATATGCATAGGAGTTGATTGTTGCCCCAGAGGCTTGTCTTATAAACTCAGACTCTTTTGCAAACTCTATCTTGCCTCTCCCTCCGGGACCTTTTCCTTCCCTGTTATTTGTTGTTAAATCACTAGGCTGAGCTAAGTACCCAGACAACAGATCTTTCTCAGCAGGTCCCAGAGGAAAGAGACCTAGTCCACTCGCCTTGGACCCCAAGTCCCCAAATCACTAATGAAGCATACAGTGTGTAAGTTCCCTAGGCCCAGGTCCTGATTCCAACTTGAATGGGCAGAAGTTATTGCCTTAAAGCAAATAAACCAAAACCAAAACCAAAACCAAAAAACCAAATAGGCTTGTTTCCCTTCCTTTCCTGATGTCTAGAGTTCATGTTAATACTGGGTTTCCTGTCTTCACTCTCAGATGAGAGTATGGGGAATTACAGAGCAGTGCTGAATAGGTCATTAAAGACCCTGCAGATTACTTTTAAGGGAGAAGACCACTTTCTGGAAAACATATAAGCGATCCTTGTGCCTAGAAGTGAAGCTGTTTCCTGTAATAAAATTTTCCATTAATCAGGTATCTGTCTCCCTATGATGAGCTCCAAACAACTGAAGATATAATCATTTTTCTTTCTAGGCTAGCTAATGATCTAAGTTGGGGATTCTTCAGACACCTGGCTTTTCCCCAGTCTCCTCATGCTGCTGGATTTTGGGACTTTTCATAGCACGTCAGCAGCCCCACTAGAACTAAAATATCATCTTTGACAACTGTCATTCAAATTTCAAGAATCATAAGAAATTGGGTATTTCTGTGAAAATAGGTCTCCAATGAACTGCTTGACTCCAAGCTTCAAGGCTCAAGAGGTAAACTAGCTTGTGCACGTAGATCTGCCACGTCTCATGTCCTTCACAAATTAACTTCAGGTGCAGAACTTAACTTTCAGCTTGTGCTTTAGAGGACGATAGGCTTGGGTCCAAGTCTTGGCTCTCTCCCAGTACTGGCTGGAGATCATTTTGAGGTTTGTTTAACCACTCCAAACCTCAGTTGCATTATCCATGAGATGGGGATAATATTATTTACCTCACAGGGCTGTTGTGAGTGTTAAAGGGGATCACATGTGTACAAATGCTTAGTAAATGTTAAGGGAACTGGAAAATGTTTGTTGAGGCTATTTGGGGGCCGAGTTCCTGCCCTATGATTCTCTAGACTTAGCTGATAAAATCATAATTCCTGACTGGAACCTTACAATAAACTCTTGATAAACATCTCTGAAATTGCAGCTTAAATTCTACAAAGAGAGAGCACAAATCTTGCTCTATGGTATTTCACCATCTCATTTGTTGTTGTTGTTGTTCTGCTAATTGTGACTTAAGATAGATTATTTTAAGGAGCAAGCAGCTTCTCTGCAGCAAAGTAAATATTACATCTAACAGGTATCAGGTTACTATTTAATGTAGGGAATCACTAATCCCACTGCCCAATTTAGTCAAACAGACATTCCATTCCAATTGTGTCACCTCTCACCCAGTGATCCCCAAGGGCTAACTCGACCTGGCTGGCTGAACAGGTGGCCCTTTCTTCTCCCACCACTCCATGCATTGTGTCATATCACCTTCTTCTCATGGGAATATTAAGCCTCAAGGGGAATATGAATCTGTCCCTGCTTGAACTACAGACTATAGAAAGTAAGGTCAAGGTCTGTTCCATTCCACTTCCAGGGTGGTACATTGGTATCAGTTTCCTAATCTAAAAGAGGTATGTGGGGTCATCTAAATGATCAACACAACCTCTAAGGGTACCTAATGTACACCTCAGAAATGGCATTGAGTGGAAAAGGAATTGGCCTTATCATCACTCAATAGGAGGGTACAATGGGCCTTAAATCAATATTAGATCTCAGCACCTGTGCCTTTCTAGTGTCACTTCTCAACTCGGTAGTTAGAAAGGAATACATATACATATATGTGGTTCAGGTGAATCAAAAGAATAGCAAAGAGGACTTCCCTGGTGGCACAGTGGTTAAGAATCCGCCTGCCAATGCAGGGGACACGGGTTCGAGCCCTGCTCTGGGAAGATCCCACATGCCACAGAGCAACTAAGCCCATGTGCCACAACTACTGAGCCTGCGCTCTAGAGCCCGCGAGCCACAACTACTGAGCCCGCGTGCCACAACTACTGAAGCCCGCGCGCCTAGAGCCCGTGCTCCACAAGAGAAGCCACCACAACGAGAAGCCCATGCACTGCAACGAAGAGTAGCCACCGCTCGCCACAACTAGAGAAAGCCCGCGCACAGCAACGAAGACCCAAAGCAGCCAAATAAATAAATAAAATAAATTTTAAAAAAAGAATAGCAAAGAGAGAAACCCACAAAACCCTCCTATTTGGGATATTGTTTTGGCTGTTTGTAACAGAAACCCAAGCTGACAATGGCTTAAACAAATAAAAGTGTATTTCTCACATTACAGTCTGGAGGTAGGCAGTGCAGGCTGCACGTCTGCATGGCAATTCTGCTGCATGAGGTTTCCAGGTATCCAGACTCCTTCCATCCTGTGGCTCACCAATCCTAGGGTATTTCCCTTGTCCACCTGGCTCAAAATGGCTCTCCACGATGTCCAAGAACCAATTAGCAGGATGAAGCAAGTAGGAGAGGGAGGAGATGCCCTCTTCCTTTAGGAGTTTGAACAGAAGGCTCTTCGTCTCTCTTCTAGCTGCATCCCATCGGCAGTAGCTTAATCACATGCCCACAACTAGCAGCAAGTAAGCCTGGGGAATGTACTCTTAAGCTTAGTGGCCACATGCCCAACTAATAATCCTTTACCTTTGGAAGAAAGGGAGAATGGACATAATGGAACAATGAACAGTCTAAAAATTGTTCATGTCGTTTTTAGGAGAAAAGTATCAACCTGCTTGCCTTCTGACCATAAACACACCTAGATAACATTTATAACCACTGAGGCAGGTCTTCATGAGACTCTTCCAGTTGTGAAAGCCTTGAAATCCTTTCATATTGTTTGGTAAGTAGCTACTGCTCTAGAACCTCCACTCACCTCCTTGGCTGGCCCATCCCCTCCTGCCCTGCACTATTGTCCCTGTGATCCAGCAACTAAAGGGTTAAAGCCTAGCTCAGCAAGGGGCTCCAGGGCTAAGCCATTATTCATGCTAATTGGTTACCCAAGACTAATACAAGTGGTAACCTATTTTGACTCTCAACCCTGCACTAAAGACCAAGGGATGCTCCAGCAGGAAGTTAACTCAGGATTTTTCAGTTGCTTGATCATGCACAACAGAGACCTGGTACTAGCAAACATCCCACAAACCTGGTTTTGGCTCACACTGTGTCTTGGTTTCTCTGTTTCTAAAATGTGAGAGGCTCCCTTTGTAATTAAGTCAGGAAGTTGGCAAGGAAAGGAAACAGTGACGTCATTAATCAGATACAAAGATGTAACAATTAGAACTGACATTCTGACCCTAGTCAAAGGAAAATTTAAGGGAGACCATTCCAAAAGGGGGACCGGAGGAGCCACTTAATGAGGTTTAAAAAGACAAGGTCTGGGCTAGTGCTGGCAAAACGAAGAGACAGTCTCCTGCATGAAAATATAATGAAAAAGAGAGTAAGGCTAGATGGAGTCTCTAAGCAACAATACTGGTATCTTAAAAGACAGAATTATAAATGAGCATATTCCCCTCATCCAGGCAGGGAGAGGCTGCTGATTGGCCTCCTCTCGGTTATTTCCCAGAGGAACACCAAACACGCAGTATGTGTGGAGACTCAAAATAACGTCATAAAGCTAATCACGCCCCAGTGCGCACTTTGCCCCATCAATATTCCGTCTGCCTTCACATTCCCAAGGAAACAACAAGAAAACCAGGCTCAGGCAAGTTCCTTCGCCTCCCTGAGCCTTCACTTTCATTTGTAAAACAAGGATAATTCTCTCTACCTTTCATGGTTGTTGTGAGGTTTAAGTGAGAAAATGCCCATATGTATCCCGTGGCCCTGGTAAATGGTAGGTGCTCAGAAATTTTCAGTCTCCTCTTCCTCAGTTCCTGGGTGTTTCTAGGTCACTGGTTATTACTAAGAATAAGAATTTAAGCCCAGCACAGACCTCCTAACTGACTTTTCATTCCTAGTCTTTCTAAAAGGCAGCATTAAAATTAGCAGTGTCTGCCCTACAAATCCCAACCCTGGATCCGCCATCTCTGCTCCTTCCCGAGGACTGCAGAGCTCTGTAGACAACCACACCAGCAGGCCCATTGGTGCCGCATGATCTTCAAGTTCACCTGAATCCTCAGCATGGAACCACTCTTGGATCTGTCCCTCCTTCTCAGCAGTCTTTCATTCTCCATACACTTTCAGCCTTTATTAGTCTCTGCCTCACTGCCAGCCTCTCTTCATCACGGACCATCTGTTTTGAGTCACTAAGAAAGCAGATACTGCCTACAAGTTCATCCGTATCTGCACTCCTCCTTTATCTCTTTCCATTCTGATTTTGCAGAAGAGGAGTCCTGCCTCCTGCCCAAACTTAATCATCCCACCTCTGCATGGATTCCATCCTCTTTACACTCTGAAGACCATGCCCTATCTGTTATTCCTTCCCTCTCTTGTATTTTCAGCCACTCCCTCTCTACTAGTTCCTTCTCATCAGCATTTTAAACATGTTGAAATATCTACTATCTTTAAAAAATTGAGACACAATTGTCAAATAACATTATATTAGTTTCAGGTGTACAACATAATGATTTGATATTTGTATATATTGTGAAATGATCACCACAATAATTCTAGTTGACACCCATCACAATACATGCAGAATTTTTTTTCTTGTAACGAGAACTTTTAAGATCTACTCTCTTAGTAACTTTCAAATAATATGACTATTATTTAACTATAGTCACCATGCTGTACATTACACCCCCAGGACTTATAACTGGAAGTTTGTACCTTTTGATTCCTTTCACCCATTTGACCCACCCCTGACTCTGGCAGCCACCGATCTGTTCTCTGTATCCATGAGCTCAACTTGTGTTTTTTTTTTTTTAAATATTTATTTATTTATTTATGGCTGTGTTGGGTCTTCGTTTCTGTGCGAGGGCTTTCTCCAGTTGCGGCGAGCGGGGGCCACTCTTCATCGCGGTGCGCGGGCCTCTCACCATCGCGGCCTCTCTCGTTGCGGAGCACAGGCTCCAGACGCGCAGGCTCAGTAGTTGTGGCTCATGGGCCCAGCTGCTCCGTGGAATGTGGGATCTTCCCAGGCCAGGGCTCGAACCCGTGTGCCGTGCATTGGCAGGCAGATTCTCAACCACTGCGCCACCAGGGAAGCCCTGTGGGTTTTTTGTTTGTTTTTGTTTGTTTGGTTGGTGTTTTTTTTTAGATTCCACATAGTGAGATCATATAGTATTTGTCTTTCTCTGACTTATTTCACTTAGCATAATGGACCTTGAGTCATCACAAATGACAAGATTTCCTTCTTTTCTACTATATTTTTTAAAAACTTCACAATTGACATTTTGCTCTGCTCTAGCCCTGGCCTTTTCTTTTCTTTACAGATACTACATCCCTCAGTCATTTTCTCCTGTGCTCCCAGTATTCCACTTTCCAAAGTCACCAATGGCTTCCTTGTGCTTGATCCAAAGGACAATTTTATTTTTTCATTTATTTATTTATTCATTCTTTCTCTGCCTTGTGATAAAGAAAACGAATAGAAAAGTAGATGCTATTATTATCCTCATTTTATGGATGAGGATATTAAGCTTAGGAAGGTTAAGAAACTTACCTAGGATCTAGTGGGTATCCAAGGTAACACCAGGATTTGAACCTAGGTCTATCTCCTGGTTTTCCTATACCTCACATAATACTGTTTCTCAGTCTCTTTTGCAGGTTCCTCTTCATCAATGGAGTGTCCTAGACTCCAATCCTCATACCTTGGTATCTATCTGTACCCACTCTCTTAGTGATCTATTTCAGTCTCATGACTGTAAATATTGTGGTGCATTATCTACAAAGATAGCCAATAATTCCTTCCATTATTGTATGTGCACATTTTTCCTCCTATGAGAAAGTGAAATCGATCCCTCCTCCTCCTTGAATCTGGGCTGGCCTTGTAACTTGATCTGACCCACACAAAGGGTGAAATTAGAATGTGACAATTCTTGGCCTTTAAGAGACCTAGTAGCTTCTGCCAGCTCCCATGTATGAAGCTTATGCTACTTGAGTAAACGATGAGGTACCACGTGGGGAGAGAAAGGCCACATGGAAGAGAACTAAGGTGCCCCAGATGACAGCAGCAAGGCCCCAGACATAGATGTACCAGCTGCAGCTGAGCTCCCAGATAATTGCAGCCCATGTGAGTCATGAGAAACCCACGGAATCATGAGAAATAATAATTCATCATCGCTTTAAGCTACTAAATTTTGGGATGTCTTTAAACATGGCAATATAACAGAACAAATGCCATCAACATGCTGATGACTCCTAAATTTGTATCTCCAGCTCTAACCTCTTTCCCCTGAACTTTAGTTTCATGTATCTAAGTGTTCTCTGGATGGCTAAGAGGCATCTTACAGGTCTAACGCAGACTTTTTCTTTTCTTTTTTTTTTGGTAATAGCTTTAATGAGATATAATTCATATACCATACAATCCACCCATTTAAAGTGTACAATTCAATAGTTTTTAGAATATTCATGGTGATGTAGCACAGACCTTTGATTCCAACGTTAACACCCCAAACACCCTACCTTCTTTCTTATTGATCTCAATGAGTGTTTTTACTCCCCAAGCCTAGGAATCATCATGGGCTCCTCTCTTTACCTCTTACTCCTCATGAGACCCATCAGCAAGTTCTGACAGCTTTATCTTTAATAATATCACAAATCTAACTGGCTCCTTTCACTTCCACCACTTCCATCCTAGTCAAGCCATCTCTTCTTGCCAGCTCTATTGTAATAGCCTCCTAACTGGTCTCCCTAACTCCCCTCCCAACTGGTCATCCACTCATATGACCCTCAGTCATCCAAAATAGGAGCTCCTCTGCTCCTTCCCGGAAAAAGTCACTTTTTATGGCCTTACTCTGATTTTTATTTTCTGTCTGGCACCTATTACTACTTGATATTATATTTTACATTTAGTTGTCTATGCATTTGTTGTTCGTTTCCCCTACAGCGGCAGCTATGTAAATGCTCTTCTCAAATTTTCTTCAAGAGAACCTCTTGTAGGAAGTATAATTGGCAGCCCCAGCTTACATCCCTCTGGACACAACATTGCATTGGCACCAAATCCACGCTTCTCCCAGGCTGCTTCTAGCCAGTGATTGAGTATGACAGGTATCCTAGAGCTGGCCCGGTCCTGAGGGATGCAGGACTCCTCTATTGTGTAACTTTGGCTTCGAGATTCTCCATTGACCGGGCTAAAACTTTCTCAGAATGGCGCTACAGTCTGAGAGTCTTTCTACCCAAGCCTCCTTTCCCTCTCTTTCTACAAAGGTAAAACCTGCATTAAGGTCTCAAGACTCTCCCTGATTACTCCTGCTCCCTCCTTTTTAGCCCTCATAAGCATTTCCACCAATAAATATCTTACACATCTAAACCCACCTTGACATCTGCTGTTTGAAAGACCCAAACTGACCCACCTATCATGTGCCTCAATGAAGGATCATGGAGATACTGATAGGACCACTGGACCAACAGAGGCCTGGAAGTTGGACAAGGCTACTGAAGGTAGGGACCTGAATGCCTAGAGGCAATGGTGTAATAAGGCAGTAGCAGTGGATGCTATTTCATGTCAAAAGGTAAATGGAACCACTTGCATGCCATACATACCAGGCCAGAAACCAGATCAGACCAGCCATCCTGCAGCAAACACCAGCAGAGACAAGCAGAGAGGGATGGCACTGAGCATTGGCTATCCATCTTCCAGTTTCTGAGAGGATATGTAACCTTTCTTCTATACCACCTATATTCCACCGGGGTGGGAGCTCGTGAACAAGATTAGACCAGTTACAGTAATAAAGAAGCCATATTTTTAGTACACCTATGTGTAGTATATAAATCATTCACCACACAGAGGAGAGGATTAACATCTTTAGTTTTAACTAAACCATTCCAACCCTCTTTCTGGTCTTTGGGTCAACTATCAAGCCAGTGAATTGAAACAGAGGAGTTGAAAGATCTGACTTTAGTTCCCTCTTTGCTTTTTACTAGCTTTATGGGCCAGGAAAACTTACTAGCCTCTCAGAGCTTGTTTCCTCATCCATAAAATAGGATAATCTATTTCCAGTGCAGATCACATGATTATGGTGAGGACAAATCACATATTTAAAAACCCATATGTGAACTTATTTTGTTAATTTTGTAAAATATTATACAAATATAAGGTTGTTTACAAAGATCCATTACCGCCTGAAAACACTGATCCATTCTTCAGACTGCTTTTTTTGTTCTGTGTACCTTTTATATAATGATGCCCTCTGCTGTTCTCTTGTATATCTTTACTTCAGACCATACAAGAGACATGGTGTAAATCATCATTCTATCCAAGACTCTTATAGTGGGAATGATACATGAAGATCAGTTAGTTTCATTTTAGAGAAGAGAGCAAACCAATGACATAATGGTGAAGTGGCTACAATTAGTCAAACCAGAACCAGAACCCAGGCTTCTAGACTCCAAGTTCAGGGCTCTTTAGTCAGAATGGCAATATAGAAGTATAAAAACACTATAGAGTTTGAATTGAATGCCCAAATAGACTTTATTATTTTGCCCCAACACTTTTTCTTCCTCCTAAATTCATTAGCAACATCGAAAGAATTATTGGTGGCATCTACCCAGTCACCCAAGCCAGAAACCTCAGTCAGTTTTTAATTCTGTCCTCTCCTTTACCTACCACATAAAATATGTTATGTAGTTTCATTAATTCTACCTTCTAAAGGTATTTCAACCCTCTTCTCTGTTTGGACTGCCTTCGTTTAAGCCTTCATCTTTTTACCCTGTGTTATTTCAATAGCCTCCCAAGTGTTTTAGCAGTCTACAGTTTTGCTTACCTTTCATTCATTCGTTACAATTCTTGCTTAAATCCTTACAATATTCCAGGAAGTATACTAGATGTGGAGCATTAAAAGAGAAGCAAACATAGTTTGTGGTCTCAGGGAATTCAAAATCTAGTAGAGAGAGATAAATATGTAAACAAATGTGGAATTCTGGTTCCTTCAAAATATCAACAAAACAACCCATTGATGAGACAAAGCTGAGTTTATTCTCTCCATGTAAGGGGGAGCACTAGCTCAGCAGAGACTTTAGTAGCATCTATAAATGGTGAGGGTGAAGTCAGGATATTTATGAGATTATGAAGTCTTGTTTAATGTGGGTCTTTCAATGGGGAGGGGACTTGGTTATGATTAGGTAAGGATCACAATGCAATAGTTTAAGGTTGGTGGACCTAGCAGGTGAAGATTTTGAGGAGACGGGTTCAAAGAGTTTTGGGGTGTAAACTGTTGGTTGATGATTTCTGTTGAGGAGTTGATGATTTTCTCGGTAAGTTCCTGGGATGTACAATAAAGTTTATTTGCAACTTTCACCTTTCCAGGCAAGAATTTCCTGGAATAGTAAAGTTATGCTGATGAAGGCAGTAGAATAGTAAAGGCAAGTGATGTAGACCATAAACTGTGTGGTGGTAGATGGTTTCACTTCTAAAGAAGTATGACAAAACATTATAGATACATGTATGGGATACTAAGGGAGCATGGAGAAGGGAGTGCTCAATGAACCCTGGAGTCAGAGTGGGGAAGAATCAGGAAAGGTTTTACAGACTTTAACTATCTCTTAAAAGGTGAATAATATTCTATTTATGGATATACCACAATTTGTAAATCTATTCATCAGTTGATAGACATTTGGGTTGTTTCCACTTTTTGGCTACTATGAATAACGCCGCTAGAAACATTCATGTACACATTGTTTTGGTGAACATGTATTTTCATTTATCTTGGGTATATACCTAGGAGTGGGATTGCTGGGTCATGTGATAACTCTGTTTAACTTTTTGAGGAACTACCAAACTGTTTTTCAAAGAGGCTGCACCATTTTTAATTTATACCAGCAACGTATGAGTGTTCAAATTTCTCCTCATCCTTGCCAACATTAGGTATTTTCCATGGTTTTTTAAAATTCTAGCCATCCTAGTGGTATAAATTGGTATCTCAGTGTAGTTTTGTATTTCTCTACTAGCTAGTGATGTTACTGGGAAACATCTTTTCATGTGCTTCTTGGCCATTTTTATATCTTCTTTGGAGAAATATCTTTTCAAATCCTTTGGCCATTGTGTTTTTAATTGTATTATCTGTCTTTTAATTGTTGTGTTGTAAAAGTTGATTACTCTGGATGTTTGCCTGGTTTGAAAATATTTTTTCCCATATTGTGGGTTGTCTTTTCACTTACTTAATGGTATCTTTTGAAACACAAAAGTTTAAATTTTTTTATTGAGGCGAAAGTCACATAACATAAAATTAACCATTTTAAAGTGAACATAATTCAATGACATTTAGTGCGTTTAAAATGTGCAACCACCACCTTTATCTAGTTCCAAAACATTTTCATTACCACCCCCAAAATAACCCCTGTACCTATTAAGCAGTTGTTCTCCATTCCTCATCGCCCCTCGCCACTGGCAACCAGCAATCTATGTCCTGTCTCTATGGATTTACCTGTTCTATTTCATATAAATGGAATCATGCAATATGTGACCTTTTGTGTCTGGCTTCTTTTCACTTTCTATAATGTGTTCGAGGTTCTTCCACGTTGTAGCATGTATCAGTCCTTCATTCCTTTAGATGGCTGAATAAATTGGGGAGTGTGTGTCCTCCAACTTTGTTCTTCTTTTTCAAGATTATTTTGGCTATTTGGAGCCCCTTGCAATTCCATATTAATTTGAAGATTTGCTTTTCCATTTCTACAACAACAACAAAAAAAAGGCCATTGAAATTTTGACACGGATTGCATTGAACCTGTAGATTATTTTGGGTAGTATTGCCATCTTAACAATATTGTCTCCTAATCCATACAAATGAGATATCTTTCCATTTTGTCAGGTCTTCTTCAATATCTTCCAGCAATGTTTTGTAGTTTTTGGTGTACAAGTCTTTTACCTCCTTGGTTAAATTTGTTCCTAAGTATTTTATTCTTTTGGATGCTATTGTAAATAGAATTGTTTTTCCTAGCTTCCTTTTTAGATTTTCATTGCTGGTGTGTAGAAACTCGACTAATTTTTTGTTTGCTGTTTTTATACCCTGTATCTTTGGTGAATATGTTTATTGCCTCTAGTAGGTTGTGTGTGTGTGTGTGTGTGTATTCTTTTGAATGTTATAGATATATATACTTTTTTTTTTTTTTTTTTTAAGGATTTTCTTATTTATTTATTTATTTATTTATTTATTTTTGGCTGTGTTGGGTCTTCGGTTCGTGCGAGGGCTTTCTCCAGTTGCGGCAAGCGGGGGCCACTCTTCATCGCGGTGCGCGGGCCTTTCTCTATCGCGGCCCCTCCCGTCGCGGGGCACAGGCTCCAGACGCGCAGGCTCAGCAATTGTGGCTCACGGGCCCAGCTGCTCCGTGGCATGTGGGATCTTCCCAGACCAGGGCTCGAACCCGTGTCCCCTGCATTAGCAGGCAGATTCTCAACCACTGCGCCACCAGGGAAGCCCTAGATATATAAAACATAATATATATTAATGTCATCTGCAATAGAGATACTTTTACTTTTTTCTTTCCAATTCGGATGCCTTTTATTGCCTAATTGATCTGACTAAAACTTCTAGTATATTCAACATTTTTTTTTAATATTTATTTATTTATTTTTGGCTGTGTGTTGGGTCTTCGTTTCTGTGCGAGGGCTTTCTCCAGTTGCGGCAAGCGGGGGCCACTCTTCATCGCGGTGCGCGGGCCCCTCACCGTCGCGGCCTCTCTTGCTGCGGAGCACAGGCTCCAGACGCGCAGGCTCAGCAATTGTGGCTCACGGGCGTAGTTGCTCCGCGGCATGTGGGATCCTCCCAGACCAGGGCTCGAACCCGTGTCCCCTGCACCGGCAGGCGGACTCTCAACCACTGCGCCACCAGGGAAGCCCCAACATTTTAAATAGCAGTAGTGAAAGCAGTTATCCTTGTATTGTTTCTGAACATAGGGAAATATTTTCAGTCTTTCATCATTGAGTATGGTCCTTACTGTGGGTTTTTCATAAATGGTCATTATCATGCTAAGGAAGTTCCCTTCTATTCTTATTTTGTTGAAAGTTTTTATCAAGAGAAGGTGGTTGGATTCCATCAATTACTTTTTCTGCCTTAATTAAGATCATGTGATTTTATTTCTCTCCTGTTAATGCGATGTATTACATTGATTAGTTTTCTTATGTAAACCACCCTTGCATTCCTGGGATAAATCTCACTTATTCTGGTCCTTTTAATATGCTGATAGATTTGGTTTGCAAGTATTTTGTTGAGAATGCTTGAATCTATATTCATATGGCATATTTGTCTGTAGTTCTCTTGTGATGCCTTTGCCTGGCTTGGATATCAAGGGAAAACTGTCCTCAAAGAATGAATTTGGAAGTGTTCCCACTTCTTCTATTTTTTGGAAGAGTTTGAGAAGGATTGGTGTTCATTCTATTTTAACTGTTTGGTAGAATTCACCAGTGAAGCCATCTAGTCCTTTTCTTTGTTGAGACATTTTTAAAAAATTACTGATTCAATCTTTCTAATTGTTATAGGTCTGTACAGATTTTCCATTTATTCTTGAGTCAGTTTGGTAATTTGATTCTAAGAATTTGTCCATTTTATCTAGGTTATCTAATTTGTTGGCATATAAAGGTTTTAAATTTTGATTAAGTCCAATTTTTCATTTTCTTTTGTCACTTATGCTTTTATCATATCTACAAAACCATTGCCTAACTCAAGGTAATGAAGATTTATTCCTATGTTTTCTTCTAAGACTTTTATAATTTTAGCTCCTACATTTAGGTCTATGATCCATTTTGAGTTAATGCTCGTTTATGGTGTGAGATAAGGGTTGAAGTTCATTTACTTCTGCATATGGATATCCAATTGCTCCTGCACCAGATTTGAAACCAATAAGATTTTGACATCCATCAGCCTTGTGTCCGTCAGTCCCCCAAACTTCGTGTAGACTTTAGCATTAGGATGAGGGCATTGCAGGGAGTTTTATTTTGGTGTCAGGTTGAAGGAGCAGGAAGTACAGCATTCTGAGAAGGCCTTGCTTTTTGGGCAGTTCAGAACAAGGCAGGACATATTGACATCTCCCTCAGACCTCAGCCCTAAATGAGAGTGAAGAAGGCTGACACTTGTCTTCATGGCAGGCATTTCGAATGCTCATAAAGCTCTCCAGCTGCCTGACACTTATCTAACATGCAACCCATGGGTTGGGTTGAAGCTTTGGCTGCTCGTGGCCCCAAGCACAAATCTTTGTGTTCTTTCCCTCCTCATTCTCTCAGGACTCTCCTCTCTATTTCCCAAAGTGGCTGCAAGTAACCTGGGAGATCAACTAAGATTCTATTGGTGGTGGTAGTAGTAGTAGCAGCAGCAGCAGAGAATAAGAAGAGATGGGGAGAAATAAAGAAGATGGACTTGGCAGGAGGTGAAGAGGAGGGAGGAATAGGGAAACTAGAAAGTAGCTAGGAATGAGCAAGAAGGGCATCCAGAAATCCAGCAGTGAGGCCTTGGCATTTGCAGAGCGGAGGGACAGAAGAACTTCAGTAGTGCAACAGCTGGCTACGACAAGACAATATTCAAGTTGGAGAAAAGTCACAGGGGCGGGGCAAAGAAGAGAGAACACTCAGATACTTTAGTAGAGAGGAAACAAACAAGGAAACTCCCATTTCCCTCTAGAGGAAATTTAGGAAGTATGAATATAGGTGAGAAACATTGCTCACGCTCTCTTGGTGCCTAATCTCTATCTCTTAGGCCGGCTAGAAGATCATAGCCACTCTGATACCTTGGTTCAGTGTGAAGGCTGAAATGTGTGTAATTTTCCCCTGTCCAGAGAACATATGCAGGTTATTAGGAATTGTGACAGGCCTGTGGAGAAGATAACTGGAAAAAGAGGATGCATTTCAATTGCATTATTGAAATTGCACTCTGGGAGGCAGTGTGGTAGAGTTTGAAGATCACAAGCTTTGTAGGAGACAGACATGAGTCCAAATCTTGCTTCTGCCGCTTTACTCATTGTGTGCCTTTGAACAAGTTACTTTACCTCTTTGAGCCTTGATTTTTCTCTCTCCAAAATACAGACTATAGGTACCTCTTAGAGTTCTTGGGAGAACTAAATGAGAGAACGTAAGCAAAGCACTAGCACAATATCTGGGTTAGGTACTACTCGGTGCTCAGTGTGAGCCAGTTCCTTCCCCAGTCTCTTATCACTGCATTCTAGGCACAAACTGGAACGGTCTCCTATTGCTAAAAGCTTTGACCAAATAATCCTACTTCTGATATTTCATTACAAGGCAACTCCCCTGAAGAACAGAAAACATTTTGTGGTCAAGGATGTTCATTGTGTTTGTTAATAGTAAAAAACAAAACAAACAAAAAACGAAGTAAAACAAAATAAACAAATAAAACATCCCAAATGTCTAACAGTAAGAGAATGTTATTTATTAAAAATGATATCCATGAAGACTTTTAACAGCATAGTGAAGTGTTTACATTATAGTATTAATGTAATAAAAAATATGATCCTATATACAATTATATTAAATATGTTGAAAAATATGTATAGAAACAATACTGGCATGAAATACACTGAAATATTAATGATGGTTGCCTTTAGGTGGAGAGTTATGAGTAACTTAAATAAATTTTTCTACCATGCCCATAATTACTTTTTTACTAAAAAAAATTTTAATTTGATTACAGAATAATTTTTTTAAAGGCTCTTGAGGACTACTATACAGCAATGAGAACCATCTACAGCTACACGCAAAAATATGGATGAATTTCATGAGCATAATGCTAAGCAAAGGGAGCCAGATGCAAAAGAGTACATAGAGCATAATTCAATTTATATAAAGTACAAAATCAAGCAAAACTAATCCATGCTATTAGTAATCAGGATAGTGGTAACCCTTGGAAGGAGAGCAGGTAGTAACTTATGCATCTGGTTCCTTCTGCTTGACATTACATTTGTGAAATTCATTATGTCTATGTGTATGTGTGTGTAGGGTGGGGGGTAGTGACTGAAAAGGGACACAAGGGAGCTTCTGGGATCTGGCAATGTTCTCTTTCATGACCTCAGTTTGTCAAAATGTATCACCCTTGTGAATGTTATACTTTAAAAGAAAATTAAAAATAGAATGGATGGATGGGTAGATAGGTAGGCAGATAGATAGATGATAGATAGATAGATAGATAGACAGATGATAGATAGAAAATGTACTGAGTGAAGCCAAATCATCATTTGTGCCCTATCTGAAAGAGAAAGTTATCTTTATAACAAAAAGAAACCTTTCTTTTGGCCACAAGATGGCAGCATTAGTTGCTTGGAAATCAAATTCCAAGGCGCTCTTCAGCAAATTTTAAGAACCAAATTTTTGGTGTATTGTCTTAGAAGAAGAGAACTTAGAGATTTTACAGTCCAACTTTCTGTAATTTTCCAGATGAAAGAAACAAGGCCATAGAAAGATGATTTGTCCAAGATCACACTGCTGATTAGAAAAAGACCTAGGCTGAAAACCCAGGTTTCTGAGCTATCAGCTTGCTTTGCCACACTGAAAATGCATAGTTTCAGCTCTGGTTCCTTCCTACCATGCTCTGGAATAAGATGTTTATCTAGAAGTGCCTCTCCTTTTATAACTCCAGTAAACAGAAGTCTCAAATGGAATGGAAAATTCATGACTAGAATCGGCAGTATTGACAGGCTGCAGTGTGCAATTTCCTTATGTGAATATTTTAAAACATATGGCCAAGTCTGCCTGAGCTGGCTTAGGTTTCTTCTTCCTTAGATGTGAAGGATAGACCAGACACCCTCTCTGTTTTGTTTTGTTTTTTCTCTCTCTCTTTGGTTATTTACTTTCCCTCCCTCCCTCCCTCCCTCCCTCCATCCCTTCTTCCCTCCCTTCCTGTCTCTTACCTCTGTTTGAAACACAGGAGCCACCAATGCCTCTCAGAACCAAAAACTCAAAATCAGATGCAATGGTTTTCTTGAACAGACCAGACCTCAGCTCTGTGTCAAGGTTTATTTGTCATTGTTGCAAAGGACTTGCAGGGGAGAGCCCATGTGGCAGATGAAAGTGTCAAGCTAAGGTGAAAGATTTCTGTCCATCTAACCTGGTTCTTTGGAGAGGCTCCTTGATGGATGAAGACATCAACAAGCAGAGGAGGAAGACCATTAGCAGATGCCAAGTTATGCACAGAAATCTTCTTTGATAACCTCTCATTGAAAGGTGGGCTTCTTGTACAGGGGCCAGATGGACTGAAACGAGGAGGGGTGGATTTGTCCCCCAGGGAACACTTGGCCGTGTCTGGAGACATTTTTGGTTGTCACACTGGGAGGAAGGTGCTACTGGCATCTAGTGGGTGGAGACCAGGGATGCCACTAAACATCCTGCAATGCACAGGACAGTCCCCACAGCAAAGAATGACCAAGCCCCAAATGTCAATGATGCCGAGGCTGAGAAACCCTGCTCTCTGTAAAATTAGATCCCAGTGAAATAATGTGGCACCTTAGAATGTCTTTCTGATTTATTACAGAAGCCAGATACAAAAAACAAAAACAAAGACAAAGAACCACCAGAGAAACACAAATAAATCAGGTAGTGTCTAACTCCAGGGTGAGGACCTACAGGGAAGTGAGGACCTATAGAGATATGATGCAGTTCCATTTGGGCTAATCCGTATTTTAATACTTTATTTATTTATTTAATTTATTTATTTATGACTGTGTTGGGTCTCTTAGTTTTCGTGTGAGGGCTTTCTCTAGTTGCGGCAAGTGGGGGCCACTCTTCATCGCGGTGCGCGGGCCTCTCACTATCGCGGCCCCTCCCGTTGCGGGACACAGGCTCCAGACGCGCAGGCTCAGTAGTTGTGGCTCACGGGCCCAGTTGCTCCGCGGCATGTGGGATCTTCCCAGACCAGGGCTCGAACCCGTGTCCCCTGCATTAGCAGGCAGATTCTCAACCACTGCGCCACCAGGGAAGCCCCGTATTTTATAATATAATATTGCTTTTTAATTTCTTCTGAGGCCAGAAGCATTCAAGTCAGTTCTTGAAACATTGAGCGCTTGTGTGCGATCGGCAGTCACAGAACTGCTTCACCAAGGGGACTCCGCAAGGTCTAAGTTACAAGGTAAGGGAGTAGCTTGCCATTTTCTTCTCTGCTCTCTTTCTAAACTGGTGGCAAAGGCATTTGAATATGAATCTCCTTTGAAAGAACTGCTAAACATTTCCTGGCATTTCATGTATGACCAAGATCATTCCTGACACCTCTTAAGAAAACATGATTGTCAGCCTGCCCTGCGGCCCACTGAGTCCAGACTCCAGCGGCTCCCACTCCCACCCTTAGTCCTGCCTATTGTCACCAACAAGCTTAAAGGACACAAGCAGAAAAGCTCATCAGAGGGAAGCCGGGAAGCCTCAGGTTACCAGAACTCCTCTTTTGTTTTTTTGGTTTTTTGGATGTCTGAGAGACGTGTTCTGGCTTATTTATTTTTCTGGGTAACTAAGGTATAAACAGAAAAGGCATTGTTTCAATTCTTGTGGCTGAAAATCTTTCTAATGTGTGTGTCTCTTTTCTAGGAAGTTAGGAAGTAAGAGAACCTGGAGGACAAGATTGAAGCCGATGTTTTCATGGCCTTAATCATTGTCTTGCTCGTCAGTGACCACTATCCACACCTGAAGACAGTAATTGGAATGTTAGAACTTTAGAAGTGGTCCCATCCCTCATTTGTAAAATGAGGGAACTGAGTTCCAGAGAGGTAGGTGAACTGTTTAAGATCACAGGGGTCACAGAGCTGAAAAGACTTAGAACCAGCTTCAATGGGAGCATATATTTTCTAAATTCGGGAAGGGAAATAATCTTGCTTAAGTTGAAGGTCGTCGCTAGCATAAATAGAAGGCATAAGTTTCTGTTCTTTGTCTACTTCTGTAAGTACCAGCCAAAACTCTACTGACAAAGTAAAGGATTGAAGCAATTTTCTGAATCATTTGGACAGAAACCCCATTGCATAGCTATAGCCTTTAAATATATGTGGTACGGCTGTAAAGCAATGTGACCAGTTTCCACAAACCACACAAGAAAACTGGGCACACTATTATATATTCATACTGCATGCTCTGGATTTTCCATGAATACAGGGGACAGGAAATCCAGAAATAACCCCCAAACTTGTTTTGGAGCCAATTTCTACCTCTACCTTCAACAAACCTTTTGCAGAAAGCCACTAAGGAGAAGCAAAATGGACTTAGCCATGCCATCACATTTCTTCTTATCTTTTCTCTTGTACATGTTTATTTCATCATCTCCTGGTGCTAATACCAAGGCAAGTGGCAAAATGTTCAAAAGGAGTGGGGAATATAAGGAGATGGCAAATGAAAAATAGTCATGGGGTAAAAGACACAAATGACAGAACATTGATTGTGATGCTTACACTTCAAGAAAAAGAGGATTTCTTGGCTTCTCCCACTAATTATGCCCAATAGCCTTGCTATTCAAGGTGTGGTCCAAGGACCAGCGGCATTGGCATCAACTGAGAGCTTGTTACAAATGAAGAATCTCATACCCCCATGGCATATCTTAAGTTAAACAAGATCCCCAAGTGATTTGTGTGCACATGAAAGTTTGTGAGGCACTGATGTAGAGTATGGTGAGAATAACTCTGGATTAGGACTTGGAAAACCAGATTTTTCTTTCTGCTTCTGCCACTTACTGGTTTAAAACATTTATCCAAATCACTTCCCCTTTCAGAGTTTCAGTTTTCTCATAACTAGAAGACCTTTGAGGGTCTTTATGCCTCTAACTTCTAGGATTCTAATTAACAGTGGACACCTGATCTTGGATGCTTCTTCGAAAACACCTCGACTTCCTTCAGATCAGCAAAGTTTACAATCAAAAACCCAAGCGGTAAGACATTGGCTACCTTGGCCATTTCCAACTCCTCCTTTTGGTTTGCACCAACCTCACTGGCCCTTCCAAGGATTCTGAAATGGGATGGTCATGATTATCACCATTCCCAGTTTTTCAGAATGAGTCCACATGAAGCAACAGGAGAGGGCAGCTGTCCTGATGGTGGGAGGAACCAACATTTGTGGCTGTCCCCCTAGAGCCAGAGCAGGCAGAGGTAAATTCTCAGGATAAAGGTAGCTAGGGACAGATTCAGAAGTTGATCCCGGTCGACCTGGCACTTCCTTCTCACAAAATTACCTAGGAAATATTAATTTTACCCCCAGTATTTATATTTATTTTTCTGCTTGCCCATCTCTTGGACCAGGTCAAGTTGCTTCTATCACCACTTAGTGTTTGGCCATGGCCTTATTTTTTAAAATGAGTTAAAATGAGGTGGAAGAGAAGCATCACCACAAAGCCAGGGTCATATTCTATAGGAAGAGAGAGATTTGGGGGGGGGTTGTCTTGGGTCCCTCAAACCTCAACTAACCATCTGCTGACCCTAACTAAGTACTTGTTTCAGTAACAGTTGCTGCATAATAAACCATTCTAAGCTTAGTGGCACAGCAACAATTTTATTATGCTCACGGATTCTGTGGTTGGGGAATTGGGGCAGAGCTTCGCTGGGAGCCTTGCTCCTTGTGGTGTCAGCTGAGGGCACTCAAGGTACTTAGGTGATGGATGGGTTGGCTTTACTTCCATGTCTGGTGCGTTGGTGGGAATGGCTGGAAGACTGGATAAACAGAGATTGTTGCCTGTGGTGCCTACATGTGGCTTCTCCAGCACGGCAATCTCAAGGTTATTTAACTTCTTAAGGGGCAATTGACTTCCCTCAGAGAGATTATCCTAAAAGAACCAGGTAAAAGCTGCGTGGCTTTTTAATGACCTAACGTCAGAAGTAATATAGTGTCACTTCTGCTGTATTGTATTGGTTGAAGCAGTTACAGGGCCACCTTGACTCAAGGAGAGGGATGGGAGGAGTTTCAATGAATTTGTGGCCATTTTAGAAAACCTCTACAGTACTCAGTAGATAGATATCACCGAGGGAACACTCTTTATTCAGTCCTGAATTGGACCATGTATGCTGCCAAGGACTTCCTTTTCCCATCCTGCATGGGGCTCATACAAGAGGGCAGGCTAAGCAGCATGCTGAAGATGTTCTTTGGTCCTTCTCTCCATGGCCCACACCATATCTTCCATCACTGGGTCTTAGAACCTGGCCTAAAAGAAGGAAGTAAATGAGGCCATCGGGAAAAGTGTTCTGCCATTCCCTCTCTCTCTCATCACCCCTCTCTTTTTTATAAGACCTAGATGGGCTAAGCCACCTACTCTCTGTCTCCGCACCCTGGTCCTGCTCAAATTTCCAAGAGCTAGGGAATGGTGCCTTACTGCACCAGCCCTCTGGGATCAGAAAGAATAAAAAGAGCAATCTATGCAGAATAGAAGGGCTCCAAGAGAGCCAAAAGAAAGCAAGGGTTTGTTTGCCTTAAGCCAGTTCTATTTATATTTTCTATACTCCACCCTAGCAGGGTGGTCTAATTGTGTGGCTCTGTGGACTCCAGAACTCCATGTTACTCTTGATCCACACCAGAGCTCTTACTCTGGGTGGGAGGAGGGAGCTTCAGTCCCTGACTTCTCTCCCTCCTGAGAGCTACAGTGTATGCCACTTAGCTGTTGTTGATCACTTACTCTGTGCCAGCCACTGGCCACTTCACACTCATCCAGTTTAGGCCTCACAACAGCCCTATGAGGTGTATAATATTATCCTTGAGTCATAGGTGAGAAAACTGAAGGCTCAGTTGAGCTGAAATACCTCGTTTCGGCTCGCACTGCTAGTATAAAGCAGAACTTAGATTGGAACCAAGGCAATCCGACCCCAAAGCCTGCAAATAGCAATCTCTCAGTGTTTCTCTTAACTGAGCAACAGGGACAGTAGCAGTTATCATAAAGCTATAAGAACAATATGTTTATAGTCAATAAGACTGTTGCTCAGGGACTAAGTGCAACTAATGTATAAATAACCAATTGTTTCAGAAGGGCTAAGTAACAATAATAATGGTAACTTTTTAACAAAAGCATACAGTGTGCCTGGAACTAGTGAAACATTTTACCTACATTAATTTGTGAATTACAACGTCCTGGGTGGTAGATACTATGTATTACCATATTTTATAATTGAGTAAAAGTAGGCATAGAGAAGGTAAGTAACTTGACCAAAGTCAAACTATAAGTAATTGACATAGCAAAGGTTTAAACACAGGCAGCCTGACCCAAGAGTCTGTGCTCTTAACCATTATGCAATACTGCCTCTCTTGATTGTATTTGTCCAAGAAAGTTGAAATCATAGGTGTTATTAATCTTTCTAGGAAGATGAAGTTATGTAGCCTATCCTAGAGGTACACAGTATTAGACATCTAACAGCTATTTTGGTTAAGGTCTTGCATCACCCCTGAAGAAAGATTTGTTTCTGACTAGCTCAATAGCAGTGTTTTGCACATAGTAGATGCTCAATAACCATTTTCATGATGGACTTATTTTATTCAGTCATCCTATTCTAGGAGCTTTAAGACTGTACAAACCAGCAAGCTAAATAAAAACAAATCTTTTTATTTATGCTCAAATTTGTTGAACATCATCAGTGCATGAGGCTGTGTGCTAAGCATTTTGGGGAACATGAGATATGAAATCAGACATCAATAGCTTCCCCAAAGTTTCTGGTTTTGGGTGGATCATTATATATAAAATAGACCTCATCTTACTATTTCTTGTATCTTTGCATCACTACCCTTTTCCTCTAGAAAGATTATTTTTCTAAATCTGAGTCCTTAATCCTGGAGCTCTTAGGTTGTCATCAGTCTTGTTTCAGACTCCTATCCCCACTACTTCTCTAGGTATGGACCCTCACATAGAGATGTCTCTCTACTTCACCATAGTTCACCCACCATGCCTGGAGAGTCGCAGCTGCCAACCAGCTTATTAGAGGAATGAGGGCAAAAACCCAACATGGCTGCATCTTGGCTTTTCTTTCATGTGGTCCCTTCAACAAGTGGTGACCCATCAACTTACCACCTCAAGTACAAATACTTCTCTCTGATTTTCCTAGTCTACTCTATATCTGGCTCCACCCGAATCCACTGACTGTCTCTCCCTGCTCCTATGTAAAGATCTTCTGTTCAGGCAGACAGGCCCCGGTCCCCAGGAATAATATTACACTCATTATCACCTCCTTGTGTTGATTCACTGAATCCTCCCTTCCTCCTGCCACCACCAGTGCTTGTATCAGCCAAGCTAACACTTAATGGAATTCTTGTAACAGACACCCATTATCTCATGTATCAGTTTTGACTTCTCAACTATATAGTGCTACTTTTGGTTTATAATAAGAAATATATATTTGGTCTTCATCCCTGCTTCTGGCACAGAGCTCCTAAGTGAGGAAAATGATAAAGGTGTCTTTTATTATGTTAATGGGGTGACTTTTAGACCCCACCTAAGGATGGGGCTGGTTGCCAGGAGAAAGAGATTAGAGGGTTGGGACTTTCAGCCCCACTCTCCTGACCTCTAGGGAGGGGAGAGGGGCTGGAGATTAAATCAGTCACCAGTGGCCAATGGTTAAATCAATCATGACTATGTAATAAAGCCTCCATAAAAGTCCAAAATGATGCAGTTCGGAGAGCATCTGGGTTGGTGAGCATGTAGAGATTTGAGGAAGTGGTGCACTTGGAGAGAGCACAGAAACTCTGTGCCCTTTCCCCATACCTTGCACTATGCATCTCTTTTATCTGGATATTCCTGAGCTATATCCTTTTATAATAAACTGGTGATCCAGTAAGTAAAATGTTTCTCTGAGTTCTGTGAGCTGCTTTAGCAAATTAATTGAACCTAAGGAGGAGGTTGTTGAGACCTCTGATCTAGAGCTGGTTGGTCAAAAGTACAGGTGACTGGGGTGAAGGGATAGTTAGGGAGTTTGGGACTGACATGTACACGCTGCTATATTTACAATGGATAACCAACAAGGACCTACTGTATAGCACAGGGAACTCTGCTCAATATTATGTAACAGCCTAAATGGGAGAAGAATTTGAAAAAGAATAGATACATGTATATGTATAACTGAATCATGTTGCTGTACACCTGAAATTATCACAACATTGTTAATCAACTAGACTCCAATATAAAATTAAAAGTTTAAAAAAAAGCACAGGTGACAACCTGGACTTGCTGTTGGCATCTGAAGAGGGGGATGGGGACAGTCTTGCAAGACTGAACCCTTAACCTATGGGATCTGATGATGTCTCTGGGTAGATAGGTCAGAATTGAGTTGAGTTGTAGGGCATCCTGCTGGTGTCCAAGAATTTTTTGGTGATGTGGGAGAACCCTTCCCCCCCACACACACTTTGGAATCGGTGACCAAAACACCCTATTAATTTTCAATATCTCTAAAGTTCATGCCATCCCTCTGTAGTATCCTCTATTCCTTTATTTTGTTGACATCTTCCACTCTCTTCCTAATCCTAGCTTTCCATTAAAATAACATGGTGCTTTTGTTCAAAACACAGATTTATGGGGTCTAAACATAGACTATCAAAGCAGAATCTCTGGGGGAGGGGGGGGTCCAGCTGGCTTCACAATTCTCATTTTTAGCAAGTGCTATGGACTAAGTTGTGTCCCTTCAACATTCATACAATAATACCCTAACCCCTAATGTGACTGTATTTGGAGATAGAGCTTTTAGAAGGAAACTGAGGTTAATAGAAGTCATAAAATCATAAGAGAGTGATTCTAATCCAATAGGATTGGTGGCTTTATAAGAAGAGGAAGAAAGAGATATCTCTTTCTGCATGCATGCACTAAGGAAAGGTCATGTGAGCCCACAGTAAGAAGGCACCCATTTACAAGCCAGGAAGACAGTTCTCATCAGAAACCTATCATGTTGATCTTGGGCTACCAGCCTCCAGAATTGTGAAAAAACAAAGTTCTGTTATTTAAACCACCCAGTCTGTGGTATTTTGTTATGGCAACCCAAGCAGACTAAGAAAGCAAGGTTCTCAGAGGATTCTCATGCAGCCAGTTAGGACCTGCCTCCTTTCACCCTTTTATCCAGAAAACTCCCATTCATCTTTAAAGATTTAGCTTAGGTGTAATCTTCTATGGTATGCCCATCCCTGACAACTCAGACAGCTCCTGGACCAATGAAGCCTCCTTGGATTAGTGCTGGATTTACCATAGGCCTATGCTCACAATCTTTCTGTATCTGCTTGCTCTGGACTACGCCCTGGACCAGTGTAAGTTCCAGAATAGCTTATAATTAGTCTTAGGAGCAGCAATCTGAGTGGAAGGGACAGCGCCTATCAGGGGACTTGTCTGTGCTGTACTCTATAAAAAGATTGAGAAAAAGTAAATTCTCCTTATTGAAAGGGGCTACCTTTGGCATTACCACCTAAATGTCACTGCTCTTTTCCTGTCTTTGTATCCATCTTGATTCTTCCCTGTCCCTTCTAAAAAAATTCATCCTGTGTCCCATCCCCACAGAGCTTGATCAATTTGAGGGCAGTGATGATGAGAGTGACTACTGTTGGATTGGTTCTGTGTATAAAGACACACAGATGCAGATAGATCAAGCTGTGTTTCGTTCCTTCCTTGGTTTACAATCAAGGATATTCTTGATTATGATCTATTACTTCTTCAGTCCTATGGTCCTTGTGTGAAATAACAGTGGCTGTCACACTGGAGGAAAGAGTCTAGGGCAATGTAAACACGAATCAGGTCCAGAAGGATGGAGTAGACATATCTTTTTCCCATTAATCCCACTAAGTACTGTTAAATACCCTGGGCATTGTATATAAAACAAGCATGCAAAATTCTAAAAGTTTGAAAAAAGAATGCAGACTGGTTAGGCACCTCCGGACCTGAAGAGCGATACACTGGTGAATTCCCTGAGTTTTCTTTTTATCTCATATTTCTCAGACTTGAAGCTGAAGAAGCCAGCAACCCAGAAACACCAATGCATATAGAAAAAAAAAAGCCCAACTAAAGCTTGCTCTCTCTAGACAAAGGAACAGGAAAGGAACAGCTTAACAAGATAGAAAACATTCATAAAATAATTGTTCTACTCCAGTCAAACACCACTGAAAAAACCATGACTTCATCCCCACTCCCACTAGCAAAGGCCAAGAAGGGAGTACAGACTTTCACCTTGCAAAGCTGTAATGAACATCCCCTACAGAATAGGTCAAAGTAGAGAGCTCAGACTTTCATTCCCACCAGGCAGTAATGAGCCCTCCTTCCACTGTGGTATCAGAGAGACCACCTGGAGGACCTGGACTTCCGTGCCCACAAGCAGTAGCAAGGTATCCCTCACATTCTCTACTGGGGTGGTGTCAGAGGAGGCCTAGTGGAGAGTATGAAACCATGCCTAACATTATGTCAATTGAAGCTGCATGGAGAACAAGAACTCCCAGCCCCACACAGCAAAAATGAGGAGTGCTTCCCTAACTTGGATGTCAACAGAGGCCAAGTGGGAAACTTGGATTTCTATATCCACTAATGAGGTGGCATTCTCTCCTTCCCCCACTGGAATGGTGTCAAATAAAGTCAACTTAAACAGAAGGTTTAAATAAGATCCAGAGACTCAGAACATAATAGGAAAATGTCCAGGTTTCAGTTGAAAATCGCTCATCATGACAAGAACCAGGAATATGTCAAACTGAGTGAAAAAAGACAATCAATAGATGCCAACACTGAGAAGACAGAGATGTTAGGATTCTTTGACAAAGATTTTAAAGCAGCTGTTATAGAATCACTCCAAAACATAATTATGAACACTCTCGAATCAAACAATTTTATTTTATTAATTTTTATTGGAGTATAGTTGCTTTACAATGTTGTGTTAGCCTCCACTGCACAACAAAATGAATCAACCATACACATACAGATATCCCCTCCCTTTAGGACTTCCCTCTCATTTAGGTTGCCACAGTGCATTAGGTAGAGTTTCCTGTGCTATACAGTATGTTCCCATCAGTTGTCTATTTTATACATGGTATCAATAATGTATATGTGTCAATCCCAGTCTCCGTCTCTATTTCTGCTTTGCAAATAAGATCGTCTATACCATTTATCCAGATTCCACATATATGCGTTATTATACGATATTTGCTTTTCTCTTTCTGACTTACTTCACTCTGTATGACACTCTCTAGGTCCATCCACGTCTCTACAAATGACCCAATTTCATTCCTTTTTATGGCTGAGTAATATTTCATTGTATATACGTACCACATCTTCTTCATCCATTCCTCTGTTGATGGACATTTAGGCTGCTTCCATGTCCTGGCTATTGTAAATAGTGCTGCTATGAACATTGGGGTGCATGTGTCTTTTGGAATTATGGTTTTCTCAGGGTATATGCCCAGTAGTGGGATTGCTGGATCATATGGTAATTCTATTTTTAGTTTTTAAAGGAACATCCATACTGTTCTCCATAGTGGTTGTATCAATTTACATTTCCACCAACAGTGTATGAGGGTTCCCTTTTCCTCACACCCTCTCCAGCATTTATTGTTTGTAGATTTTTTTGATGATGGCCATTCTGACCAGTGTGACGTGATACCTCATTGTAGTTTTGTTGAATCAAATAATTTTAAAAAAGGAAAGCCTCAGCCAAGAAACAGAAAATCTCAGCAAATAAATAGAAGATATAAAGAAGAACCAAATGGATATTTTGGAATCGAAAAATACAGTAACTGAAATAAAAAGCTCCATTGGATTGGCTCAACAGCAGAATGTAGTGGATAGAGGAATGATTCAGTGAACTAGGAAATAGCACAATAAAAATTACCATCTGAACAACAAAGAGAAAAAAGACTGAAAAAAAGAGCCTCAGGGGCATGTGGGACTATAACAAAAGGTCTTACATTTGCTTCAGAGTCCCAGAAGCAGAGGAGAAGGAGATCAAGGCTGGAAAATTACTTTAAAAAATAATGGCTCAAACCTTCCTAAATTTAGCAAGGAACATAAACTTACTGATTCAAGAAGTGAACTCCAAACAGGACAAACCCAAAGTAATCTATGCCAAGATACATCATAATTAAACTAATGAAAACTAGAGAAAGAAAAATCCTTGAAAACAGCCAGAGAAAAAGAGAAGAAATCATACAAAGTGTGTTCTCTGACCACAAAGGAATCAAACTAGAAATTAATAACATAAAGATAATAGGAAAAGCAACAAATACTTGGAAAGTAAACAACATAATTCTAAACAATCCATGGGACAAAAAGAAAGAAAAAAAATATAGAAATGAGTAAAAATGAAAAGACAACATATCAAAATTTGCAGAAAATAGCTAAAGCAGTGCTGAGAGGGAAAGTTATAGCAGTAAATAAAGAGGGAAGGAAGGGAGGGAGGGAGGAAGGAAGGAAGGAAGGAAAGGAAAGGAAGAAAGAAAGCTACAGACCAATATTCCTCATGAACATAGATGGAAAAATCCTTGAAATGTTAAGAAATAGAACTCAGCAATATATCAATATAAAAGAAATTATACACCATAAACTATGGAATTTATTCAAGGATAAAGGTAGCTACATAGGTAAATATAAAAGCCAATAGTATTGCATTGTTTTTCTTTGAAAGTCCTATTTTTTCATTTGAAACTCCTATTTTTTCCTCTGTATGATTTAAAAGGTAAGTATCTAATACAATAATTATAAATCTATATTACTGGGCATACAAAGAGTAAAGATATAAGATGTAACAATAACAACATAAAGAAAGCATGGAACTGTAAAGGAGTAGTTTTTTATACTATTGAAACTAAGTTGTTATTAATTCAAACCTGATTGTTATAAAGTTAAGATGGTGATTGTAATCCCCAAGGTAACCACTAAAGAAACAACTTTAAAATATACATTAAAACAAACAAGAAAGGAATCAAAACAGTACACTAGAAAAAAAAATGAATCACAAAAAGGCAGTAAAGGAAGCAATGAGGAACAAAAGGTATGGTATATAGAAGACAAAGCAAAATGGCAGAAGCCTTTCCTTATCAGCAAATACTTCAAACATGAAGGGATTAAACTCTACAATTAAAAGATTAAATTGTCAGAATGGATTAAAAAAAACCATGATCCAACTATATACTTCTACAAGAGACTCACTTTAGATACAAAGACTACTGAAACACACAACCTGGATGAATCTCCAGATAATTATGCTAAGCAAAAAAAAAAAAGCCAATCCCAAAGGTTACATACTATATGCTTTATTTATATAACATTCCTGAAATAACAAAATTGTAGAAATAGAGAACAGATTAATGATTGACAGAGGTTGAGTGGGTGGATATATGAGGGAAGTGAATGAGGTTATAAATGAGCACCATGAGGGATTTTTGCAGTGATGGAACTGTTCTGTGTCCTGACTGTATCAATGCCAATATCCTGGTGCTGATATTGTACTATAGTTTTGCAAGATGTTAGCTTTGGGGAAAAAGTGGGTAATTGTTACATGAGACCTCTTAGTATTTTTTCTTACTACTGCATATGAATCTACAATTATCTCAAAATAAAAAATAAATTTTAAAAACTCAGAATGCATAAAAAAAAATTCTGGATGGAAATATACTAGCTCTGGGTGATTGTATTATTGCTGGATTTATTTTTCCTTTGGGCTTTAAACAACTTTTGAATTTGTCTAATATGAACTGCATTATTTGTGTATTTATTTGGGTTATTTGTGCAGATGTGTGGGGATCATCAAAGTGGTTTTTCCTTCCTCCCTCTTCTTCTAGCCCTTCCCGCAAGACTCCCGGGTTAGTTAAGCAGCCTCGCTACTAGACTCTCCTTCACCCCACCACAGCACATCCCTGTATCTGCCTTTAAGATCTTGCGTTTACGCTAGTCTTTCCAGCACCTGGGTGGGATCAAAGCCTTATCTTAAGGCTAGGATCTGTGAATAGATTTCAGGTTTCAATCTAGAGAAAAGGACAGGGATAGAATTTGGAAGATTCAGAGAGGGAGCATGAGGCCCTTTGCTACATGCCTGATAAAATACACAGTACATAACCTAGGGAATGAGAGAAAGGCCCCCCGGGGTATGGTTGCGCTTGTTATTCTCTGTTCTTTTTTCTTTTTAACACTCGCCCACACAGCTTTACAAATGAATACAGAAATAGGCACCTGGCTCCCTTTTATCTTCTACAAATGCTGATTCATGTCTTCTGAGGAACTAGTGCCTACCGCCTTTGTAAACAATAAATCAAAGCCCTGAAATTCATTTGAAAGACACCAAGTTTTGCCCTTGGTTAATTTCTTATTTCACCTTTTTCTTACTTAAGGCGCAAAGCATGTGGTGTGTTTCAGTTTTAAATGAGCGCTGCTGGGTTGGATTCTTGGATTCTTTCTTGTTGCTTTTGTTTTTTTGGAGGGGGGAGGGGAAGATACCAGTTAAATTTTTTCCAGCATTTTATTATGAAACTTTCAAAGACGCAGAAAAGCTGAAAGAGTTTTTCAGTGAACACTTGTATACTCATCATATAGATTTTACAACTTACATTTTGTTGAACTTGCTTTATAACATACTTTCCCATCTAGCCACCCTATTTATACATTCATTGATCTGTTGCATTTATCGTTTTGAAGCCAAAGTAAGTTGAAGACTTTGGTACACTTCTCCCTAAACACTTCAGTATGCATGTCATTAGCTAGAGTTCAATAATTTTCTAAGGTTCTTTTTTTCTTTTAATGTAAAATTTACATACAACAGAAAGTATGAATCTTGTGGTACATTGGCTGAGTTTTGACATATACATACAAGTGTGTAATCCAAACTTCTGTCCAGATACAGAATAGGATCATCAGAAATCTCCCTTATGCCCCTTCCCAGTCATTCCCTGCCCTCAATGCCCTTCAGAAGTAACCAGTGTTCTGATATATTTATTTTTAATTTTTAAAAACATTTTATTATAGAAAACAATAAAAACAATAAAATATAAACAAAAATAGCAGTATAATGAACTCTTCTGTATCCATCATCCAGGTTCAACTCATAGTTAATCTTTTTTTTTTCTGAGCTATACATTTTAAAGTAATAACTAGAATTATGACTTATAACATTATACCAGAACATATAAGATTTTTAGAAATTTCATGTAATGTCTGAAACATTTATATTAACATATTTCCATACAAATAACCCAATGAAAGTTTACTATTAGTTGTTTTGTTTGTTTGGTTTTTTTTATACTGCAGGTTCTTGTTAGTCATCAATTTTATACACATCAGTGTATACATGTCAATCCCAATCGCCCAATTCAGCACACCACCATCCCCACCCCACTGCAGTTTTCAGCCCTTCGTGTCCATATGTCTGTTCTCTACATCTGTGTCTCAACTTCTGCCCTGCAAACCGGCTCATCTGTACCATTTTTCTAGGTTCCACATACATGCGTTAATATACGATATTTGTTTTTCTCTTTCTGACTTACTTCACTTTGTATGACAGTCTCTAGATCTATCCACGTCTCAGCAAATGACTCAATTTCGTTCCTTTTTATGGCTGAGTAATATTCCATTGTATATATGTACCACATCTTCTTTAACCATTCATCTGTCGATGGGCATTTAGGTTGCTTCCATGACCTGGCTATTGTAAATAGTGCTGCAATGAACATTGGGGTGCATGTGTCTTTTTGAATTATGGTTTTCTCTGGGTATACGCCCAGTAGTGGGATTGCTGGATCATATGGTAAATCTATTTTTAGTTTTTTAAGGAACCTCCATACTGTTCTCCATAGCGGCTGTATCAATTTACATTCCCACCAACAGTGCAAGAGGGTTCCCTTTTCTCCAAACCCTCTCCAGCATTTCTTGTTTGTAGATTTTCTGATGATGCCCATTCTAACTGGTGTGAGGTGATACCTCATTGTAGTTTTGATTTGCATTTCTCTAATAATTAGTGATGTTGAGCAGCTTTTCATGTGCTTCTTGACCATCTGTATGTCTTCTTTGGAGAAATGTCTATTTAGGTCTTCTGCCCATTTTTGGATTGGGTTGTTTGTTTCTTTAATATTGAGCTGAATGAGCTGTTTATATATTTTGGAGATTAATCCTTTGTCCGTTGATTCATTTGCAAATATTTTCTCCCATTCTGAGGATTGTCTTTTCGTCTTATTTATGGTTTCCTTTGCTGTGCAAAAGCTTTGAAGCTTCATTAGGTCCCATTTATTTATTTTTGTTTTTATTTCCATTACTCTAGGAGGTGGATCAAAAAAGATCTTGCTGTGATTGATGTCAAAGAGTGTTCTTCCTATGTTTTCCACTAAGAGTTTTATAGTGTCCAGTCTTACATTTAGGTCTCCAATCCATTTTGAGTTTATTTTTGTGTATGGTGTTAGGGAATATTCTAATTTCATTCTTTTACATGTAGCTGTCCAGTTTTCCCAGCACCACTTATTGAAGAGACTGTCTTTTCTCCATTGTATATCTTTGCCTCCTTTGTCATAGATTAGTTGACCATAGGTGCGTGGGTTTATCTCTGGGCTTTCTATCCTGTTCCACTGATCTATGTTTCTGTTTTTGTGCCAGTACCATATTGTCTTGATTACTGTAGCTTTGTAGTATAGTCTGAAGTCAGGGAGTCTGATTCCTCCAGCTCCGTTTTTTTCCCTCAAGACTGCTTTGGCTATTCGGGGTCTTTTGTGTCTCCATACAAATTTTAAGATGATTTGTTCTAGTTCCGTAAAAAATGCCATTGGTAATTTGATAGGGATTGCATTGAATCTGTAGATTGCTTTGGCTAGTATAGTCATTTTCACAATATTGATTCCTCCATTCCAAGAACATGGTATATCTCTCCACCTGTTGCTATCATCTTTAATTTCTTTCATCAGTGTCTTATAGTTTTCTGCATACAGGTCTTTTGTCTCCCTAGGTAGGTTTATTCCTAGATATGTTATTCTTTTTGTTGCAATGGTAAATGGGAGTGTTTCCATTATTTCTCTTTCAGATTTTTCATCATTGGTGTATAGGAATGCAAGAGATTTCTGTGCATTAATTTTGTATCCTGCAACTTTACCAAATTCATTGATTAGCTCTAGTAGTTTTCTGGTGGCATTTTTAGGATCCTCTATGTATAGTATCATGTCATCTGCAAACAGTGACAGTTTTACTTCTTCTTTTCCAATTTGTATTCCTTTTATTTCTTTTTCTTCTCTGATTGCCGTGGCTAGGACTACCAAAACTATGTTGAATAATAGTGGTGAGAGTGGACATCCTTGTCTCGTTCCTGATCTTAGAGGAAATGCTTCCAGTTTTTCACCATTGAGAATGATGTTTGCTGTGGGTTTGTCAAATATGGCCTTTATTATGTTGAGGAAAGTTCTTTCTATGCCCACTTTCTGGAGAGTTTTTATCATAAATGGGTATGAATTTTGTCAAAAACTTTTTCTGCATCTACTGAGATGATCATATGGTTTTTCTCCTTCAGTTTGTTAATATGGTGTATCACATTGATTGATTTGCATATATTGCAGAATCCTTGCATTCCTGGGATAAATCCCACTTGATCGTGGTGTATGATGCTTTTAATGTGTTGTTGGATTCTGTTTGCCAGTATTTTGTTAAGGATTTTTGCATCTATATTCATCAGTGATATTTGTCTGTAATTTTCTTTTTTTTGTAGTATCTTTGTCTGGTTTTGGTATCAGGGTAATGGTGGCCTCATAGAATGAGTTTGGGAGTGTTCCTTCCTCTGCATTTTTTGGAAGAGTTTGAGAAGGATGGGTGTTAGCTCTTCTCTAAATGTTTGATAGAATTCACCTGTGAAGCCATCTGGTCCTGGACTTTTGTTTGTTGGAAGATTTTTAATCACAGTTTCAATTTCATTACTTGTGATTGGTCTGTTCATATTTTCTGTTTCTTCCTGGTTCAGTCTTGGAAGGTTATACCTTTCTCAGAATTTGTCCATTTCTTCCAGGTTGTCCATTTTATTGGCATAGAGTTGCTTGTAGTAGTCTCTTAGGATGTTTTGTATTTCTGCAGTGTCTGTTGTAACTTCTCCTTTTTCATTTCTAATTTTATTGATTTGAGTCCTCTCCCTCTTTTTCCTGATGAGTCTGGCTAATGGCTTATCAATTTTGTTTATTTTCTCAAAGAACCAGCTTTTAGTTTTATTGATCTTTGCTATTGTTTTCTTTGTTTCTATTTCATTTATTTCCACTCTGATCTTTATGATTTCTTTCCTTCTGCTAACTTTGGGTTTTGTTTGTTCTTCTTTCTCTAGTTCCTTTAGGTGTAAGGTTAGATTGTTTACTTGAGATTTTTCTTGTTTCTTGAGGTAGGCTTGTATAGCTATAAACTTCCCTCTTAGAACTGCTTTTGCTGCATCCCATAGGTTTTGGATCGTCATGTTTTCATTGTCATTTGTCTCTAGGTATTTTTTGATTTCCTCTTTGATTTCTTCAGTGATCTCTTGGTTATTTAGTAACGTATTGTTTAGCCTCCATGTGTTTGTCTTTTTTACGTTTTTTTCCCTGTAATTCATTTCTAATCTCATAGCGTTGTGGTCAGAAAAGATGCTTGATATGATTTCGATTTTCTTAAATTTACTGAGGCTTGATTTATGACCCAAGATGTGATCTATCCTGGAGAATGTTCCGTGCACACTTGAGAAGAAAGTGTAATCTGCTGTTTTTGGATGGAATGTCCTATAAATATCAATTAAATCTATCTGGTCTATTGTGTCATTTAAAGCTTCTGTTTCCTTATTTATTTTCCATTTTGGATGATCTGTCCATTGGTGTAAGTGAGGTTTTAAAGTCCCCCACTATTATTGTGTTACTGTCGATTTCCTCCTTTATAGCTATTAGCAGTTGCCTTATGTATTGAGGTGCTCCTATGTTGGGTGCATATATATTTATAAGTGTTATATCTTCTTCTTGGATTGATCCCTTGATCATTATGTAGTGTCCTTCCTTGTCTCTTGTAACATTCTTTATTTTAAAGTCTATTTTATCTGATATGAGTATAGCTACTTCAGCTTTCTTTTGATTTCCATTTGCATGGAATATCTTTTTCCATCCCCTCACTTTCAGTCTGTATGTGTCCCTAGGTCTGAAGTGGGTCTCTTGTAGACAGCATATATATGGGTCTTGTTTTTGTATCCATTCAGCAAGCCTGTGTCTTTTGGTTGGAGCATTTAATCCATTCACGTTTAAGGTAATTATCGATATGTATGTTCCTATGACCATTATCTTAATTGTTTTGGGTTTGTTTTTGTAGGTCTTTTCTTCTCTTGTGTTTCCCACTTAGAGAAGTTCCTTTAGCATTTGTTGTAGAGCTGGTTTGGTGGTGCTGAATTCTCTTAGCTTTTGCTTGTCTGTAAAGCTTTTGATTTCTCTGTCGAATCTGAATGAGATCCTTGCCGGGTAGAGTAATCTTGGTTGTAGGTTCTTTCCTTTCATCACTTTAAATATATCATGCTACTCCCTTCTGGCTTGTAGAGTTTCTGCTGAGAAATCAGCTTTTAACCTTATGGGAGTTCCCTTGTATGTTATTTGTCGTTTTTCCCTTGCTCCTTTCAATAATTTTTCTTTGTCTTTAATTTTTGCCAATTTGATTACTATGTGTCTCGGCATGTTTCTCCTTGGGTTTATCCTGTATGGGACTCGCCGCGCTTCCTGGACTTGGGTGGCTATTTCCTTTCCCATGTTAGGGAAGTTTTCGATTATAATCTCTTCAAATATTTTCTCTGGTCCTTTCTCTCTCTCTTCTCCTTCTGGGACCCCTACAATGCGAATGTTGTTGTGTTTAATGTTGTCCCAGAGGTCTCTTAGGCTGTCTTCATTTCTTTTCATTCTTTTTTCTTTAGTCTGTTCCGCAGCAGTGAATTCCACCATTCTGTCTTCCAGGTCACTTATCCGTTCTTCTGCCTCAGTTATTCTGCTATTGATTCCTTCTAGTGTAGTTTTCATTTCAGTTATTGTATTGTTCATCTCTGTTTGTTTGTTCTTTAATTCTTCTAGGTCTTTGTTAAACATTTCTTGCATCTTCTCGATCTTTGCCTCCATTCTTATTCCGAGGTCCTGGATCATCTTCACTATCATTATTCTGAATTCTTTTTCTGGAAGGTTGCCTATCTCCACTTCATTTAGTTGTTTTTCTGGGGTTTTATCTTGTTCCTTCATCTGGTATGTAGCCCTCTGCCTTTTCATCTTGTCTGTCTTTCTGTGAATGTGGTTTTTGTTCCACAGGCTGCAGGATTATAGTTTTTCTGCTGTCTGCCCTCTGGTGGTTGAGGCTATCTAAGAGGCTTGATCGGAGGCTCTCTGTTCTGATATTTTTGTGCCATCACTTAGATCTGCCTCTCCTAGAATGTCATATAATGGAATCACAAAGTATGTCCTCTTTATAGAAGGCTTCTTTCACTCGGTATAATGCAGTTGAGAGTCATTCTTCTTATGTATCAGTAGTTAATTCCTTTTTATTGCTGAGTAGTATTTCATTGAGTAAAACACAGTGTATCCATTCTTCTATTGATGGACACCTGCCCTATTTCTAGTTTTTTGTTATTATGTATAAAGCTGCTATCATTGCTTTTTTGTGTGTTAATAAATGTTTCTCATTTGAGGAAGTACCCTAGGATATTTCAGTTGCAGGAATGGGTGTGGGGAAAGTGATGGTCTCTCACACGGTGGCCTGGTGAACTGGACCTTAGCTTAGTGGTCAGTCTGCTGAGATGGCATTGCGCCCTAGCATCCCCTCAACCCAGAAAAAAGGATATCCATGTCCCTGGGATGCACTTCCTTTCTACTCATAAATTCCTCTGTTTGAGCAGGCCTGACTGTATTGAAAATTACTTTCAATGTGTGATTTAACCCTCACAAACTCAAATCAGTTTTTCTCATTGTCCACAGGCTCCGCCCTAACACTGGCTTCCACTGTGATGTAGACAACTGTGACAGGCTCCTATTGGGTGTTCCATTTCTGTTCTGGTCATCTACTATCACGAAGTCACTGTGTAATAATTCTAATTAAAACAATTTTTCAATTAGCATGAAGTAAAATTGACTTGGGAAGTATACAGTTCTATGAGCTATAACACACTGTAGAAAAAAGTTTGTCCTTTAATGGAAAACTATGCATTATCTATAGCACACTCTTCCAGGCTCTCTGATTCAGGCCTGTTCATTGTCTTAGAGCAATTTTGCAAAGAGGGAAATTATTTTGTAAATTGTAGGTAGCTCATAGATATTCAAACTCTGTCTTAGCCCAGGTGTTGGTGGTATAGTGGTTAGCATAGCTGCCTTCCAAACTCTGTCTTATCCAGGAGAGTTTTGATTGGCTTCCCGCTTGCCTGTGGAAAAACCAGTTTTGCCTTTATTTTCAATTCAATTCCTTCATATGAATTTGTGCTTTTTTCACTTTTCCTTTGAACTGGTTATAACATCTGCCTATGTTCCTCATACAAGTAAAATAAATCTGTAAAACATATTTATTTTTATATTTGTTTGAGAGCCATGATTTTACCTTTTTCTTAAAATTATGTTTCTCCCATTTTTTAGTTGAAATATAATTTATATACCATAAAATTCATCCTTTTAAAGTATACAATACGTGGGTTTTTGGTATATTTTAGTATATTTATAAAATGTAGCAATCATCAGTAATTCCAGAACATTTAACATACCTTTGAGATTCATCAAAGTTGTTGCATGTATCAATAGTTCATTCCTTTCTATTGCTGAGCAATATTCCACTGTATAGATGTACCCCAGTTCATTTCCCATCACTTATTGAAGGACATTTGTGTTGTTTCCAGTTTTTGGAGATTATGAATAGAGCTGCTATAAACATTCATGCATAGGTTTTTTCATGTATTGTTATTTAATATTTTATTTCCATTTTATTTCCAACATCCCCAATTATTTGTTATTATTGTTGTTGGATTTTATAATCAATGGCTATTTAGACTTGTACGTAGATTAATTTCTTTGTTCACTATGGCAGATTATACTCTTCAAAGGTAGAGACAACAGTATCTCCTATCCTACATGCTCTTTTGCAGTGTGGCCTTGCCACTCCCCCATTAATAGGTAGAGTCAAATATTTCTCCCCTTGAATCTGGGATTAGCCTTAGTGACTTGTAGTAATCAATAGAATGTGGATGAGGTAACACTGTATGACTTCTGAGGCTAGGTCAGAGAAGGCCACACAACTTCCACCTGGATCTCTTGGAACACTCACTCTCTGGACCCTCCCATGGAGAGGCCATTTGTAGGTGCTATAGTTAACTATAATCTCCACTAAGCAGTCTTTGAGTTATCCCAGTTCACATGCTAGGCATGTGGGTGAAGAAGCCCCTAGATGCTCCCAGTCCTCAGCCCTCTGAGTCATCGCTAGCCATTCAAGACTTTCCAACTGAGGTCCCAGACATCATAAAGCAGAAACAAACCACTCTTGGTGCATACACAGATTTTTGTGTGAACAGAAGTTCTCATATCTCTAGGATAAATACCTAAGAGTGGGATTACTCAGTCCTATGGTAAGTGAACGTTTAAGTTTATAAGAAACTACCAAACTTTTTTTTTTAATTTAATTAATTAATTAATTAATTTATTTTTGGCTGCGTTGGGTCTTCGTTGCTGCGCATGGGCTTTCTCTAGTTGTGGCGAGCGGGGGCTACTCTTTGTTGCCGTGCTCAGGCTTCTCATTGCAGTGGCTTCTCTTGTTGCGGAGCACGGGCTCTAGGCGTGCGGGCTTCAGTAGTTGTGGCACGTGGGTTCAGTAGTTGTGGCTCGTGGGCTCTAGAGCGCAGGCTCAGTAGTTGTGACGCACGGGCTTAGTTGCTCCGTGGCATGTGGGATCTTCCCGGACCAGGGCTCGAACCCTTGTCCCCTGCATTGGCAGGTGGATTCTTAACCACTGCGCCACCAGGGAAGTCCTACCAAACTATTTTCTAGAGTGGCTGTACAGTTTTGCATTCCCACTAGTAATATACAAGAGTTCCAGTTGCTTGCAATCTTCACCAGCACTTGGGGTTTTCATCATTTTTAATTTTAGCCTTTCTAATAAGAGTGCAGTGATATCCCATTGTGGCTTTAATTTGCATTTTTCTAATGGGAAATGATGCAGAACATTTTTTCATGTGCTTATTTGCATATCCTCTAGTAAATGTCTGTTCAAGATTTTTGCCATTTTTAATCGGTTGTTTCAGACTGACATTTAAAAAAATTAAATCTGATAATATCCCACATCTCCCCTTCCCTTCAACATGGGACTTATCTCTCATTTTATTTTCCATTCAGTTTTTCTTTCTGATGTGCATTCACTGGGTTTTGAAAAATGCACGCACCTCTGGAAACTAAATCCCTATGAAGTGATACATCATGGTCATCACCTTAAAAAGTTCCCTCGTGTCCCTTCCAATTATTCCCTGTCCCCAATTCCCCTCAAAGTAATCAGTGTTCTGATTTTTTTCCACCACAGATTTTTGTCTGATATAAATGGAATCTTACTCTTTTGTGTAAGACTTTTTAATTTAACGTATTTTTGAAATTCATCCATCTTGCATGTATCAGCAGTTCCTTCCTTTTTATTGCTAAGTAGTATTTCATTTTGCCAATAGATCACAGTTAGCTAATCCATTCTTATCTTGATGAACACCTGGTTTGTTTCCACTTTGGGCTATTATGAATAAAAGCTTCTGTGAACAATCATATGAAAATTTTTTGCTCTGGATATACGTTTTTATTTATCTTGAATAAATAGCTAATAGTTGAACCGCTGGATCATAAGATATGTATATAGAAATTTATAAGAAACTGCCATATCTTTTTTCAAATGTGAAGAAATACTTCCTTCGTCCAAGATGCCTTAGGCATCTCTGGCTCACGGGTTTCCCAGGAATAGAAGTGCCCTTTGTTGTGGAAATTGTGGAGGTGGAATGATTCCCACCCCCTTCCTGGATCAGAATTGATTCAAGAATATAAGTGCCTCTCCTAGCAGCTCTGCTCTCACAGCTGTCAGCCTTGGTCAGGGGGAGGCAGGGAAGTTTAATTATAATGCTTCTGACAGTGTCTGAGCACAGAGCCCAGTGCCTGCTGCACCAACAGCTGAGCTCAGCCTGAAGCTGCTGTGCTGAAAACTCACCTCTCAGTATCTGGCTGTTCTTCAGTAGGCCTGCTTAATGGTCCAAGAATTTCACGTTTCCACATGCTCATTGCCGGTCAGGTGCAGGTTGCAGGCACATTCCAGCTCCAGAGGCTTGCATCACTTTCCTCACGTTACCATAGGTTAGCTGCAGCTCACGATACAGTCCAGCAGAGCCCAAACCGCCAGAGAATGGAATCTTTAACACAATCCATGTTCTCGAAGTTTATCACATTTGCACATACATCTACTGACAGGCTCTGCTCATGTCCCTCTGGGATCCATTTTTATGACGTCTGACTTCTTTCTCCCATGGCTGATAAGAAGAGCAGGGGCACCAAGATGCTTTGGGAGGGAAGGCACTCTTGTTTTCCCCCTTTGCTTTAAAGAGGAAAATGCTCTTTACTTCCCCCTATAGCACTCTTTTATGACACTGAACACATTCTTCCCTGTATCATTGCTGTTTGAGGTCATTTGTTTACTTAATACTCCACCTTGTTCCGGAAAGGATTTGAAGTGATTTGTAAGAATAAATCGAATACAAATAGATATTGTAAATTAAAAGTGGAATGAAAGGAAAATGAGGATGGGAACATAAAATGGAGTCAGGAATGCTATTTTTGTGCACTTTTTAGCTCTCCTTATCAATGTGAGTGCCATAACGCAAGAACTGTTTTATTCATCTTTGTATTTCTAACAGGGCTGGGTCCATTTTCTTTTTTAAAAAAATAGTTTAATTGAGATATTCACATACCATAAAATTCACCCATTTAATTGTAAAATTCAGTGTGTTTTAGTATATTCACAGAGTTGTGCAATCATCATCATAATCCATTTTGGAACATTTTCATCACCCCATAAAGAAACCCCATACCCATTAGCAGTAAATCCTATTTCCCCCTACTCCCACCCCTGGCAACCATTAATCTGTTTTCTGTCTCTATGGATTTGCCTATTCTGGATATTTCATATAAATGGACACATACAATATATGGCCTTTTGTGTCTGCCTTTCTTCACTTATAATATTTTTATAGTTCATCCAAGTTGTTACATGTATCAGTATTTGTCTTCTTTTTATGGCTGCATAATATTACATTACATGGATGTAACACATTTTGTTTAGCCATTCATCTGTTGATGGGCATTTATGTTATTTCCACATTTTAGCTATTATGGATAATGCTTCTGTGAACATTTGTGTACAAGTTTTTCTGTGTACGTATGTTTTAATTTCTCTTGGGTGTATACCTAAGAGTTGAATTGCTGGATCATATGGTAACTCTACGTTTAGTCACTTGAGGAACTGCCAGACTTTTCCACATTGGCTACACCATTTTACATTCCCATCAGCACTGCATAATGGTTCCAATTTCTCAACATTCTTTTCTTTAAATTTTTATTGAAGTACAGTTGATTTACAATGTGTTAGTTTCAGGTGTTCAATATTTTTCATTATCTGCCTTTATGATTCTTCCATCCTAGTGACTCCTTTGGTTTTGATTTTCATTTCCCTATAACTAATGATGTTAAGCATCTTTTCATGTGATTATTGGCCTTTTGTGTATCTTATTTGAAGCTATGTCTCTCATATCCTTTGCTAATTTTTTATTGGGTTATTTATTTTTGAGTTGCAAGAGTTCTTTATATATCCTACATGCAAATTCCTTGTCAGCTATATGATTTGCCAGATATTTTCTCCTATTCTGTGGGTTGTCTTTTCACTTTCTTGATGGTATCATTTGAAGCACAAATGTTTTTAATTTTGATGAAATCCAAGGTATCTATTTTTTTTTTTTTTGGTCATTTCTGCTTTTGATGTTGTATGTAAGAAGGTTTGACTTAGCCCAAGGTCAGGGAGATTTCCCAGCCTTTTCTTGCACAGACATGCACATGTTTATTTACAAGAGCTACCATTTGTTGAGCACTTGCCTTGAGCTTGACATTATGCCATGCACTGTCAAGAGGGTATTGATGTCAGTAACAACAACAATAGTAGCTAACTTTATTGAGTTCTTATATGAATGATCTCATTTAATCCTCACAATGAATCATTGAGGTAAATATGAATATATCTGTTTTACAGATAGAGAAACTGAAGATCAGAAACATTATCTGCATGTGATGCCTAGAATTTCTGTAGCCATCTTCTGGCCATGAAATGAGGCATTGATGTCAAACTGTGGGGGACATAAGGGAAAAATGGAAAGAACCAGCTATTGATGAGATAACGAATTAAAAGCCAAATAACAACATCAACCACAATATTAATAGCTGACATTTATTGAACACAACAAGAGTTATCTCATTTAACAGTCACAATAGTTCTTTGAGGAAAAATACATGGTGAGGACCCCACTATGAGGTTCAGAAATGTTAAATACTGTAGCAAACCTTGTTGGTACCTTCCACTTCTTCCTCACTAATAGAACTCCAATTTTTTCACCTTCCTCTGTGTAGCCATAATGGGGAGGGGGGGGCTGAACTCTTTCTTATGCAGAGGAAGTGAATCATGATTAATTGAAGCCAATCAGTAGTCTCATTCCCCTTGTCAGTAATAAGTTTCTGCATGGAAGTGGGACTAATCCTGGCCAATATGACCTGAAGGAAATTCTGCTGAGGGGCTTCTAAGAAAGATTTTCATTGAGAATAAAAAGAGCAGAACCTTCCACTTCCTCTTTGTCTTTTTATCCTTGCAGCCCTCAGCGCCTAGCACAGAGCCTGGTGCATGGAAGAAACTCAGGAAATATTCTGTGGAATGAAATCTCTTGAGTATACTGCGGTAGGTCAGTTTTTTTTCTTCTTTCAGTTTGCTCCATACAAGAATATTTTAATCCAGGAATGATCCCTGGGACTGGCTATAGATGAGAAAGTACTTTCTAGAAGTTGTTTCCTGAGACTTAAATTAGGCCAGTGACCACAGGCACCACTCATGCTCTTCTAAACTTGTGGAAAAACTACATGAAGGATTCACATTCCCTTTGTTGATGTAGTGAGAACACAATGTTATGCTCAGTTCAAGCAAAATTTATAGGTAACACCTTTCACTGACCTTACACTTGCCAAACTTTCTCCCAGATGGAGATAGGTTACATCTTATAGTTTTAAATTAATTTTAATTATATAAATAATACATAAATGATTAAGCTTTATTTCCTTAACATCATTGCTTTATACAAATTATTTTTCTTTGTGCCGACGTATGTTCTCTACTAATTCTTTCCGAGAGTTTTGGGGGTGGTAAGTTTTCTGGGTTCTTATATGTCCAAAACACCTTTATTTCTCCCTCTCTCTCATATAATAGTTTGGCTTTGTATTAAATCCAAGGTTCAACATTATTTTCACTCAACAGTTTGAAGATATTGCTCCATTGCTGTCCTGCGTCTGATTTTGCTAATGAAAAGTCAAACTTATTCTTGTTCATTGTAGGTGGTCTTTATTTTCTCTTTGAAAGATTTTAGTATTTTCACGTTATCCTTGATGCTCTAAAATTTCACTGTCGTGTGTCCAGGTTTAGAGTTTTTTTTTTTAATTACTATTCTTTTTTTAAAATAGGTTATCCTCGGCATTTATAAGGCGCTTTCAATCTGGGGATTCATGACTTCAGTTCTAGGGAGTTTTTTCTTTGTTTGTTTGTTTTGCCATTTATTCCTCAAATATTGATTCCTTCCATTCTCTCCATTTTTATTCAGTGGAACTCCCTTTAGACAAATGTGGAAATTTCTTGATTTGTTTATATTTCATGCCTCTCACATTTTCTTTACTACTTTCCATCCCCTTATCCTTTATACTCTGGGTGAACGCCTCAGCCCAATTTTCCAGCTCTATGATTTCATCTCTGTTTCTATCCATCACAAATCTTAGTTCAGTCCATTTATTAACTTCACCTATGTTATTTATTTTTAAAAATCTCTTATTTTTCATATTTACCTATTATTGTTCTATAATTACTTGTTCTTTCATAGGTGTAATATCCTTCCTTATCATTCTGAGGTTATTATTTTATATTCATGTTCTGAGGACTCTACTTATCTAATGAAAGTCCTTTCATTTGTTGAATGTATTGTCTCTATTTCATGGCATTGCTTTGTTTAAGTGTTTGGTGATTCTCTTATTATATGCTTCTCTCTGTAGTTGAGATTTTTTTAGACTGTCTGCTCCTTCTGTTTATGCAACTTGTTTCAGAGAATAGAGGGAAAATATGTATCTGCTGTTTTCAATCAGAGTGGGTAAGGTGGAGAACATGCCATAATAAGGGTACCTTGATGAATCTGTGTACCTCTCTATTTCTCATTAATACTCCCATTTATTTTGCCATTGCCCATCACCCATGTTACTAGACTGTCTCACTGTCTTAAGCTCCATTATTCATTGCTTTCACTTGAAGACAAATTCCTCTGTTACTGCTTGCTGGTCCATGCAGTGGGAAAAAGGATAGAGAGGAGTTGACTTTTCTGGCTTTTCTTCCCGTTAGACTGAGTAGTTGCCTTTAAGACCACTCCTTTGTCATAGTTTTTACCTTTTGGCATGGAGAACTCCTGGGGTACTTTTATTACCTATAAGAATACTCTCCAATGCTCTCCCATGCATGTCCTGAGCTGTGGTTTCCTTCTTTAATCAAAACAGATCTACTTCTCATCTTCTAAGGAGTCCTCTCAGTTTTTGGCCCACCAAGAGTGATTTCAAGCATGACTATGTATTGAATCATTTTCCTGTTGTGTCAGGTAGAATACAGCAAGTGAAGAAACTGTAAATAGCAGTGGCTCAAGGAGGATATGAGCTTATTTCTCTATCCCCATTTTATAAATAGACTCCACTAACTTGCTCAGTGTCATGTAACTAATAAGCTGTGGAACTGGGATTTGAAATCAGATCTGACTCCAAAGTCTACTTTATTAGGTTCTTTCCACTATGCCAGTGGTTCTCAACCTTGGCTGTACATTAGAATCACCAGGGTAGCTTTAAAAAATACTAATGCTTCGAAACCATACCAGATCAATTAAATCATAGTCAAGAGTATATTTTTAAAGCTTCCCATTTGATTCAATTATAAAGCCAGAGTTGAGTACTACTGCACTTTCTAACTTGTTCCCTTTTTGCCTGTATATGCTATATGCTCCTCTGCCAAATATTTTCCTGATTACCTGATTGCTAACACTCTGCTTAAGTTACTTGTCTGAGTAATTTTAAAAATTATTTTGAAGAAATATGGAAAATTACCTTAGTTCATGTTTGATTCCAAATTTTTAAAATCATTAAGAAATATGCCAACACATGCAAAATTGTACACATTCTGAAAACCAATCTATGTAATCAATTGTATTAACAGACTACAGAAGAAAATCACACAATCAAATCACTGACGTAGAAAAATGATTTGATACAATTCAACACCCATTCATGATTTTAAAAAAAACCTCGGAAAACTCTAGGAATACAGGAACTTGCTCAACTTGATACAGTACATCTACCAGAAAACAAACAAAAAACCCTCATAGTTAATGTCACACTTAACGATGAAAGGCTAAATGCTTTCCAGCTAAGAACTGGAACAAGTCAAGAATGTCCATTCTCACCACTGCTATTCAATATAGAACAGAAATAGATTTACAAAGATATAGTCAATTGACTTTTGACAAAGGTGAAAAAGCAATTCAAAGGAGGATCTTCTCAACAAATGGTGCTGGAGCAATTATATATCCATAGACAAAAAATATGAACTATAATCTATATCGCACACCTGATACAAAAATTAACTCAATGTGCATCATAGATTTAAATATAAAATATACATCTGTAAAACTTTTAGAATATAACATAGGAGAAAACTTCAGGATCTAGGCTTCATGAAGAGACATGACACCAAAAGCACAAACCATAAAAAAAATGAATATATTAAAAACTTTTGCTCTATGAAAGACCATGTTAAAGGAATGAAAAGACAAGCTATAGACTGAGAGAACGTATTTGCAAGCCCACATATTTGACAAAAGACTCAGATCTAGAATATATAATGAACTCTCAAAACTCAACATTAAAAAAGCAAACAATCCAATTAGAAAATGGGCAAAAGGCACAGAGTCTTATCACTGAAGAAGCTCTACAGTTATAGTAAATGAGAACATGAAAAGATGTTCAACACCATTACACATTAGGGAAATGCAAATTTAAACCACAAAGGGATATCATTACACATCTATTAGAATGGTTAAAATAAAAATACCAAATGCTGATGAGAATGCAGTGAAACTGGATCTCTCATACATTGCTGGTGGGTATATAAAATATTAAGCCACTCTAGAAAACAGTTTGGCAGTTTCTTTTAAAATGAAACACACAATTATCACATGACTCAGCAATTACACTTCCAGGCATTTAGTTTTCAGAGAAATGAAAACTTATGGCTGCAGAGAAACCTGTGCACCACCACTTACACTTAGCACTCATCTATTCTATTTCACTGTATATAACATCCCTTGTATGAATAACCACTAATCAAATTAGTATGCTGATGATAGGCATTTGGGTTGTTTTCACTTTTCAGCATTTCAGTAATGCTTTTATGAATATCCTTGTAGCTGTCTCCTTGAACACATGTGTGAGAATTTCCGTGGGATGTATATCTAGAAATGGAATTTCTGGATCATAGGTTGATATACATTTTCAACTATACTAGCTACTACCAAAAACTGCTCTCCAAAATTGTACTAATTTATGTTTCCTCCAACAGCGTATGAAAGTTCCAGGTGCTTTTTGTCTTTGCCTATACTTGGTATGCCATACTTTAAAAATTTCTACCAATCTAATGCTTGTAAAATATGCAATTTCTGTTTTAACTTGGATTTCCCTAGTTATGTGTGAGGTTGAGCATATTTTTACCTGTTTATTGGCCATTAGGGTTTCCTCTTTTATGAACAACCTGGGCATATCCTTTGTTCATTTTTTTTCTATTGGAGTTTTGCCTTTTTCTTATTGATATTATATGTATAGGTTATATATATATAATTAATATTAATTAATTAATCCTATGTCCGTTATATAAGATTCAAATATCTTTTTCTCAGTCTGTTACTTATCTTTTCATGTTTTAATGCTATCTTTTGCCTTCAGAAGCTTTAAATTTTCATGTAATCAAGTTTACCAATATTTTCCTATAAGATTTCTGCTTTTTGCATATTGGTTAAGAAAGTCTTTTTGTTACAAGGAATTAAAGAGAATCTCCTACCATTTATTCTAATAATTTTCAAGTCCTGTTCTTTATATGCAGGTCTTTAAAACATGTGGAGTTTATTTTTATGTATGGTGTGAACTGGGGATCTAATTTAATTTTTTCCATATGAAAGTTAATTGTCCCAATATCATCTACTGAAGAGTCCATGTTTTCTTTACTTTATCCAATTAAACAAATACCCAAACCTACTTTGTGCTAGACATTGTTCTAAACACTTTGCGTATAGTATTAAAAGCAAACGAAATATTACCATTGGCATTATGAATTATATTTCATTAAAGCTGTTAGGATTTTCCTGCCCTTGTGGAGCTTATATTCTACTTTGGGTAGGTTTATAATAAACATAATAAATAGGCATATTATATAATATGCTGGAAGATGATAAGTGTTATAGAAAATATAGAGCAGGGTAAAGGAAATTGGAGGGCTGGGTTGGGAGGAAGGTTGTGACTTTAAATAGAATAGTCTGGGTTGGTCTTGTTGAGAAGCTGATACATGGGCAAAGATGAAAGAAGTGAGGGAGGTGGCATGTGACTATTTGGGGCATAATAAAAGGTAATACTTACCTGATATTTGTGAATTTCACAAAAACTCCTGTTGGAGTTTTTAACTGGAGTTTTTTCATATCTATATAGATTACTTTGGGGCGGACTGATACCCTTACAACGTTGCATCTTGCCATTCATGAACATGGTCTAGCTCTACATTTATTCACCGCTTCTGTTATGTTCTTTAATAGTTTTATGATTTTCTCAATAAAGGCCTTACATATATTTGTTGGCTTTACTAGTATGTACTTTATAGTTTTCTGGTCCCCATAAACCATTTGTATATATTTCCAACCTCACTTCCTGTTCGCTTATCCCACTCCACTCTAGATTCTACTCACTGTGTTTCTGATAGGTAATGTAAACTAATGATTGTGTGTGTTTGTGTGTGTGTGTGTGTGTGTGTGTGTGTATGATGGATGATGGTCTTGTTTCCTGACCCTGATCCTAAAGCTGAGTTTGATTAACCCAGACCACAGCCCTTCTCCTTCATGATTTTTGCAAGATACATATTCTTGTCCTGTCTCCTCAGTGACTCTTCAAGTCCCTCAGGGGCAGTGACTGATGTTATCTACTCTGCATCTTTCCTGTGGTACTGAGCACATTGTAATTACTCAAAAGATCTTACTGGTACATTTCCCACAATGGGGTCGCTGCCCTTTTCCTTCAATCTCTTCACGCCCTTGAACCCTCAATCGTGACTCTCCCTTGATCTTCAAAGTTGACTTCCATACAGAAAGATGTACTTTCCCCTGGACTTGTGCCTGAGCCCTTCACTTCTGCCAGGGATCCTTCTCCTCTGAGGAAGTGAGAGAAGAAGTTTTGGTTAGTAGCTGAGAATTCTTTGAGAAGAATTACGTTGGTGAGATAACCTAGTCCAGTTTTTGAAAAAGGTTTTCCCACAGAACATAAGTCTATGAGATGCTCTGGGGAAAAAAAAGATCCTGAGTTTAAAAAAAAAAAAGCAGGAAGCCCTTTATACTAAATTGCCTTCTCGGAGACTTCTACCATGTTTTAAGTATATTAAAGGCCCTGAGAAGTTTATGATAAAGAAAACAAATTTTGTTTAGCCCATCACTTTTCAAACATATTTGACCATAGAACTTTTTTCTCTTTTTAAAGAATACCTATTAACATCCACATACCTCACACTGGGAAATATTGATCTTGTTCACCCTCTGCTCTCTGGTATATAGAAAGCAAACAAAGCCATCTATCCTAGAATGTCTTCTAAAGACATTTTGCTTCCACAGTAGTGTTAAAAAGCCTAGATCATGAGGACATTTTCTCTAAGATCTATTCCAAATCCTTCATATTTAAGTTTTATCGTCCCATCCATTCTTATATCTTCACCAGAAATAAGATGATTTTGAGTTCTGATGCAAAATCAATTGCTGTGTATTTACAGAATGCTTACTATGTGAAAGAAAAAAAAATTTAAGACATTGGCTTTGCTGGACAAGGAAGTTGCAGCCATTGGTTGGAATTTCCATATTTCTCTGCCTCTATTCCTTTATATTTTTCTGCCCTTGACTTGAATAACCCTGAATTTTCAAGAGGTGGCCACAATGTAAGGCAGAAACAAATGGAAGAAAACAGGGCAGACATGTGCTGTCCCCTGAGGTACTTATTTAGAAAAGAGGAGAGCAGCAGAAAAGTGTTGGGAGGACTTGACTGGGCAGGTTGCACACTTGACGCTGAACACCCCACTAACATAGATAGCTCAGGCTTTGCTGAGCTATCACCTTCCAGAGAAGAAAAATCATATATTTAATCCCATTTTAAGGCAGCTTACAGTAAAATACGTGCATAGCAAGAGCTTAACTATAAATCATCTAGCATTATCTCTAAAAAGTAGGGTTAATTATATTAGGAATCAGACATAAGATAATTCCTCAGCGTGCTATTAGCTCTGAGCTTCCTGGAAGCCAAGCAAAAACGGAAGCATGATAGTTCAATACTGCTACATATTAATGCATGAGCCTCAGTTGTGAATATGGTAGCCCACCCTCACCTTACTCTTCTTTTGTCTTATAATTTGGCCTGATTTCTTGAATTCAATATGCATGCTTCCTTGCCCTTTTTAACATATTTGATATAAAGAAGCCAGTTAGTAACAAATAGGCATTTTGAGGAAAGAGCTATTTCATATTTATCTTGTAGCCATCAGACTCACTTCACACAGCAAAGTCTCTGGGTTAGATTTGAAGTCTCAAGTTCTCAAAGGTGAACGCTGCACATCCCATTAACAAAATTATTACACCAAGCTAAAAGGTCTTTGGGATCCGTCTTCAACTCCATCCTCCATGAAATTCTGGAATGACTTTCCCTTGTCTTGTCCCTTTCCTACTGCTTCTTAGTCTACTCCACTAACCTCGTTTCCAAACAACCAGTTGTTGGATGCATGAACTAAAATGCCATAAAGAATTTGCATATTTGATTGTTTTCTCTCAAGGTTAAATGAAGAGAGCTACAATTTCTAAGAAGCCTGGTTTGACTGTGAGTCTGGCCCCCAGGCAGATTAGGCCAAGGTTTTGGCCAAGTGAAATTGCCAGTTCCCTAAAAGAAAAGACTAGCACATTGCTCATTAGAGCATTCTGAGCTTGCCTGTGCAATCTTTTTGCTACCCTGCAATTTCCTGTTGGTTATAAATGAAACCTTTCTAGCTGTTAATGCAGCCGGTGAGTTGAAAAAAAAAAAAGCATGTAATTAATCAAAGGAGGTTGGGGAGATTCACTAAGCCTGAGTTATAGGGGAGAAGCTGGACAAGGCACTAGGACCTAGAAGGCATCTATCCACCCTGGCAGGAATTTCTTGCTTGGAGCTCAGACAACAAAGGCATAGAGAGATTGGTTTTCTTTCTCTCAGCATCTCCACCCAACCAGCAGAAAACCGGTGAGTGGGGCTTTCCAGTGATTTTCAGGGAGAATGTAACAGATGTCAAACGGGAAAAGCACAAGGCAAATCTCTCTCTCTCTCTCCCTCTCTCGGTGTATCCTCTCTCCCTCTTTCCCTCTTATCTCCCCCCTCTTTTTTTTTTTTTTTTTTGGCCTTATTCTATCAGATTTTTCCCTAAGCCTCTACCTGGGATTTTCCTTTAGAAAAGTGAGTTTGATGTTCCTTTGTTTTCACTGTGATGTTGATTTTAGAATAATAGCACCCCAGATTCTAAAGCAAAGCCAAGCGTTGCTGGCACGCCTGGGGAAATGCTTGCTACTTGTCTTGAGGAGGTGGGGTCTCTTACACTGCAGGCTGTCTGACAGAGACAATGCTGAGCTCAGCACAGGTCATGGTGACATTGGGAGAATAGAGGGAGCGAGCCTGGCAAACCTGCTAGGCACCAGTCTTCCTTTATCTCCTGTCTTCCTGGTCCCTTGCAAATATCTCAATGTGGCAGTGTGTAGCAGCTGAGCCCTGCTTGCTTTGTGAGTCTTTTTATCCCCATCTGTGCGATGCATGTTAATAGTTTGGTTCCTAGGCTGTCACTACCTTTGCTAGCGTTTGGGGCTTCTGTTGTATTTGGTTTCATATTGTGATTTTCTTCCTTCCTTCCTTCCTTCCTTCCTTTCTTTCTTTCTTTCAGCAGAAAGGGGGAAAGCAAATCTGACAGATGACCATCTTTTGCCTCAGCTAACACACCTGGGCAATAGACAAATTTGGGGTGAATTGCCTGCTGTGAGGGCAAAATGCCCCTTCATTCAGGGTAGAAGCCCAGAACAATGAAAGGTGTGCTTGCTTCTAAAGGTCCCATATGCTGTTAAAGGATTCATTTGGGAATCTTTCAACAATTAAATGATTCCATTAAGAGGTGGGGCTGCATCATTGTTGGGGGTGGGTAGAGCACATAGAGAAGGGGGGCGGATACCAGGAGTAAAGTAGAACTAATAACTCGTTAAATAACTGATTTTTCTAATCTTTTTTTTTTTTCCAGCTTATTTCTTGTGAATCTCGGATAGCTGCACCAGCTTGGTGGGGAAGGGGTTTGATGAATAGCACAAAGACTCTGGCTATTCCCTAGAGACCGTCCCTTTAAAGGAGAATCCCAGTTTATTCTGGGGGGAGGGGATGCACACATTACAGCAGGAAAGAGGGTTTGGGATAAAATTAAAACACTCCCCTTCATAGTCATTTTACTAAGATGCAAAGATTGCTTCCTGAGCTGGAGATGCTAACCTTGGCTAGGTCCTTCTGTTCCCTTCAAGGGGGATTTTGTCAGGCTATGGATTCATTTACAAGTGTTAGTCATGTGGGCATGTGTGAGGAAACAGATGCCAGTTTTAATGTATTTAGCCCGAAGTTACAATTTGATAGGAGCCAGTGTCAGGAAGTCCCAGAATTTTAAGCTATTTCAAAATCCCTCCCTCTCCTGTGTTTGGAACAGTGCCAGAAGTGCCTCCCTCCCCATCTCTCACCCCAATGCCCACAGCCAGCAGCACCCCTCCAGCCCCTCCTTCTTTTCTATTAAAATCAATATTCCTGCAGGTCAGGGGCAAGCAGCAGATGGGTCACGGGCTTTTTTCAACCAGTTCTTTTCACAAGCAGCAGATTGCAGATCTGGATCTGGCTAATATTTGAATTCCTTTTTTTTTTTTCCTCCTCACCCCTTTTTCTTTGCTTCTTTTCATCCCCACCCTTTTCTCCAACACTCAGGTCTCTGAGGTTCCACCAAAATATGGAACTTGATTTTGGACATTTTGATGAAAGAGATAAGACATCCAGGAACATGAGAGGCTCACGGATGAATGGGCTGCCTAGCCCCACTCACAGCGCCCATTGTAGCTTCTACCGAACCCGAACCTTGCAGGCACTGAGCAACGAGAAGAAAGCCAAGAAGGTACGTTTCTACCGCAATGGGGACCGCTACTTCAAGGGGATTGTGTACGCTGTGTCCTCTGACCGTTTTCGCAGCTTCGACGCCTTGCTGGCTGACCTGACACGATCTCTGTCTGACAACATCAACCTGCCTCAGGGAGTGCGTTACATTTACACCATTGATGGATCCAGGAAAATCGGAAGCATGGATGAACTGGAAGAAGGTAATTCAAGGAGTGGGTGGTGGCCCTTAGTGGGAGGTGGCATTGTTAGTTACGGGTACATTTCTTGGATTTTATTAAAAGGAATTGGGAAATGTGTTTGTAAAAACACAAGGTTGCTGCTTAGACTTCTAATTCTATAGGCATTGACAGAATCATTAGCCATTACCCTTCATGGTCTTCAGTTTTGGCTGGCGTCGAAGTGGGGCTGGTGATGATAATGCATTGTGTTTATCTCCCAGGGTATACAAAGAAAAATCTGAATTGTGTCATTTACTCTAGAATGTGTTCATAGTTAACTCTAAATAGCACTATTGAGGCAGACCATAAAACCATTAGGGGTATAAAATGAGGAAGGAAGATTGGTTGGGTTAACAGAGAGAAAATATTACATGCTAATATCCTTTGAACTGCTGAGAGACTCTCTGTGAATTGCAACTCATGGAAATACGCACCCTAAAAGCTGGACTTCCTGGACGTATTCACAAAGGATTATACTTTTAGGTAAGTGGTCACTGCTCAGCTGTTGCTTCTAAAAAGCCCACTTCAGGGTGTGTCCCTAAGGCTGAGGTCATTGAGAGAAATACCAAAAAAAGCTGTAGGTATGCCTGGTATTTTAATAAAGAATATTCCTATTAGAATAGGAACTGACTCACTGTACCTAAATCTGTTTAAATCCTTTTCAGATTTTGGTTTTGCAATCGAATTTTATGACAAGATTGCTGAGAATCCTGACAACCTGTGTACCCAACTCAAAAATAGGGAAAATCCCAGCTCTTACCAAAACTTGCCCAGCCATGAAGTCTTTTTTGTGATCATTTAGAAAAATAGATCCTGGGACATGGTCTTAATATTTTACTTTATCAAATCAAGTATTTTGAGGATGCCTCCCTACCCCACCTTTTAATGGGTGTAATATATGTGATCAGTTTAACCTGACAATACGTTAAAGGACAGCACTCAGGAGTGGTGATAATGAAAATGTTCCCCCCAAAACCTCTTCCCACTGTCCAGCCCTCCCTCCGCATTCTTTCCATTCCCCCAAGCAAAGATGGGTTTAGAACAGGCAGATCTCTCTGAAACAGGCGGCAAGGAAGGAGAAACAGCACATTAAAGGACTTGGTATGGATGGGAGTGCCCCGCCTCTGCTTCACTGCTTCTAGGTTTCTTGTGTTCCTAGACAAAGGAGCATGAGGGCTTCCTGTGTGCAAGACCACATTCTCGCAAGTGGCTGCTGTTTCTCAAGTCAGGTTGAGTGATTTGGGGCTAGTTACTTATAAGACAGTGTCCATGTGGCTACTGGATCTGGGTCTCGGGGTTCAAGTCTGTGGTTTTTCTCCAAGCTGACCTTGAGAAACAATGCTGAGGAGGCTTAGATTATCAGGTGCTGGATGGCCAGGTAGAGGTTAATCCTAGGCTTCTTCTGAACACTGAAGGATTGGCCATCCTAGCAAATATCTTAAAATAAAGGAGAGTCAGGGCAAACTTGAAGGACTTGAAGCTAGGCTGAGGGAGCTGTCCAACAGCGTAATCGATAGGGTGTGTGTCTTTTGTCACTGTAAAATCCACATCTCAGTCAAACTGGAGGGGTTTCTCTGTAATAATTTTCATAAACAAAGCACCCTGAATCACCCAGTATGTCCTCATTTCCACTAGCTGCGATCTTTTAAAGACCACGATATATGCTCGGGCAGAATTCTGAATCAAGTGACATTGTATTTGGAGCAAGAATTAGAATGTTTTTGTGTCTGATATAAGAATGGTATCATGCACAGATTGCCCACTCCCCCAAATCCATTTTTTAACATGTCTTGCTCAAGGACTAGCCCTTGATATTGATTTTCCTCCCTGGATTTCTGTGTGTGTGTGTGTGTGTGTGTGTGTGTATTGGGGTGTGTGTTGTGATAATCTTAGCTCAATATAGGTAATAAATACAATTTTGAAGACTGCAGCTTTCTTTTCTCTTGATCTTTTGAGTCCTGCTAGATTGGACTCCTCTTCTCATCTACCACTCCCGGGTGCAGTAGTAGTACTTCCTGGTGAATTTCTGGACTATGCAGAATGTAAATAAGGCTCAGTTGCATTTATCCACAAGTCACGTACAACCACAAACTGCAGTGGCCCTCAGTGCCCTTTCAGTACTGAGTATGGCCCATTCAGTCAAGGAAATTCTGGGGTATCTCTGGGACAGCATTGAGAAATGTGACCAATATCCCGCTACCGCAGAGCCAGATGGGAAAAGGTACAGATATGAAGAGGATAAAGAAAAAGGGTCTTTTTCTCTCCTATTTTTTGTCCTTTGCAACTGTAGGAATGGAGGACAGAAGTCCTTTACTTTCTTCACCTTTGGAAGAGGTTAAAAGAAAGATTTTAAAATAGTAATTCATACATGTTGCTTCCCAAGAGACTTCAAATTGAAAATGTTTGGAAAGGTCCCTGGGTGAAGAGTCAGAGGCATTGGGTTCTCATCTTAGAGGCAGAAGATTATAATAGGAAAAGAAATCTTTGGAATCTGATTTGGTTCAAATTCCAGTTCTGCCACCTGCTAGCTTGTGTGAACTCGGGGGAAACCATTTAGACTCCATGAGCCTCAGTTGTTCATCTGTAAAGTGGGAATAACTGCTTTGAGGATTAAATAAAACAATGGATACGAAGTGTTTAGTGTTCTGCCTGGCCCATGATAGCATTCAATAAAGGGTGGCTGGTACTATTTGAGTCATCCTAGTTTATAGCTGGTTAAGCTACATGACTATAAGTTTGTCCTTATCATCACTGTGACTAATGTTCTCTCTTTTTAAAACAACATAAAAAAACCAACTTTATTAAGGTATAACTTGCATACTGTAAAATTCACCAACTTAAGTGTACAGTTCAATGACTTTTAGAAAATTTACAAGTGGTGAGACCATCACCATAATCTAATTTTATACCATTTCCATCACCCCAAAAAGAAACTCTGTACCAATTAGCTGTCACTGCCCATTTCCCGTATTCTCTCCAGCTCTAGGTGACAATTTATCTACCTTATGTCTCTACAGATTTGCCTATTCTGGACATTTTATGTAAATTGAATCATACACTATGTGGTTTTTTGTGACTGGCTTCTTTCGCTTAGAAAATGTTTCCAAGGTTTGTCCGTGCTATACCATGTATCAACACTTCATTCCTTTTGTTTCTGAGGAATAATATTTCATTGTATGTATAGACCACATTTTGTATATCTATTGTAATATTCTTACCTGTAAAATGAGACTAGTAATACCTGCCTTCTTTATCTATTAGAGTGATTGTGAGGATAAAATTAGATGATAAATATGGAAACACATTGACAAGGTAAAACTACAGCTACAAGGGACTATTATTGTTCATGATGTAAAAAAAATAATAGTAATAAGAAAAATGGTACAGATGAACCTATTTGCAGGGCAGGAATAGAGACATAGACATAGAGAACGGACATGTGGACACGGGGGGTGGGGAAGGGGAGGGGGGGACGAATTGGGAGATTAGGAATGACATATATACACGACCATGCGTAAAATAGATAGCTAGTGGGAACATGCTATAAAGCACAGGAAGCTCAGCTTGGTGCTCTGTGATGACCTAGATGGGTGGGATGGGGGGTGGGTGGGAAGGGAGGTCCAAGAGGGAGGGGATATAGGTATGCATATAGCTGATTCACTTCATTGTACAGCAGAAACTAACAACATTGTATAGCGGTTATACTCTAATAAAACAATATGATGATGCTAGTGAAGAGTTGGAATAGCCAGTGCCTCCCCAACCTGGCTGCCTTTCAGAATCTTTCAGAGCTTTAGAAAAGTATCAATTCCTGGGCCACACCCCGGATTTGTTGACTCAGAATTTTCAGGGCTAGTGCTCCAGAGTCTGTTTTCACAGATTTCCCCAGGTGAGTCTTATGAGCACTTAAAGTTGGGAAGTACTAGATTAAGTGATCTTGACGGTCCCCTTCGGCTACGTACAATGGTGGGAATTCCTAGGAATACATAAATCTTTGTTTTTGTTTTTTGATTTGTAGATCTTAAAGGAATAATGGAGCATAGAACATACTGTGTTTCCAAATGGCCACATTATTAAGTATTTAGCCTAAAATAAAATGAAATAGGAAGCAATTGGTTAATAATCACTCTGGCCTTGTGGCACTCCTTTGTCTAAATGCCTCTAGTCTACTGTCTGCTGCTAGATACTGAAAGTATTAAGGGGACCATTTTGGACCAAAGTCAGGTTATTGATGTCAGCTTTCTCACAGCTCCTTGGGTACACGAACAGTCTTCGTGAAGCCAGACAGAATGTGGCCATATACGTATTAGCTATATTCCCAGTGGGTCAGTGAATGAAATCCACCAGTGACTTTTTGTTTGGTCTTGTTTAGTCTTTCATTGGAGAATTATTCTTCCTTCATGCACTGTCTAATTCCTTCCCCACTTCCTTGTATGTAAGTACCCAGATCAATCTTAGGGGTGTCCTTTTGAGCATTATTATGCAGACCATGGGACAGAATATTTACAATTGTGACAGTCTTGTTGGAAGATCTGTATGGTGATACCAGCTATGATCCACTTTCTTTGCCATAGCTCATTTGTTCCAATGAGATGAAACCACTTTCTCACTAATTTATCCTCTAACTACTAAAGCAAGCACACTGCCAAAGAGGAGGATTTTAAGATACCTGGGAGAGTGATACATCACTAATAGATCTGATAATACAATAAACTACCATTTAATATTTTCCTTCTTGAGGGAGAAAGCCCAGGAAAAGAAGAGAAATCCCAGGCAGAAGTGCTTTTGCACTGAGCAGCTATAAACATGTTTAATGTTTTTGAAAATGGAGCTCTCCTGAAAGTGAAGGGAGGTAGACATTAGATCATCTTGAGCACATAGCTTGTTCCCTTCCTGCCCTTTCAGCTGTGCTTCCATGACTTCATTTCCTTACCCCCTCGCCCTGAAGCAGATTGTCGATTCCAGCAAATTGTCACCTTGCTTGGCTCTGAAGCCAGCTCTCCTTCTAGGCTTCTAATGAGTGGGAAATGGCCCCTGGAAGCTGTGGCAGGATGGGAACCCAGCTGTGTAAAGGTGCAACACACCTCACCCAGCTCCAAGTGCCAGGCAGCTGGACGTGCAGGAAAGCACCGAGCTCTGGCAGCACACTTTGCAGACAATTGCAAAATCAGAACCAGGAAGCTTTGGTTGAGAGAAGCAGCACATTTGATGTCTTTCCAGTAGTACAAGGGGAGAGTCCTCAGTGGTGGGCACCTATTTCTTTTCTTTAACATGTAATTACCATAACAACTTTATCTCCTAGAGCCTGTTTGAGATGGAAAAGAGAAGAAAATTCCTTCTTATAGACCTTAAGAGCTGGAAGGGACTTAGATGTCACCTAGCACAATAGCTTCAATTTGTAGACAGAAAAGCTGAGACTCAGAGATTAAATGATTTGCCTGATGTCATACAGCTTGTAAATGCCTGGCTGGGATTTAAATCCAGGTCTATCTGACTCCCCCTCAACCACCACAGACATCCTGCCCTCTGCTAGGGGATGCAGATAACGGGGGAGGCATGTGTGGGAGCAGGGGGCGTATGGAAAATCTCTGTACCTTCCCCTTAATTTTGCTGTGAACCTTAGAGCTGCTCTAAAAAAAAGATAGTCTTAAAAGATATTCTGCCCTCAGTGTGCACCAGCAGAGGCAGCAAGTGGCTTTGCTAGGTGTTATCCATGAAGCTACCACATTTGGCCTTTGACTCAACCGGAGGCCTCCTTTGAACCAGCAGGAAATATGATCTTTGAAGCCTGGGTCCCGGGCAGTGCTCGTGTTATATAATGATTCTAGCTCAGTTCCAAGATGGTTGCCCTTGCTGCTGCTGCTTTTCTTCCCTTCAGCTTCTACTCTTCCTCTTTTCATCTCCTTTCTCTCCACCCTTTCTTCCTCCTTTCCCTCTTGGCTCTTTTTCTTGTTCTCTATTCCTTCAGGTTAGGGCCTTAATAATAACGATAGCTGGCATTTATCAAGTGCTTACTATGTAGCAGACTCTGGGCTCAGCCCTGCAGATCATGCATCACCTGCTCTGAGCCTCAGAACAACCTTAAGAGGTAGGTCTTGTTACCATCATCCCCACTTTGCAGACAAATAACTGAAGCCAAGGGAGGTTAGTTTGCCCAAGGGCACACAACTAGGAAATATTGGGGAACCCCATTGTGACTGACATCACATCAGCTGCCCTTTTTCCATTACTTCATATTGGGGCCGAAAGGAAAGAGAGTGGAGAGACTAAAATGCACTGTTGGAAAGTGTTCAACATAGATTTGGCTGAGAGCTGGGCCCTCTGAAAAGTTCTTGGGCGCCATATGATACTATAGCTGTCTGCCATCATGTTCATTTTCATGTGGAGTGGTTAATCATACTCATAGTTCAGAGGCTTAAGAGGTTTAAGAGATGGGAGCAAAAAAAGTCCAGAGTCCTAATAGGGCTGCACAGCTGACTCTCCAGAGGAGACTGTGGATGAGTGAAATCATAAATATATAGCCTCATACATTTGCACACCACCAGTTGTCTGACAGAGTTTTAAAGTACATGACAAATTACGGAAAACATCTGACTCAAAGGCAGTGACCTCTTGGAAGGTGCCCGTGCATCTGGTAGAGTGCCATTTCTAGGGTATGGGGAACACTGGCTGTGAATACATGGGGGAATTGAAAGGGTCCCTTCGTCCTTTAAGTCAAAAATTAAAGATCACATCCTCTAATCACTTGCGTAGGATTGGATTAGCCAGTGGCAGCCAGAGAAATTAGGGTTTCTTTTGGCTGCGGTCTTTGACCGCCCCATCCTGGCTGTGCATGCTTGCACCAGGTGCAGGAGTGAGGGCCCGTGCTCATCTACAAACCATGCCTTGGTCCCCTTGTCAAGACAGAACACTAGCAGCATCTGGGACTCAGAGCAGTGTTGGAAGCCACTTTGCATACGTTGCAAACCACTTACCTTCCCGCTCCACACACACATATAAATGTCCTCAAAGGTGCCCTCCAGAATCTCACCGAATCTTCTCTGAGCACTAACTGAGAAATTTATCAATTAACACGACTTAAAGGCTTTGGTGCTACAGCAAAGCAATCAATATTTGCACAGGGACTGAATCATCAGCCCGGCGTTTGTGAATGTCTCTGCTCGGTTCTCCTGCTGAGACCAAAGGAAGAAGAGCCATCAGATTATAATTGTGTTTAATGCTTTCTTTGCACGGGCTCGGGTTGATTGATTGATTGATTGATTTAGCGTTATTACTGATGAGTTAAGCCTGATTAAATCCCACTGGTTTTCTGCATCTCAACCTCTGGATGAACTTTTGTATACCTTGAGGCTAATGTGTTTTACTCAAAAAATTCAATCTTTTCCAATAGTCTCTCCCCCAGGCTGAGCCTACCTCTCTTCCTCTTTTCTCCACCTTCTAGTCCCAGGTGTCTAATCCCCTCCTCTTGCCTCTGGCCCCTGCATTTCTTCCGCTCTACTAGTCATTTCCTCTAGCCCATGGTAAATGTGAAAATTACACTAGATCCCTCCAATCCATGAATCAGGCTGTACGGTGTATTCTCACATCTCCACCTCATTACTTGTGGCAGCCAAGGGTGAGCACTGGTGAAGACGGCCCTGAATACACCGAGATAGTGTGTGGCATTCAGGAAGATGGAAAGATGAGGGGTGAGTGGTGGAAACAGGGGAGAGCATTTCTCAAGCAAGGGCTAGACTTGCAAACACAAGGAATTGTGTGTGTGTGTGTGTGTGTGTGTGTGTGTGTGTCTACGTCTACAGGTTGTTATTTAGATAGTTTCTCCACCTGGGTATGGGGGTAAAAGACACAATTATACACACATACATACATTCACCACACACACACATTTCACACTTTAGTGTTCTACTGCTTAGCCATATACTCTGTACAAAGTACAGTCGGGCTTCTTGACGAGTTTGCCCTGTATGCCCAATACACAAGGTTACTTTGGTCACTTTGACTTGGAATAAAAATGTATTGATTTTGAAAGTTCTCTCAGTTCATAATATAACAAATAGGGCTGTGAGTCCAGAAATAGGACAGGAACATTAAGAAAGAGACATGTTAAAAACGCTCTAGTAATGCCCCTAGACATTAACACACATCCTAGGAGTTAATGTAAACATTTCAATTCAAATGAAATCATATCAAGCTTGAGAACCCCACTTTTTGGATTATACTTAGGTATGTTCATTATCCTTGGGACCCTTAGCTTTACAGGATTTTTTCATTATGATGAAGAATAGTTTGCTGATTACTTGCTCTTGAATTTGAATGAGCCAAGTTGTTAGAGAGCCTAATTAGGAATTGCACATGAAGTTTGTTATTATCACCATTTTTCCAGAAGTCCTACTCCAAGGTCAGTGTGTGTTAGTTTGGTTAGAATAGTCCGTATACCTGCTGTTAAACTAATCACCACTTATTTCTTCCCTTAGGGGAAAGCTATGTGTGCTCCTCAGACAACTTCTTTAAAAAGGTGGAGTACACCAAGAATGTCAATCCCAACTGGTCTGTCAATGTGAAGACATCTGCTAATATGAAAGCCCCTCAGTCCCTGGCTAGCAGCAACAGTGCCCAGGCCAGAGAGAACAAGGACTTTGTGCGGCCCAAGCTGGTGACCATCATCCGCAGTGGGGTGAAGCCTCGGAAGGCTGTGCGTGTGCTTCTGAACAAGAAGACAGCCCACTCCTTTGAGCAAGTCCTCACTGATATCACAGAAGCCATCAAACTAGAGACCGGGGTTGTCAAAAAACTCTACACTCTGGATGGAAAACAGGTAGGTGCTTTATCCCCCGATTACACCTCTTCTCATTTGTTCTAAATCCTTGGCTGACCATCTTATACCTCGGACATCATTTCTGGTTGGGAGACCCTTCCTCCACCTCTCATCAGCCCTGCCTGATATATTATGTCTCATCTGGGAGAAAGGTCTTTTCAGCAGACAAAGCAATGGACCAGGAATGTGAGGCTTTGAAATTCGATCTGTCTCTGACTCACCAGGTAGAATGGTCACTTATTAGCTTCCTTATCTGCTAAGAAAAGATGTGTTGGAGCCTAGGTCCTACGAACTCCTTGGAATATGAATTTAGCTAGTGCATGATGCAACCTGGATGGTTCAATGCATGTGACTAGAAATGAGATTTGCCCACTCGTTTCTTCTTAGATACTCTTACATTGGTATTCAGCATCCATTCTGATGAAAAGAGGTGGAAGTGACCCTCATATTCTATGAAAGGAGAATATGAAGGGAAGCACTGAGGTTTCTGGTTCGTTGTCTTTGCCTCACACTAGACCACATTTTTTCTCTCTCCCTCTTCCATGTGACATAGCTGTCTTAATCTGGTTCCACTGATGGTTTGTGTGGAAAGGGACTATTTCAGGATCCTAAAATTAGCCCAGGAAAGATGGTGCCATCTGTTTCTCTCCAAATCAGGTTCTTCATGTCATTGGTTATGCTACTAAAGTGCCACCTATATTAATATCTGGGAAAGAATGCAGCCAGGCGTCTCCATCGGACAGATGCACCATTCTCTTGAGCACAGGGAGCTGTAAATATATGACACAAAATGTTCCAAGGGAATTGGAACAGTGGCTGGTTTCTTTGGCTCTAAGGAGAATCCTGGTCCCTCATCAGACAAGACAAGTGTGGATTATTATCAGTCCATACTTTCTACCTCTTAAAATACCTTTGGTGTTTGAGCAACTATATAGATTCTTAAAAAAAAAAAATAGATTCACCATATCAGGATGATGAGTGTTCAAATGCAGAACCGTGCCTCCTTCCATAATTTCTGATGTATACTGTGTGCTGCAAGATTTTAAGTTTCTGGGAAAAACGCGAACTCATATACATGGTAATTTGGATAAATGTGTGGCTTCTATCTGAGAGAAACCTGGAGGTATTGGTTGTATGTGATCTGTGTTTGTTGTACCACAGCAATGGGTTTATCTGCGATGGGAAAAGTTCTAACTCTTAAGCATCTAAGAATATCTCTTTTTTGAGGACCAAGTGTATGATGAACAGGAGCTGTCCAGGAACAGGATTAATCATCATAAACCTCACCTCGGAGAAGTAGGGTCTAGGAATTTTATGATCAGTGGATCTTACAGTTGAGGGTGACCTTAACTCTAGAAGCCATGACATTTAATCTCCCTCCTATGGCAAGGATGTACTCTACAGTCATTTCAATTTCATAAAACAGCCTATTTCACTGTTGAACAGCTGTGATTTTTAGAAAGATTTTTCTAACATTAGGCATAACTCTGCTTCCCTGTACCTTCAGCCTCTTGAAGAAGTACAGGACAAATACAAATCAAGGATGTAAGACTGGGATTTAGAAGACTTAGTTTCTAATCTGGATATTGCCACTTACTCTGTGACGTTGGGCTAACCACGTAACTGTCCTGAGGCTCACACTTCTCCTCTGTACAAAGGGGCTAATCACACCTGCCCTACCCATGCTCACAGGATTCTCATGAAGATCAAATGAAATCATGGATATGAAAGCACTCTGTAAATCAAAACATGCAATGTAAATATGTATGCATACAGTTCATCATTGAGATAAAATATGTAAATTGCCAGACAATTTACATATATATTAATAAATGTTAGCACTCTTCCCCCTACTTTACCTTCAGCATTGTTACCACAAATTTCCAGCGTTCTGTGGGATGTACCATACCTCAGCATTCTGTGATTGTTCCTAATAATAAATAAAGGGACACCTCCGCCTCTTAGGTAAACAAGCTGCAGTCCAGTGATGGGTGGATTTTCATCCTATAGCAAGTTTTCCAACTCCTTTCAAGTGTTGGTTCCCATTTCTTTGGGGAACACGTTAGGAAATGCCAGAGTATGATATGGTGTGTGTACAGACACGTCAGGGAGGGGTGTGCAAGGGAGCAGGCATCGGTGCCTCTGCACATACTGTTTCTTCTCTTTACAATGTCTCCCTCTGCCTACCCTGACCCCTGGGGGTCATCTTTTAAGCCCTACTTCAAACATCATGTTATTTCTGAAAACTTCTCTGTCTCCACCATGCAAAGTTAAAGTAATCTTAACCTTTTTTTTTTTAATGCTTAGCTCCTGATTCATGGTGGATGCTCTATAAATGTTTGTTGACATAAGGAGATTCTCACATGGCCCAGGTAGCTGTTCTGAGATGTTCTGAGAAGCCCTCTGTTTTCAGTGTCCCAGACGCTATCCTTAGGTCTATCAGAAGACACAGGGGGGCTTCCAAAGGAGTGCATATTCCACCCGGGCAGCTCCGATCTATTACTCACTTGGAAGTCACTGAGAGCAGACTTTTAAAGCAGTTTTTTCCCAAAGTGTATTCTGAGAACCGCCCCCATCTCCCCACCCCCAGGAGCTCTTCATAAAAGGGTTTTGTGGTCAAATAAAGTTGTGAAATGCTGCGGATTATATGCCTTTCTTAGAGATTCACATTGCTCATTGGCACATTAAATGTTCTGAGAAGTCCTGCAGAAAGGAAACCCATTTAATTTAGACCCGGGATTTCCCAATCTTATTGAACTGCAAACATAGGGAATACACAGATACACGCACACACGCACACATACACAAGCTCTCTAGGAGCACACTAGGAAATGCTGTTTACAGAATATGCTGAATGATTAGGAGCTAACTCCTCTAACCTCACTGGTATGCATGGGGTAACCCACAAATCAAACATTGCTGTGCGGTTACAGCAAGGACATTAAATAACAAAATTTGGGGGTGCAAGGACAAAACCTACTAATGACAAAATAGGTGCTGAGTATACTGAAATTTGGTGCCAAATTCAAAATTTTGGAGCCCAGCCCATCTCCCAGTTCTAGTGATGACAGCCCTAATGTTAACACCTGTCAGTCACTTTGATTACTGGTGGGTATTCTTACTACTCGGGAATATGATCTTCCTCTGTGCAGGCTGCAGGCACATGTGTTGCAATGGCTCGGACTTGCTTGGATGAGATTCCATGCCTGTCTTTGGCTAAATGTGGCCAAGGCTATTTGTTATGGTACTCGCTGGATATATGGGCCACTGCTATTTCTAACTCTCAGATTAAATTCAAATATACACTACCAAACGTAAAATAGATAGCTAGTGGGAAGCAGCCGCATAGCACAGGGAGATCAGCTCGGTGGTCTGTGACCACCTAGAGGGGTGGGATAGGGAGGGTGGGAGGGAGGGAGACGCAAGAGGGAAGAGATATGGGAACTCATCTCTTCCTGTTTTTATTTTGTTTGGATGTGCTTTTGGAGCCTTTGATCTTTTCAGGGCTTATGTTTTGCCGGTATAGAAGACCAGTTTCCTCAGAGATATTTGTGGTCTGCGTAGGCAGGGGAGCTAGCCATCGCTAGTAGGACGAGGTCCCAGTTTATTCCTCACCTCGATAAGAAATTGCTAATGGAATAAGGAGTAGTTAATAGGGCTCTGGCTACTCCCACGGGCTGTAATGGATTTCTAGGAGGTCAGGGAAGACACAATGAAGAGTTGGATGACGATGTATATTAGTTCACTCTCAGGTGAAGTTGTTCTTTTGATTCCTTGGCAGCTGGAGTGATTGAAGTGTGTTGACAAAATTATCCAACTATTAATTTCTATAATCAAGTCACATATGGACCTTTATGCTTAAACGTCATGGGTGCATAAAAACTGGAACCCACATTTCTGGTTCACTTGGTAGTAGTGGCTCAGTAGATACATGGTCTAGCCTTAAATTCATTTCTGTAAAGCACAGGGCATGGTGCTTCTGTTTGTTAGAGATGCAGAGCTTTAACAACAGACATTTAGCTTTTTGGCATCTTACACAGGGCTACAGCTGGTCCTCACACCATCCATTTTTATTCTATACTTATTGGCATCTCTATTCTCAGTTTTGTCCATATTCAGGTTCTGTGCAAAGATTCACTGTTGCCTCAAGATCCCTGCCTAAGGGATAAGTATGGCCTTTAGGATTTGTGTTAGCTTTGTTGGGCCAGTTTTCAATTGGATGAATTTATTTTGCGTTTCTGTCTATGTCTTTCTAGTACTAACTACTTGAACCAGGAATTTTAGGTCTCAGAATAACAGAAAAGAGGTTTAAGCTGATTCCAAGATTACCCATAGCCTTGGAAGCTAGAACAGGAGTTTTAAGAAATGTTTTGAACCATAGGATGGTAGAATAGGAAAATGAGAGCATGAAGGATGTTTGAACTGCTGCTAAGTATTCCGGGAAAGACTTGCCCCTTCCATCTTGCTATACTAAATAACTGGGTGCTGGAAGCACAAAGGTAATTGCAGGAAACACAGGAAGACAAGTTGGATTTAGCCTTGGAAATGTTGAGTGCATTTCCCAAGGTGGATGTGACTTTATTTTGCTTGTGTAGCCGGTTTTTCTCCATGCCCCCCCCACCTCTGCCCCCTTCAGCCACATCTGGTCTTACTTATACTCCCTGGCCTCCAGGTCTCCCAGAACCAACCTCTCTCTCCTCCTAGTGCTGTGTCCTGTTAGTCAACCTTGGGTTCAATAGAAAAGGCCACGTGGACATAAATTATGCCCCAAAAGGGAGGTCATTTATCATTGACCTTCGCTTGAGAAGACCAAGGCTGGAAAGGTAATGTTTGCATTACCAAAAGTTCCCCCTCCTCAGCCTTCCACAGATTTGACTCCTGGAGACAGGATTTGAGAGGATTGGCTTGAATATGAAGTAGAAAAGAGCAAAAAAGGGAAGCCAGGCTGGGGTCTTTGAAAGGAGGTAGTTTGCAAACTACCTTGCTATATGTAATATAGACTTCAAGATGTCTCACACTGAGGTAGATTTTATGCTTTAAAAGAAGGCTTAAGGGAATTTGCTGGTGGTCCAGCGGTTAGGACTCGACGCTTTCACTGCGGTGGCCTGGGTTTGATCCCTGGTTGGGAAATTAAGATCCTGCAAGCCACACAGCACGGCCAAAAAAAAAAAGATGGAAGTGGCCAAACATCGAATATACTGTTATTCTTCTGGAAAGAAAGGACCAAGTGTAGTCTGGTGATTGGTTATTTCTTCAGTAATTTATCGTCTTAGAGTTTTATTCTTGATGAGCTGCTCTTGGCTCTGAGCAGTGATTGAGCTGGGGCTTGGTCCTTTCAATCGAAAGCTTTGGCACAGTATTCCAGTCTCCCACACTGACTAGTCTATCAGTATCCAACATTAGCATATGGAAAGAGCCCTAAACTGGGATCCAAAGACCTGAGTTCTCGTCTTCACCGTGTTCTCCACTAGCTATGTGTTATGGGGGCCAATCACATCTCTTCTCTGGACCTCAGTTTTTGAGATAAGTACATGACCTATAAGAGTACTTCTGGCTCCATGTTAACAGAGTATTCATCTTACAGTGTTGCTTCTGTTTAGATATTTTTCACTAAGCTGCTACTCTTCTCAATGCCCTCCACCTCTCTATGCTCCTAGGATCTCCAACCTGATATAGTAATCACCATGGTGGATATGTTGTTTTCTAGGATGGTCCCTAAAGGTATTTGCACAGTTCTTATATTAAGATCTTTCTTGACACCTGTGATGACATGACCAAAGAATATTTTCAAACTTGTAATTTTGATTTGACCTCCTTTTCTTTCCAATGTGGATGATATGAGAAGCAGAGGGTAGAGAAATCACAAAACAAAGCAAGATGAAAGCCAGCCTGCTAACTGTCAAGCATTTGACAGTGCCATTATTAAGGTGTCTTCAACATAGTGGTGCTATTTTCAGTGCTGAAAAGAATTATTGACAGTGGGAGAGGTTAGCATCAGAGCTATTTCTTGAGTAAACTGAGGAGGATCATTAAGTGGGGACTGATCCAGGGATGCAGGCTGTTCCATTAGCAGCCATTGAAGTAACTGGCCTCTTGTTCTTCGTTCTTTACTTTCATCTTTCTCATTATTGCCATTCCCTCAAAGTGGAAGAAAATGCGTTTTCTCCAAATACAGTTTTAAAAATAGCTTCATTGAGATATAACCTCCATACCATACAATTCACCCATTTTGTGTACAATCCAATGGCTTTTAGTATGTTCACAGAGTTGTGCATCCATCACCAGGATCAATTTTAGAAAATTTTCATCACCACGAAAAAAAACTCTACACCCTTTAGACATCATGCTCCAATCCCCCAGTCCCCCCATTGCTAGGCAATCACTTATCTACTTTCTGTCTCTACAGATTTGCTCATTCTGGAGTTTTAATGAATGAAATCATGCCATACGTGATCTATTGTGGCTGACTTCTTTACTTAGCATGTTTTCAAGGTTCATCATGTTGTAGCATAGCAATACTTCATTCCTCTTTATGGCTGAATAATATTACATTGTATGGATATACCATACATAAATAAATATAGATTTATATAAATATAAAAATAAAAAATATATGTATTTATATAAAATATATTAAATATATTTTAAAATAAATATAAAAATAAATATTTATTTATTCATCATTTGATGGACATTTGGGTTGTTTCAACCTTTTGGCTATTATGAATAAAGCTGCTATGAACATTCATGCTCAGATTTTTATGTGGACATATGTCTTCATTTATCTTGGGTAAATACCTAAGAATAGTATTGCTGGGTTACATAGTATGTATATGTTTAAAATTTTAAGAAACTGCCAGACTATTTTCTAAAATGGCTGCACCATTTTATATCCCTACTAGCAATGTATGAGGATTCCAGTTTCTTCACATCTTGCCAACACTTGTTATTGTCTATCTTTTTATCAGAGTCATTCTAGTGGGTATAAAATGGTATCTCATTGTGTTTTTTTTATTTGCATGTCCCTAATAACTAATGATATCAAATGTATTTTCACATGCTTATTGGATATTTGTGTATCTTCTTTGTTAAACTGCCTATTTAGATCTTTGCCGTTTAAAAAATTGAATTGTCTTCTTATTATTGAGTTACAAGAGTTCTTTATATATTCTGGATACAAGTCTTTTGTCACATATATGTAATTTGCAAATATTTTCTCCCAGTCTGTAGTATGTGTTTCCATCTTTTTAATGGCTGTCTTGATTTTTCAAGAGCAAATTTTTTTCATTTTGGTGAAATCCAATTTATTAATTTTTGTGTATGGTATGAGGTAAGGGTCAAGGTTTTGCTTTTCTTCCTTCCTTCCTTTCTCTTTCTTTCTTCCTTCCTTCCCTCTCTCCCCCCTCCCTTCCTCCCTCCCTCCCTCCCTCCTTCCTTCCTTCCTTTTTTTGCAAATGTATATCTGATTTTTCCAGCACCATTTGTTGAAAAGATAAGATAGGTTTTTAAAATTTTGAATTTTTTTTTGTTTTTTTAAAAATTAATTTATCTATTTACTTTTGGCTGCATTGGGTCTTCGTTGGGTTGCACGGGCTTCTCATTGCAGTGGCTTCTCTTGTTGTGGAGCATGGGCTCTAGGCTCGGGGGCTTTAGTAGTTGTGGCTCTCGGGCTCTAGAGCACAGGCTCAGTTGTAGCACACGGGCTTAGTTGCTCCCCGGCATGTAGGATCTTCCTGGACCAGGGCTCGAACCCGTGTCCCCCGCATTGGCAGGCGGATTCTTAACCACTGCGCCACCTGGGAAGCCCTTGAATTTATTTTTTAAACATCTTTATTGGAGTATAATTGCTTTACAATGGTGTGTTAGTTTCTGCTTTATAACAAAGTGAATCAGTTATACACATACATATGTTCCCATATCTCTTCCCTCTTGCATCTCCCTCCCTCCCACCCTCCCTATCCCACCCCTCTAGGTGGTCACAGACCACCGAGCTGATCTCCCTGTGCTATGCGGCTGCTTCCCACTAGCTATCTATTTTACGTTTGGTAGTGTATATTTGAATTTAATCTGAGAGTTAGAAATAGCAGTGGCCCATATATCCAGCGAGTACCTTGAAATCAGAAGTTAGCAGCCAAATTCTCTGAAGTTTTCTAGAACTTCCAAGAACTGTGGATGTGAACTAATGGCACAGAAGTTTCTCCTATATAGGTGCTCTGGAACAGTGACTCAATCCAAAGCTACAAGAGTGAGGTTGGCTAAGCCTCACTAAGTAGGGAAAAACTAGAGGGCTCAAGAGAAGTTAAAAGTTCCTTGGCGGTGCCCCCTTGCTCTAGACTCCTGATGTTCTCACCCCAGACCCATCCAAACCTGCTTGTTTCCATGTCCTATCCCTTCAGGGTAGTGTTAAGCAGGATTGGGGCAGAGGAGTAAGGAGATGCCAAGAATTGCTTGGATTACTTTTTTTTGGTAAAAGTTTAATTGAGGTATAATTCACATACCATATACTTCACCCATTCAAAGTGTACAATTCAATGATTTTTCAGTGTATTCATAGATATGTGCAGCCATTGCCATAGTCAATTTTTAAACATTCATCATCTCAAAAAGAAATCCTATACCTTTTAGCTACCAATCTCCTACCCCCTATTTGCCCTAGCCCTAAGCAACCACTAACCTACTTTCTGTATCAATAGATTTGCCTTTTCTGGGCATTTTATGCAGATGAATCTCACAATATATAGTCTTTTGTGACTGGTTTCTTTCACTTAGCATAATGTTTCAAGGCTCATCCATGTTGTGGCATGTATTTGGATTTCGTTCCTTTTTATGGATGAATAACATTCCATTATATGGATATACCACGTTTTATTTATCCATTCATTGGCTGATGGACATTTGAGTTGTTTCCATCTTTTGACTATTATTACTAATGCTGCTAAGAACATATGTGTAAGTTCTTGTGTGGACATATTTTAACATCCTTGTTGTAGTATAATCGCTTTACAATGGTGTGTTAGTTTCTGCTTTATAACAAAGTGAATCAGCTATACGTATATATATATATCCCCATATCTGGACATATATTTTTATTCTCTTGAGTATATACCTAGTAATAGAATTCTTGGGTTCTGGGGTTTCTCCTGTTGCCTAACCACCAAATTCATGTTTCGAAAGCACATACCCAAAAGGATGCTCCAAACAAACAAATTCACATTCTTTTATATGTGTAGAGATTTGGCCCAGAGTTCTTGCCTAAACAATATACTGGAAGGAAACATGAAGGTCCCTTTAACACTTTTTCTTAAAGCTAGAGCAAATACAAAGAAGCCATTTCCCTCTTCTTTTTATCTTAGTCCCACCCTGGCCTTTCTAACTCTCCAGAGTCAAACATTCTTTCTAAACAGAAGGAACTTCTAATACAAAGAGTCACAGGCTCCTCCCAAACTACCAAACTTCTATTTTTTTTTAACATCTTTATTGGAGTATAATTGCTTTACAGTGGTGTGTTAGTTTCTGCTGTATAACAAAGTGAATCAGCTATACATAAACATACATCCCCATATCTCCTCCCTCTTGCGTCTCCCTCCCATCCTCCCTATCCCACCCCTCTAGGTGGTCACAAAGCACCGAGCTGGTCTCCCTGTGCTATGCGGCTGCTTCCCACTAGCTAGCTATTTTACATTTGGTAGTGTATATATGTCCATGCCGCTCTCTCACTTCATCCCAGCTTACCCTTACCCTTACCCTGTCCTCATGACCATTCTGTACGTCTACATCTTTCTTCCTGTCCTGCCCCTAGGTTCTTCAGAACCAGTTTTTTTTTCTTTTAGATTCCATATATATGTGTTAGCATACGGTATTTGTTTTTCTCTTTCTGACTTACTTCACTCTGTATGACAGTCTCTAGGTCCATCCATGTCATGACAATTAACTCAATTTCATTCCTTTTTATGGCTGAGTAATATTCCATTGTATATATGTGCCACATCTTCTTTATCCATTCATCTGTCCATGGACACTTAGGTTGCTTCCATGTCCTGGCTATTGTAAATAGAGCTGCAGTGAACACTGGGGTACATGACTCTTTTTGAATTATGGTTTTCTCAGGGTATATGCCCAGTATTGGGATTGCTGGGTCATAAGGTAGTTCTATTTTTAGTTTTTAAAGGAGCCTCCATACTGTTCTCCACAGTGGCTGTATCAATTTACATTCCCACCAACAGTGCAGGAGGGTTCCCTTTTCTCCACACCCTCTCCAGCATTTCTTGTTTGTAGATTTTTTGATGATGGCCATTCTGACTGGTGTGAGGTGATACCTCATTGTAGTTTTTTTTTTTAAAGACACCAATTGTACTTGAACATTTGTTACTTTTTCAAAAAAATTTATTTATTTATTTTTGGCTGTGTTGGGTCTTCGTTTCTGTGCGAGGGCTTTCTCTAGTTGTGGCAAGCGGGGACCACTCTTCATCATGGTGGGCGGGCCTCTCACTGTCACGGCCTCTCTTGTTGCGGAGCACAGGCTCCAGACGCGCAGGCTCAGTAGTTGTGGCTCACGGGCCTAGTTGCTCCACGGCATGTGGGATCCTCCCAGACCAGGGCTCGAACCCGTGTCCCCTGCATTGGCAGGCAGATTCTCAACCACTGTACCACCAGGGAAGCCCCCCTCATTGTACTTTTGATTTGCATTTCTCTGATGATTAGTGATGTTGAGCATCCTTTCATGTGTTTGTTGGCAGTCTGTATATCTTCTTTGGAGAAATGTCTATTTAGGTCGTCTGCCCATTTTTGGATTGGGTTGTTTGTTTTTTTGATACTGAGCTGCATGAGCTGCTTGTATATTTTGGAGATTAATCCTTTGTCAGTTGCTTTATTTGCAAATATTTTCTTCCATTCTGAGGGTTGTCTTTTCGTCTTGTTTATGGTTTCTTTTGCTGTGCAAAAGCTTTTAAGTTTCATTAGGTCCCATTAGTTTATTTTTGTTTTTATTTCCATTTCTCTAGGAGGTGGATCAAAAAGGATCTTGCTGTGATTTATGTCATAGTGTTCTGCCTATGTTTTCCTCTGAGAGTTTTATAGTGTCTGGCCTTACATTTAGGTCTTTAATCCATTTTGAGTTTATTTTTGTGTATGGTGTTAGGGAGTGTTCTAATTTCATTCTTTTACATGTAGCTGCCCAGTTTTCCCAGCACCACTTATTGAAGAGACTGTCTTTTCTCCATTGTATATCCTTGCCTCCTTTGTCATAGATTAGTTGACCATAGGTGCGTGGGTTTATCTCTGGGCTTTCTATCCTGTTCCACTTATCTATGTTTCTGTTTTTGTGCCAGTACCATATTGTCTTGATTACTGTACGCTTGTAGTATAGTCTGAAGCCAGGGAGCCTGATTCCTCCAGCTCCATTTTTCTTTCTCAAGACTACTTTGGCCATTCGAGGTCTTTTGTGTTTCCATACAAATTGTGAATTTTTTTGTTCTAGTTCTGTGAAAAATGCCAGTGGTAGTTTGATAGGGATTGCATTGCATCTGTAGATTGCTTTGGGTGGTATAGTCATTTTCACAATGTTGATTCTTCCAATCCAAGAACATGGTATTATCTGTCTATCTGTTTGTATCATCTTTAATTTCTTGCATCAGTGTCTTATAGTTTTCTCTATACAAGTCTTTTGTCTCCTTAGGTAGGTTTATTCCTAGGTATTTTATTCTTTTTGTTGCAATAGTAAATGGGAGTGTTTACTTAATTTCTCTTTCAGATTTTTCATCATTAGTGTATAGGAATGCAAGGGATTTCTGTGCATTAAATTTGTATCCTACTACTTTACCAGATTCGTTGATTAGCTCTAGTAGTTTTCTGGTAGCATCTTTAGGATTCTCTATGTATAGTATCATGTCATCTGCAAACAGTGACAGCTTTACTTCTTCTTTTCTGATTTGGATTCCTTTTATTTCTTTTTCTTCTCTGATTTCTGTGGCTAAAACTTCCAAAACCATGTTGAATAATAGTGGTGAGAGTGGGCAACCTTGTGTTGTTCCTGATCTTAGTGGAAAGGGCTTCAGTTTTTCACCATTGAGAACGATGTTGGCTGTGGGTTTGTCATATATGGCCTTTATTATGTTGAGGTAAGTTCCCTCTATGCGTACTTTCTGGAGAGTTTTTATCATAAATGGGTGTTGAATTTTGTCGAAAGCTTTTTTTGCATCTATTGAGATGATCATATGGTTTTTCTCCTTCAGTTTGTTAATATGGTGTATCACATTGATTGATTTGTGTATATTGCAGAATCCTTGCATTCCTGGGATAAACCCCACTTGATCATGGTGTATGATCCTTTTAATGTGCTGTTGGATTCTGTTTGCTAGTATTTTGTTGAGGATATTTGCATCTATGTTCATCAGTGATATTGGCCTGTAGTTTTCTTTTTGTGTGACATCGTTGTCTGGTTTTGGTATTAGGGTGATGGTGGCCTCGTAGAATGAGTTTGGGAGTGTTCCTCCCTCTGCTATATTTTGGAAGAGTTTGAGAAGGATAGGTGTTAGCTCTTCTCTAAATGTTTGATAGAATTCGCCTGTGAAACCATCTGGTCCTGGGCTTTTGTTTGTTGGAAGATTTTTAATCACAGTTTCAATTTCAGTGCTTGTGATTGGTCTGTTTATATTTTCTATTTCTTCCTGATTCAGTCTCAGGAGGTTGTGCTTTGCTAAGAATTTGTCCATTTCTTCCAGGTTGTCCATTTTATTGGCATAGAGTTCCTTATAGTAATCTCTCATGATCCTTTGTATTTCTGCATTGTCAGTTGTTACTTCTTTTTCATTTCTAATTCTATTGATTTGAGTCTTCTCCCTTTTTTTCTTGATGAGTCTGGCTAGTGGTTTATCAATTTTGTTTATCTTCTCAAAGAACCAGCTTTTAGTTTTATTGATCTTAGCAATTGTTTCCTTCATTTCTTTTTCATTTATTTCTGATCTGAGCTTTATGATTTCTTTCCTTTTGCTAACTTTGGGGGTTTTTTGTTCTTCTTTTTCTAATTGCTTTAGGTGTAAGGTTAGGTTGTTTATTTGAGATGTTTCTTGTTTCTTGAGGTAGGATTGTATTGCCATAAACTTCCCTTTTAGAACTGCTTTTGCTACATCCCATAGGTTATGGGTTGTCATGTTTTCATTATCATTTTTTTCTAGGTATTTTTTGCTTTCCTCTTTGATTTCTTCAGTGCTCTCTTGGTTATTTAGTAGTGTATTGTTTAGCCTCCATGTGTTTGTATTTTTTACAGATTTTTTTCCTGTAATTGATATCTAGTCTTATAGCGTTGTTGTCGGAAAAGATACTTGATACGATTTCAAATTTCTTAAATTTACCAAGGCTTGATTTTTGACCCAAGGTATGATCTATCCTGGAGAACGTTGCATGAGCACTTGAGAAGAAAGTGTATTCTGTTGTTTTTGGATGGAATGCCCTATAAATATCAATTAATTCCACCTTGTTTAATGTATCATTTAAAGCTTGTGTTTCCTTATTTATTTTCATTTGGATGATCTGTCCATTGGTGAAAGAGGGGTGTTAAAGTCCCCTACTATGATTGTGTTACTGTCGATTTCCCCTTTTATGGCTTTTAGCATTTGCCTTATGTGCTGAGTTGCTTCTATGTTGGGTGCATAAGTATTTACAATTGTTATATCTTCTTCTTGGATTGATCCCTTGATCATTATGTAGTGTCCTTCTTTGTCTCTTGTAATAGTCTTTATGTTAAAGTCTATCTTGTCTGATATGAGAATTGCTACGCCAGCTTTCTTTTGATTTCCATTTGCATGGAATATCTTTTTCCATGCCCTCATTTGCAGTCTGTATGTGTCCCTAGGTCTGAAGTGGGTCTCTTGTAGACAGCATATATACAGGTCTTGTTTTTGTATCCATTCAGCCAGTCTGAGTCTTTTGGTTGGGGCATTTAATCCATTTATGTTTAAGGTAGTTTTCGATATGCGTGTTCCTATTACCATTTTCTTAATTGTTTTTGGTTTGTTATTGTAGGTGTTTTCCTCCTCTTGTGTTTCCTGCCTAGAGAAGTTCCTTTAGCATTTGTTGTAAAGCTGGTTTGGTGGTGCTGAATTCTCTTAACTTTTGCTTGTCTGTAAAGGTTTTAATTTCTCTGTCGAATCTGAATGAGATCCTTGCTGGGTAGAGTAATCTTGATTGTAGGTTTTTCTCTTTCATCACTTTAAATGTGTCCTGCCACTCCCTTCTGGCTTGCAGAGTTTCTGCTAAAAGATCAGCTGTTGACCTTATGGGTGTTCTGTTGTATGTTATTTGTTACTTTTCCCTTGCTTCTTTTAATATTTTTTCTTTGTATTTAATTTTTGATAGTTTGATTAATATGTGTCTTGGTGTGTTTCTCCTTGGATTTATCCTGTATGGGACTCTCTGTGCTTCCTGGACTTGATTGACTATTTCCTTTCCCATGTTAGGGAAGTTTTCAACTATAAACTCTTCAAATATTTTCTCAGTCCCTTTTTTTTGCTCTTCTTCTGGGACTCCTATAATTCGAATGTTGGTGTGTTTAATGTTGTCCCAGAGGTCTCGGAGACTGTCCTCAATTCTTTTCACTTTTTTTTCTTTATTCTGCCTTGCGGTAGTTGTTTCCACTATTTTATCTTGCAGGTCACTTATCCATTCTTCTGCCTGAGTTATTCTGTTATTGATCCCTTCTAGAGAATTTTTAATTTCATGTATTGTGTTGTTCATCATTGTTTGTTTGCTCTTTAGTTCTTCTAGGTGCTTGTTAAACGTTTATTGTATTTTCTCCATTCTGTTTCCAAGATTTTGGATCATCTTTACTATCATTACTCTGAATTCTTTTTCAGGTAGACTGCCTATTTCCTCTTCATTTGTTTGGTCTGGTGGGTTTTTACCTTGCTTCGTCATCTGCTGTGTATTTCTCTGTCTTCTTATTTTGCTTAACTTACTGTGTTTGGGGTCTCCTTTCCACAGGCTGCAGGTTCGTACTTCCCATTGTCTTTGGTGTCTGCCCCAAGTGGGTGAGGTTGGTTCAGTGGGTTGTATAGGCTTCCTGGTGGAGTGGACTGGTGCCCGTGTTCTGGTGGATGAGGCTGGATCTTGTCTTTCTGGTGGGCAGGACCGCATCTGGTGGTGTGTTTTGGGCTGTCTGTGACCTTATTAGGATTTTAGGCAGCCTCTCTGCTAATGGATGGGGCTGTGTTCCTGTCTTGCTAGTTGTTTGGCATAGGGTGTCCAGCACTGTAGCTTGCTGGTTGTTGAGTGGAGCTGGGTCTTAGCGTTGAGACTGAGATCTCTGAGATAGCTTTCACCGTTTCATATTACGTGGGACTGGGAGGTCTCTGTTGGACCAATGTCCTGAACTCGGCTCTCCCACCTCAGAGGCTCAGGCCTGACACCTGGCCGGAGCACCAAGACCCTGTCAGCCACACAGCTCAGAAGAAAAGGGAGAAAAAGAAATAAAGAGAGAGAGAGAGAGAGAGAAAGGAAGGAAGGAAGGGAGAAAGAAAGAAAGTTATTAAAATAAAAAATATATTATTAAAAATAAAAAAATTAAAAATTAATTAAAAGAAACAAAGAAAGAAGAGAGCAACCAAACCATAAAACAAATCCAGAAATGATAACAAGCACTAAAAACTATACTTTAAAAAACAAACAAACAAACAAAAAATGGACATACAGAACCCTAGGACAAATGGTAAAAGCAAAGCTATACTGACAAAACCACACAAAGAAGCATAAACATACATACTCACAAAAGGAGAAAAAGGAAAATATATATATATAAAAAGAAAATAAAAGAAGTGAGCAACCAAATCAATAAACAAATCTACCAATGATAATAAGTTCTAAATACTAAACTAAGATAAACATAAAACCAGAAACAAATTAGATGTAGTAAGCAAACCCCATGTCTACATTTGCTCCCAAAATCCAACGCCTCAATTTTGGGATGATTCATTGTCTCTTCAGGTATTCCACAGATGCAGGGTACATCAAGTTGATTGTGGAGATTTAATCCGCTGCTCCTGAGGCTGCTGGGAGAGATTTCCCTTTCTCTTCTTTGTTCTCACAGCACCTGGGGTTCAGCTTTGGATTCGGTCACGCCTCTGCGTGTAGGTCGCCTGAGGGCGTCTGTTTCCTGCCCAGACAGGATGGGGTTAAAGTAGCAGCTGATTAGGGGGCTCTGGCTCACTCAGGCCGGGGGAGGGAGGGGTACAGAATGCGGGGCGAGCCTGCGGTGGCAGAGGCCGGCATGACATTGCAACAGCCTGAAGTGCGCTGTGTGTTCTCCTGGGGAAGTTGTCCCTGGATCACGGGACCCTGGCCGTGGCGGGCTGCACAGGCTCCTGTGAGGGGAGGTGTGGATAGTGACCTGTGCTTGCACACAGGCTTCTTGGTGGCTGCAGTAGCAGCCTTAGCGTCTCATGCCCGTCTCTGTGGTCAGCACTGATAGCCGTGGCTCACACCTGTCTCTGGAGCTCATTTAGGTGGTGCTCTGAATCCCTTCTCCTCACACACCCGGAAACAATGGTCTCTTGCCTCTTCGGCAGCTCCAGATTTTTTCCCAGACTGCCTCCCGGCCAGTTGTGGTGCACTAGCCCCCTCAGGTTGTGTTCACGCAGCCAACCCCAGTCCTCTCCCTGGGATCTGACCTCTGAAGCCCAAGCCTCAGCTCCCAGCCCCCGCCCGCCCCGGCAGGTGAGCAGACAAGCCTCTCGGGCTGGTGAGTGCTGGTTGGCACTGATCCTCCGTGTGGGAACCTCTCCGCTTTGCCCTCCGCACCCATGTGGCTGCGCTCTCCTCCATGGCTCCGAAGCTCCCCCCTCCGCCACCCGCAGTGTCCGCCAGTGAAGGGCCTTCCTAGTGTGTGGAAACCTTTCCTCCTTCACAGCTCCCTCCCAGAGGTGCAGGTCCTGTCCCTATTCTTTTGTCTCTGGTTTTTCTTTTTTCTTTTGCCCTACCCAGGTACTTGGGGAGTTTCCTGCCTTTTGGGAAGTTTGAGGTCTTCTGCCAGCGTTCAGTAGGTGTTCTGTAGGAGTTGTTCCACATGTAGATGTATTTCTGATGTATTTGTGGGGAGGAAGGTGATCTCCATGTCTTACTCCTCCACCATGTTGAAGCTATCTCCCCAAAGCTTCTTAACTTTAAAACCAGAACCCCAGTCCATCTATTAGAGAACATCTGTTTTTTCTAGATTTACAATATTTTTATTCTTGATACCACAGACTCTACCCTTTCCAGGTCTTGTGATATTAGCTCCTGATTGGGGGGGGGAAACCAGCTTGGGTATAGGGAGACACCGTAGTTCTGTATTATTAGCTTTATCCAGGGCAGTTTTGCACCCCCCCAGGAGGCATTTGGCAATATCTAGAGACATTGTTGGTTGTCGTAAATGAGGGTGGGGTGCTACTGACGTCTGGTTGGTAGAGGCCGGGAATACTGCTAAACATCCTACAATGCACAGAACAGTTCCCTACAACAAAGAGTTATCTGACCCAAAATGTCAGTAGGGCTGTGGTTGAGAAACTGTGTTACAGGATAAAGTGCAAGGCAGACATGGCAGAAGATGAATCTGAGAGGAAGTCAAGGGCAAGATTCAGGAATAACCTTGTAAACTATGTTAAGGAGCTTGGATGTTATCCTCTAGGGATAGAAACCACTGAAGAATTTTAAGCAGAGGAATAACATGACCAGATTTGCAGTTTGGGTTAGTCACTCTGTTGTTCTGGATTTGAGGAAGACAAAACCTGTAGGCAGACCAGGTAGGAGGTTGTGTGGTAGTATAGGAGAGAAAATAGAAGGATCTAAACCCAGGCAGTGGTAGTAGACATAGAATTTGAGGGTGTGTTATTTTTCTACTGCTGTGTAATAAATTACTACAAATGTAGTGGTTTAGAGAACCAGCCATTTATTATCTCACAGTTCTGTAGGTCAGAGTTAAAGCAGACTTGACTGGGTTCTCTGTTTAGGGTCTCACAAGGCTAACATCACAGTGTCAGATGGGCTAAGCTTTTATTGGGAGGCTCTGAGGATGGATCTAGGTCCAAGCTCATCCAGGTTTTTCGGCAGAATTCAGTTCCTTGACCTGTAGGTCTGAGGTCCCCACTTCCTTGCTGATTGTTAGCTGGGAGCTATTTTCAGCTTCTAGAGGCTACCAACATTCTTGGCTCTCTCTATCTTCAAGCCATCAAAGGTACATCAAATCCTTCTCATGCTCAGAATCTCTGTAATTTCCCCTTCTGCCACCAGTCAGAGCAAACTCTCTGCTTTTAAAGGGCTCATGTGATCAGATTGTTCCTACCTGGATAATCTCCCCCTTGACTAACCTGAAGTCAACTGATTTTTAACCCTAATTACATCTGAAAAGTTCCCTTTTGCCTTGTAACATAATGTAATCGTAGAAATAACATATCATATTCACAGGTTCCTACCATACTCAAGGGGAGGAGATTACACAAGGGCAAGGATCATTCTTAGAATTTTGCCTACCATAGGTGAGGGAGGACGAGGATTCAGGTGACTCTGAGGTTTATGGCTGAGATGTACGGGTGGATGGTAGAACCATTCAGTAGAGTAGGGAAATCCAGGGCAAGAAGCAGAGCTTAGATATATTGAACTTGGGATGCCTTGCTACATCTAAGTGGAGTCTCCAAGATGTAGTGGTATATATGGGTCTGGAATCAGGAGAGAGTTCTAGGTTGGAGATACAGATTTTGGAATAATCTGCAAACAGTTGTGGTTAAATTCAGGCAAGTAGATGAGCTCACCAAGGGTTCATGTGAGAAGTTGTTCCAGGAAAAGACCATGGGGGATATTTGCATTAAGGGCATGGGTAGGAGGAGGAGCCCAGGAATTGTTAAAGAGAACTGTGGATAACTAGATGATGTGTCCAGAGAGGCTAAGAGAATAGTTTTGAGACAGGAGTGTGCAACTGCGTCAAATGTGACAGAAAATATGTTTCAAATGATGATTTAGGTTATTAAACCAGTCCAATCCAGGTAATTTGAACAGTCACTATTGCTGGAAACAGGAGGCAAAATTTTCCAATCAATCAGAGGGCAGGGGCTGACTCAGGAAGGCCCTCAGAGATACCTAGGCAGATGGAGTCATGAGTGGGTCAGGCTATGGGATTTGATGTTTTCTGGCAGTTCCCCATGCTCCAGATCTATCATAACTTGCCTGTGCAGTGTTTCATTTTCCTAAGGCTTTACTCTCTGCCAGCTCCTGTGTTATACGTGGTTATCAAAATGCCCTTCTGATATAACTTATGTCATGTATGCATTTTAATATACAGAGCTAGCCCTTTGTCCAATGTGCTCTGTCCTACCTTATAACTTAAAGCCTTATCCCCAGATAAGTCAGACCCTTTTTGATCTGATTTTTTCAGAGCCTTCATCTTAGATCACGGATTCAGTTGGTAAGGCTCTAACAAATCAATCTTCTCTATAATGTTAGCTCCTATCAGTTTAGAGCACATTTCCCAAATTGTATTATATGTAATACTAGTCTGATCAAATAAGTTTAGTAACATTGCATAGTATATTCCCTTCTTGGAAAAAGACTCCTATAAGCCCTCTGTAGAGAAACCTGCTTGGTTTTGTTTAGTCCAGTGTTCCCCAAACTTGTTTGAACACCAAACCTATTTTTTTTAAAAAAAACAAACCATGACCATATGGTAGAAAGCACTTTGGGAATCATTGGCCTCTGCCTCGGTTATTTATTTGCATTTTAATTAGAGAAGCTTGAAAAGAAAAAAAGCCTTCAAGGCCCAAAGGAATAACTAAATGGAAAGAAAACAGGCACCATTACATTTTGACAGGGGTGATAAACTGGGGCATGAGGGCCTTTGTAGATAAAGTATCCACAGTCACCACAAAGGTAACACCTTTTTACCCATGTTCAGGGTAGGGCTTGAGAGCACTTATCTCTGATATAGATTCTAGAGGGAAAAGAAGAAATTGACCAAAAGGGGAGATTTGTCTAGATGTTTCAAGAGTCCCCCAAAGTTGTAAGAGATTAGGAGAATCCTTTTGGTCACAGGCATTCAAGTTCGGCTTCTCTAACCATAGTGACAAAGAGGCAGCAACATCAATTCCATTGCCAGGTTTAGAACCTTCACAGTAGATTTAGTCCTATATAAACCAGCACTCCTTCCACTACTCCATGCTGCAGAGTCTCACTGGAGGAATCAGAGACAGGTTTACTAATTAGACTTAACTGCGGTAAGTAGTGCTTGCCATTTATGTAGGCACTTTCTATCGCACCAAGTCCGTGCTTCTCCAGCTGGCAACAATTTGGCGGACCCTAGGGGTTTGAATGGCTCACCCAGCACGATAATATCCTTTAAAAGAGGTTTTGGGCCAGAGACCAGTACCTCCTGAAGTCTCTTTATGTCTGCATATGCATGTCTGTGCCCCTGTTTCTTTTAAGTACTGGCTGTCTCATCTGATGAAGTCGTATATAAATATTTATATGTCAGGACATTTCTGGTCTTACTCACCAGAGACATTACAGCCTTGATAAAAAGCTTCCCTCTGGCAGTCTTTGCCTCCACAGTTTATTTAATATGGCAGTTGATAGGTGAACTTCCTCTCGCTGTTTGCAAAGAGGATGGGGCCTTGCCTTCCTTGGAGTTTCAAGTGTTTGGCTTGTCGCCTGCTGGGAATTGATGCTGTGCTTTTCCAGGGACTCCTCTGATTAAAAGAAGCGTGGGTTCTCCAGTAGGCTATCCTACCCTTTAGATTTCAGATCTTCAGTGATAGTTGATATACTTACAGAAGCATTATGACTTTTGTGGGCCCTAGGTAACTTTTGCCTCTGTGGACCCCTTCCCCCACTTAAAAAATAATTGCCACGTATTGGTATGAATATATTAATATTACACATTTAAACATTTTCTATAATCTAAAAGTTCTTTTTTTCTGGTTTTAAAAGAAATTAAATAATATTCAGGGATCCATAAAAATATGATGGGCCCTAGGCACTGTGCCTGCTGTACCTAATGGATAATCAGCCCTAGATATAATGGGCTCTTTCCTGGGCTGGCATTGTGAGCTCACCTGAGCTAAGCAGTGAATGAGAATGCTATGACTGAGGATTCAGTCCAAGAGAGCAGTAGCTTCTTAGACCTCCCGACTAATAATTGAGAGGTACCAAGTAGGACCCTTCTCCTAGTTCGGTTCTAACATATTTTACCCACTGTACAAAGCATGATAAAATGCTGTCCGTAGTTAGCATTTTCTCAGGCTTGGTAAACTGATTGTTGGGAATAAGAATCTGCCTCCTCAGCATCTTCAAGGAGAGACTTCTGGGACTGATGAATGGCATCATTCATTTCCAGGCTGGAACTGCTTCTGTCATTTAGCCTGCAGCACTGCAGAAGGCAGCTGAGTGAAAGGGGGTGTGGAAATTGATTAACAGTGAGATAGATTACTGCAGCTCATCCAGAGAAAACAGGGTTGGGGCTGGCTTTAATCCATGTTAATTTTTTTTTTAATTTTAATTTTTTGGCCGGCTCACGGGATGTGGGATCTTAGTTCCCCAACCAGGGATGGACCCCACGTCCCTGGCAGTGGAAGCACGGAGTCTTAACCACTGGACCGCCAGGGAATCCCCCATGTCTATTTTTAGTGGTAGTCAATATAGACACCTCTATCTCAACCCCAACCAGAATCTTCCTTAGCAACAGCCACCCCACCCTGGAATGAGGTTCTGCATGCTACCACTGCCGTTACGTTGGGTGCTGAAGAGTTTGTTGGCTAAAGGTTTACCAGTAAGCCCCATCTGGAAATTGATGGTGGCTGGAATTGGGTAGAACTGATGTAGAAGATGAGAGCTTAGAAGGGTCCCCCCTCCATAGGGTTTACTTTACATAGCCACCCTTGCTTTCAGATTTTCCTCCAACTGGGACTAGGGCTAGGACTCAGACTCTAGAGGAAACAGCTGTTACTGAGCAGGCTAAAAACCTCCTAGCCCCCAACTTAGCTTAACAGTCCTGGCTCTGGTTCAGTTCACTGAGTGGTATGGAGTTTGGCTACTCCACAGGGACCTTGCTGAGACCTTGAGTTCAGATTGAGCGATCTCTCCCCCTCCCTTCTTGTAAAGCAGAAATTCTGTTTAAATCAATATGTTTCCATCCCCCTGGCTGAATGTGGCTTTCAAGGATGACAGCATCTGTTCCATACTGCCCTTGCCCTTGTCAGGTCCTGGACTGAGGCAGAACAGAATGGCGTGGGGTAGCTGGGTTTGTGTATGTAACACATACAGCATAAATGCAGAGATACAGACCCTGGAAATCTTCACACAAAAGGCAGAGCTAGTGGGGATACAAAGCAAGAGTAATCAGAGTGAAATATAATTAGAAAGAATTAAGGTTGATCAGAGTTTGCAGTCTCTAGGAAACTTTCCTTTGGAATACAAAAGAGAACTTGATTTTCCATTACTCACAATACAATAGCTCAAGGGTCTGCAAACTATAGGTTTAAAAGTAAAAAGGAAGAAAAATATGCAACAGAGACTGGTTGGGATCATAAAGCCCAGTATATTTATTATATGGCCTATGTTAGCCAGGGTTCTTCAGAGAAACAGAACCAATATGATATATATATATATATATGCATATATATACATATGCATATATATGTATATATATACATATGCATATATATATATATATGCATGTATATATAAAGAGATTTGTTTTAAGGAATTGGCCCAGGTGATTGTGGGACCTGGAAAATCTGAAATGTGCAGGGCAGGCTAGCAGGCAGGACACCCAGTGAAGAGTTGATGTTTCAATCTGGAATCTGAAGGTATGGCCTTTTACAGAAACTGTTTGCTAACCCATGAAATAGAGGAAGGAATAATGGAAAAGAGCCTTGGGCAAGGGACCCTGAGACTTTTGCTCTGCAATTAAAAAGCTGGGTAATCTAGAATAAACCACTGCTCCTCACTGGATCTCAGTTTCTATTTTGTAGAATAGATTGCCCCAAAAGTTCCCTCCACAAAGCAAACATTCTATGCACTTTAGTCTTTTCTATACTTAAAATTCTATGATTACATAACTCAAATCTGGAAGATCCCAGATAGGCAAGCTTAAGCTGCTTCCTGTTGATGTCTAGAAAGTATTCCACACTGGCAAGAATCTCAGATATCAGTAAATTTTAATTACCTATAACATACAGAATAAACGAAATGCCCAATCTTTCCAATTTTGTTGGTGGTTTTCTTAATAGTAGATTCTGTTAAGGATAACTGACTGTGACAGTCCTCTGTAATCATTAAATAAGAGACACATCTATTATTTGTAGTGTACAAGGCACTTTGGGGTACTCTAGGCAAGCACTGGAAAACAGAGTATCTAGTCTTGAGGTGCTTATAATCTAGTTAGGAAGACATGCTCCATACTCAGAATAAAGTCTTAAATCTTGTAGAATAAAACACAGACAACTGTTGGGGGGACAGAGACGCAAGAGGGAGGGGATATGGGGATATATGTATACGTATAGCTGATTCAATTTGTGATACAGCAGAAAGTAACACGCCATTGTACAGCAACTATACTCCAATAAAGATGTTAAAAAAAAACTGTTGGGACCATGGGCATTGTCTTGTTCACAGACATATTCTCAGGACCTAGAAGAGTGGTATATGCTCAGTATATATGTTGAATGAACGAAAGAGTGGAGGATGACTTAGTGAGTAGCAAGTACTGAAGGAAAGCGTGCATGCTTAGATGAGGGCCTGGTGGAAGCAAATTTGGGAAGGCCTTCTAATGGAGGAGAGGGTATAGTGAACTCAAAAGAGGAAGCCAGTAGCCCAAGGGTAATATTTCTGAAATGCTGGATTTCTATACATAAAGATACACAGTGTTAATTTAAGTACCATACATGTTTGGACATTAGGTAAACTAAAGGCAGCCTGAAACAGAGGTCTAAGATTTGAAGTAGAAAGACATAGGCTCTATCTCCCACCTTAGAATTGCCTTAGTTTTTAACTGTTGGCAGTCATTTAACCTCTGTGTGCCTCAATACCCTCATCCATATAATGCAAATGACATCCAGGCTCAGAATGTCAGAGATGGGAGAAACCTTAGACATCATCTGGTCCAGGGGGTTTCAGTCCTGGCTGCCCATTAGAAACACTTGGAGAAATTTTAGAAGGCCCTGTGCTCAGGCCTGGCACCACAACAATGATATCAGAATCTTTGGAAGTGGGCTCAGGTATCAGTATCGGTATTTTTTAAATATCCCTGGGCAAGGCAATGTTCAGCCAAGATTGAAAACCATTGCTCTAGTCCAACCGTCTCATTTTATAGACAAATAAACTGAGGCCCAGAGCAGGTTAAGGAACCTTGTTCATCCTACCTCACAGGGCCATTAGAAGGATAATATTAGATCATGAAACTTCAGAGGTAAAAAGGACCTTAGATATCAAAATAGCTGTGAAAGTGCTCCTAATAACATAACACATGATTTTGATTTTCCAGGTCTCCCTGAGTTAGCAAATGAGTAAATGTTCCATTCCAAAAACTAGAATATGGATTATTAGATTGAATTATTGGTAAATAAAGATGGCATACATTGCCCTGAAAATTCACAGTTTTTCAAGAAGAAACATAAGCATAGTGTAAATGTAGGAGTTCATGGATCCATAGCAGGGAGAACTGTTGAGCCTAGTTCTAGCATATTTCCAGCCGATATCATCCGTTTGGGGCATGGTCATGCCTGGAGGTAGAGGAATGAAGTTTGGAATGAGGTTTTAGCATGGTATCAGGCCCTTTTTCTTAGAAGGGCCTTCACTTGCTCCTGGCTTGAGAGACTTCGGCTTGCATTGAGCTTGAAGATGCTTCACTTTGCAGGGGATGAAAAGTCAGGGTAATTTCCTTTCAAAATACATTTCCCCATTCCTACCCTTTCCTTATTTAACCAGATCCACTCTTTGTACTTCATCCTTCTATACAAGAGTGTGAGGTCGGGTGTTAAGTGCATTTTCTATTTCCCCTGTTTAGCTCCTGTTGTTGAGTTATATTTATTCTTTGTCTGAGAGGCTATTTGTTGAATGATTTCCTAGGGGAAAAAAGCAATTAAAATGTAAGATAAATTTTTATGCAGTTCCATTGTCCACATCTTTTGTGAAGCTTTCTTGACTATTCCAATTCACGTATCTTGTTTCCATATAAATCATACTGAGAATGCCAGGGAGTTTATCATTCATTGTTTTGTAAATATTCTAATGTGTGATAGGTCTGTCTCCCCAACAGATCCTGTCTTGCACTCGCTTTATCCCTCAGCATACCCCAGTATTTAGAATATTGTTTTTACAAAAATCAAAGCTTAGGCCATTTATATGGGGAACTACCAGCTGCTAAAGGCCTTCCAGGACCTCAGTAAAATGCATCTCTGCTGGGCTCATTTACCACCCAGGGAAACTGCTGGGAGGATAAGATGTGGGGAAGGGGAAAGTAGGGGAGCTGTGATAAAAATATATTGGTATATCACTAGTCTAGAGCAATGTTTCCCCAAAGTGGCTGGGCATCAGAATCACTTGGGATCCAGAGTCTCCAGGGAGCAGCCTGAGAATCTATATATTTCAAAGCTCCCCCACATGATTCTGATGTGCAGCCAGAACTGACCTCGTGGTTCTCTCGTGCTTCTCAAACTTTACTTTATATGCAAGCTTTTGCATTTCTGACAAGTTCCCAGGTGGTGCTGATTCTGCTGGTCAGAAGACCAAACAAGGCTGTAAGGTCGTGGTTCTCAGCGTGCGGTCCCTGGACCAGCCACATGAGAATCATCTGGGAACTTATTAGAAAACAAATTGTCAGTTCCCACTCTGGATCTACTGAATCCAAAACTCTGGGGTGAGGCCCAGCAATCTGGGTTCCGACAATCCTAATGGGTGCTTTTGATCCTCACCAAAGTCTGAGAACCGCTACTGTAAATAACACTAGTAGTAAGGTACAGTGGTGTGGTGCAGTGGATTTGAAAAACTTGAGTTCAAATCTCAGCTCTGTCCCTACTCTCCCTGGAACTTAAGTTTTCTCATCTATAAAATGGGGATAGAAATAATACACATTAATTCAACACACTTATTTTGCCAGATGTTCCATCAGGTGATGGGAATATATTAAGATGAGTAATTCTCTGCCCTTGAAGAATTCACTGTTGCCTTGCCTAATGAATAAGGTTATTGTGGATCTTTTAAATGAGATAGTGAATGTGAAAGTGCTCTGCGAACTATAAAGTATGTTGCAAGTTTACGGTTCTGAGCAAATCCTGCCCCTTTTTCTTACATTTTGCATTTTGGAGTAGTTCTCTAAAGTCCTTAAGCTTTAGCAGACATTCCCCTGGTAAAAGATGAAAGATGTGAATTACACGTGTCTTGTGCTTCATGCTTTTAGAAGTGCTTTCACTTCCGTCATCTGTTTTAATCGTCACAACAACTCTGTGAGATAGCCTCCGTGGATATGATTATCCCCATTTGATAGACACAGGATCTGATATTCAGTGAAGTGAAGGGACTCACCTAAGGTCACAGAACTGATTAATGGCGGAGCCATAACTAGAATCCAGATCTCTTGACTCCTAGGTCAGTGTTCTTTGCCCCATACCATGCTGACTGATCAAGTAAAAGTCATTTCAGATATTCACTACATGCTAATTAGGTTACTACAAGCACAGATGTGAAACAAGCTGAAGCCTTTAAAAATCTTAAACCTGTCCAGCTTTTATTCATCTGCTTGAATTAAAGCATACAGCAACTGTCAGAGAGACATAGCTAAACTCCTCTGTTTTGAATTTCTATATATCAGAAGCCTTATCAACTGCTGGCAGGCAGTTGGATTACATGTACATTTCAAGAATCAAAGGCTTGCATAAGATAGCTACATGAGGAAAACAGAATAATATTCTTGCATCATCGAAAGCCCTGTGGAATGGATTATAAATAAGAACTTTATATCTTTTAATACAAACTGAAACTGGAGGCCTCTTCTCTTCTGTTGAATTTTGTTTTTTTGACACATAGCCTAATTTTCAGAGTAGGTGGGTATTGAGGAGTTTCAACTTTGGACAACCACAGTTCCTGGGACTTACATCTCAACACAGACATTCCTATTTGCAAGTAAATGCTAGAGAATGAAATATTTTGCTTGAACAGACAAAACTGAAGGATAAGATAAGCTTGTTTTCTAAAGAGGATGATTTTGACATAGGTTCTGGAAAGGGCTGTCTTCTTCATGTAGTAGGCAGAACAAATGGCTGCCTGCTTGAGTCTTGAGGGCAGTTCTGCATTTTTCCGTGCCAGCTTCCCTACTCCCTACCACAAGCACCTCACACCATAACACTACACACAGATAATTTTCTACCACCCAAATTCTGTTTAAAGTTCCCCCATTTGGTATATTCCTTTGGGGTTCCCTGTGTCATGGACTATGCTTCACTGGTACTTTCATTCAATACTGTCTTCTGCCCAATACTTTGCACCAGATTTTGGATTCTCCAAATATCTTTTGATCCAGGAAACAAATGCTACACAAATATTTCAAACCTGATAAATTCATCTATAATAAATATATAGCTGAAAACATAAGGACATCAAATTGGCACAGTAAAAATTTCTTATTGTTAATAAAGAGTTTGGAGAAGGGGAAAGAGGGGAAAAAGGAATTGTGTTCCAAGCAGAAACCTAACAGAATTATTTCAACAACATCATTTATGCCATTTAAATTTTTTTTTAAATTAAGAAACAAAGGAAGAACATGTGGTCTGATGAAAACATCTTTGACTGGGAGTCAGAAAACCAGGGTTTCAGTAGCAGCTCTATCATTAGGTTGCAATTCAAGCCATAAGCCAGACGCTTAACCTCTCAGGATGTCAGTTTCCGCATCTATGAAAGGGGGGAAATATGCTTACTCTAAACTACGGGTATTGAAAGATATTTTTCAAAAAAGGGTAAAGTCTGGACTCTTGCACAGATAAAGAAATGAACATGTGTTAAATATTTATTTAACTCACAATCAGTGAGGGAACCAGATATTATAAACCAGTTCAAAAGAGAAAGAGAAAGAGAATACATAATATTGTTAAGATGACAATAATCCTTAAATTGATCTACAGATTCAATAAAATCCCTATAAAAATCCTAGCTGGCTTCTTTGCAGAAATTAGTAAGCTAATACTAAAATTCATTTGGAAACTCAAGGGATCTAGAGTAGCCAAACAATCTTGAAAAAGAAGAACAAAATGGAAGGACTCACACTTCCTAATTTCAAAATTTACCACAATGCTACATTAATCAAAACAGTGTGGTATTGGCATAAAGACACACATACAGATCAATGGAATAGAATTGAGAGTCCAGAAATAAACCCTCACACTTATAGTCAATTGCTTTCAAAAAGAGCACCAAGACAATTCAATGAGGAAAGAATACTCTTTTCAACAAATGATGCTTGGACAACTGGATATCCATATGCAAAAATTAAAAATATAAAAAGTTAGACCCCTATCTAAAACCATATCCAAAAAATTAACTCAAAATGAATCAAAGGTCTAAATGTAAGGGCAAATATATATATATATAAAACTTTTAGAAGAAAACATACATATATATATAAATTTTGAATTTAGATTAGGCAATGGTTTCTTATATATGACACCAAGAGTACAAGCAACCAAAGAAAAATTGGACTTCATCACAATTAAAAACTTGTGCTAGGGAGTTCCCTGGTGGCCTAGTGGTTAGGATTCTGGGTTTTCACTGCCATGGCCGGGTTCAATCCCTGGTCAGGGAAAGATACCACAAGCCACGCGGCACGGCCAAAAAAAACCTGAGGCGGGGGGGGGGGGGGAACTTGTGCGATAAACAATACCATCAAGAAAGTGGAAAGATAACTCATAAAATGGGAAAAAAATATTTGGAAATCATGTTTGATTAGGGACTTGCATCTAGAATATATATAAAGAAATCTTACAAATCAATGGTAAAAAATGATAATTACTCTGATTAAAAATGTGCTAAGGGTTTGACTAGACATTTCTCCAAAAAAGATATACAAATGACCAATAAGCCTATGAAAAGATGCTCAGCATCATTAGCCATCAGGGAAATGCAAATTAAAACCACAATTAGATACCACTTCATACCCATTAGGATGGCAATAATTAAAATGACAGATAATAGAAAGTGTTGGCAAGGATATGGAGAAATTAGAACCCTCACAAACTGCTTGTGGAAATGTAAAATGATGCATCCACTTTGGAAACAGTCTGGAAACATAGAAACAGAGAGTTACCGTATGACCCAGCAATTCTACTCTTAAGTGACTACCCCAGAGAAATGAAAGTATATGTCTACAGAGAAACTTGCACACAAATGTTCATAGCAGCATTATTCATAATAGCCAAAAGGTGGAAACAACCCAAATGCCCATCAATGGATGAATGGATAAACGAAACGTGCTACAGTCATAAAATGGAACATTATTCAGTCAAAAAAAGAAACGAAGTACCAATACATACTACAACAATGAATGAACTGTGGAAATATTATGGTAAGTTCAGGAAGCTAGGCACAAAACCGTATGATTTTATTTATATAAAATGTCCAGAATAGGCAAATTCAGAGTGACAGAAAATAGATTAGTGGTTGCCTAGGGTTGGAGTTTTGGGGAGAAATGGGGAGTGACTGCTAATAGGTATGGAGTTTCTTTTGGGGGTAACAAGAATATTCTAAATTTGATGTGGTAGTTTCTATTTTTAAAATATTCAAGTTCAGTAATATAGTTCATGTATGAATTACAATGTATACTTATCGACTAAAAATATTATACATCACAGTTTGCAATGCTTCAGTGTTTTAAATTTTAAACACAAAATCTCCTAGTGGTCACACAGAACGACAGAGTTGAAGTAAAATTATTGGAGGGCCTGGAGGTCAGAGACAGAAGTCAGACAAGCTTTTCTTTTGCTTGTGAAGAAGAAGTAAATTATCATCATGGGACAGTGCCTGTTGAGCGGGTGGCTTTTAGGAGCTGAGAGTGGCCCCTGGCTGACTGTCAACAAGAAAATGAGGATCTCAGTCTTATAACTACAAGCAACTGAATTCTGATGACAACCTGGATGAGCTTGGAAGAGAACCCAGAGCCCAGGTGAGAATTGCAATACAGCTGATACCTTGATTGCAGCTTTGAGAAACTCTTGAGCAGAGGTCCCAGTTAAGCTGTGCAAGGACTCCCGATCCCTGGAAAATGTGAGATAATGAATAGGTGTTGTTTAAAGCTGCTAAATTTGTTATTCAGCAATAGAAAACTACTACACAAGCATCTATGAGAATGGGATGGAGCAGCCGAGATGGAGTTAGCATGTGGGGTCTATGTTTTGCATCCGAAATTATGCATTTGCTGTTGCTAAAGGACTGCGAGCTGAATAACGCAATAACAATGTAACCGACATGAAGTCTTTGAATGCGCAGTGCAGTCAACAGAGACAAAATGGATGCTTAGACACAGACAGCTGTGGGTATACTAGCAGGGCAAGCTAGTAACGCCCCCTAAAGAGGCTCTCCATGCCCGGAGACAGAAACTGGGCCACTACCTAATTGGACATATGAAGCTGGAAGATGGTTATCTGTTAAGGGAGATTGTTGGGTGGTGTGAAGAATATTATTTGAATACATAAAATTAAAAAGGAAAACCTTTATGTCAAAAGACACCATAAACCAGTATTCTGTTGTACATAGTCTCTATCCACGTGGGGAGCTTGTTAAAAATGCAGATTTCCTGGACCCCACCCCAAACCTACTAAATTAGATTTGCTAGTGGGTGGGACTCAAAACTCTGCATTTTAAGATGCTGGCCAGGTGACTCATCTAAGTGCTAATATTTGAAATCCACTGAGCTAATCCTTCACCTTCTGCTGTTAAAAAATACAGATAGAGGGCCCCTCTATTTGTAATTTAAAAAGAGAGAGAAAGAGGGGGGGAGGGAGAGAGGGGGAGAGAAAGGGAGAGGGAGAGAGAGGGGGAGAAAGAGAGAGAAAAGAAGGAGGAGGAGGAAGAGGAAGGAGAAGAAGAAGAAAGGAGGAGGAGGAGAAGAGGAAAGAAATGCCCAATTATTGAAGATGTGCTCCATTGCCAAAGAATAAGAGCCATGTGTACCACACAGAATATTTGACATCTCTGGGAAGCATCTTCAGTCCCACTCCTCCCTCAACCCTCCCAGGGTTAACTGCTAGAGCAGGTAGAGGTGACAGGAAGCTGGCTCAAGCAGCCTGATTGGCAAATGAATCACAACAGGAAGGGGCTTCGATTCCTGCTTGTCTTCTCTCACTGGAATATAGTATTAGACCCTAGGATAAAGCTCAGATTGAAGCAGTCCCCACCCCACCCTGCTTCTCCTGGCTTCTTTTCTGTAAGTCATGCTTTCAGTGTTTAGAGTCTGGCAGCTGCAAGGCCTGGTTGCTAGGTAACAATTTCCCAGCACAAAGAACCCTCAGCTGGGAAGGTCAGGTCTGTCAGTGTGAAACAGCTGTACAGAATTTTTATTTGTCTTCCTCTTGTTTTGGTTAATCACAGGGCATGAAACCAGAATCAAACTTTTCATAAAAATGAAAAATGCTGGAGGATACCAGTTCAGCTGCTGCTGCTTTTTTTTGCTGCTCTTCAAATCACAGCCTTTCTACTCGGGCTCAATAGAGCCCCAACAAGCTTGGCAGGCGGCAGGTGGAGGCGGGAGGTGGAGGGGTCACTTGTTTCTTAGCCTCTTAGCGTCTGGGTTGGGGAGGGCATAGTTGAACCATGAGCTGAGAAGGTAACTCCCTTTTTTCAAATTGACCAGCAGTTTCCTAGGATTAGAGTTGCCAGATTAAATACGGGACACCCAGTTACAATTTGAGTTGCAGATAAACAATGAGAAATTCAAATGTAACTGGATTTTTATTTGCTAAATCTGGCAACCCTACCTAGTATGCAATCAATTTGGTGTGAATTTTGTGTGGGATTGATACCAAAAGAGTAATAGAAGTAGAGACAGACCCATTCTGGTGCTGTTATGGAGAATCAAGCCTCAGACCTGGCTTGGCAGTGCTTTGACAAGTATGCTAGAAGCTGAAGCAAAGAAAAGGCTGAATCCATTTCCATTGCTGTTACCTTCCCTTATAGTTTTCCATCAGATGCTATTATAGTGGCTAAATCTGATTGTGGTGCTCTGAAATAAAAACACATGATTGGAAATCAGGAGGCCCGGGTTGTAGCACTCGGTGGATGGACTGTTAACCAGCTGTGTGATCTTGGACAAGTCACTGCTCTTTTAGGGCCTCAGTTGCCTTTCCTTTGCCCTAAAAGGGGTTGGACTAGAGCATGGTTTTCAAAGTGTGCTCCCTCCTGCATCAGCAGCTTCAGCATCACTTGGGAATTTGTAGAAGTGCAGATTACCAGATTACACGACACCTTCTGAATCAGAAACTCTAGGGGTGGAGCCCTCAATCTGGTTTAACAAGTCCTCCAGTTGATTCTGATGCAAGCTCACATTTGAGAACCACTGAGCTAGAGAATTTGTAAGGACCCTTTCAGCTATCGCTTTCGTTGGTTCTGTTTACTGTTTGGCAAGACCCAGTGGCCAGCTGGTTATTTGAAATGGCACGTTCTCCTCATTCCCACCCTCCTTAGGGATTTATTCCAAATTAGTTTGTTTCGGCTCTGTTTCATAGTACAGAAGTCTCTGTTATATTTCCACCTTTATTTGTCCTTGTAGCCTCTCTTATTTTCATACATTCCCTCTCCTCCTTAGGCAGCTTTTTTTTTTAAGTAGGCTTTTAAAAAAATTAATTAATTAATTTATTTTTGGCTGTGTTGGGTCTTTGTTTCTGTGCGAGGGCTTTCTCTAGCTGCGGCGAGCGGGGGCCACTCTTCATTGCGGTGCGCGGGCCTCTCACTGTCGCGGCCTCTCTTGTTGCGGAGCATGGGCTGCAGACGCGCAGGCTCAGTAGTTGTGGTGCACGGGCTTAGTTGCTCCGCGGCATGTGGGATCTTCCCAGACCAGGGCTCGAACCCGTGTCCCCTGCATTGGCAGGCAGATTCTTAACCACTGCGCCACCAGGGAAGCCCCTTAGACAGCTTTGACAAGGACTTCTAAGGACCATTTTGCCAAGAGGCCGGTGTCAAGGTGAAGGTTTCTGGAAGGGTCAGCAAGGCGTTACTGCTGCTTGCATGCTCCATCTCATCACTAGGCTAAAGGCTCTGTCTGTGGGAGTGTTGGTATGCAGGAATAACTGGCTAAGGACACATCTCAATCCACTTAAGTTGTTTTGAAGCATGGCTGCCTTCAATTGTGATTTTTCCTTAAAACCCTGTTTCCTAAAGACCCTCCCCTGCTTCATTCCTGGTTCTTCCTATAGAACAGTATAGAACACCACTCCACTGTCTTCATAAATACCTGGTTACTAAGGGAGGCAAGCAGCATCAAGAAGAGAAACTCAGGGAGCTAAGATGCGCCCCATAGCCTGGTTCTCACCCAGTGGTGTTGTCCATGGTGCTGAATGTTGTTGTCAATCCTAACTTTGGAAATCTTTGTGGGAAGTGCAGGCAAAGAAGGGGAAGTTGGATTGTTGTAGTAGTCTATCCTTTGTTTGTTTCACTTCCCACTGGAGACAACCTAATGAATTTGGTAATCACATCATGCCACTTAGTCAAGATGACCAAGGCAATCGTATTGTTTTATGGGCCAGTGCCTTTCCCTTGTGCTTTTCTAGTGGAGTAGAAGAGAAAGGTGCTTCTAGCCTGGGTAACTATATTTTATTCTGACAGAGAGGACTCTAAGTAATGTAAAGTGTGTATTTACTTAAGAGCAACAGATCATTCTCCAAGTGCTTCACTGTAAATATAAATGAGTGGGGAGAACACTAAAATATGAAGTTAGCAATCAAGAGTAGGACTCACAAGTCATCTTAACCATCAATCAACCTGAAGGGTAAGGAAACTCAAGAATGCTGCCTTAGTGCTGCATAGGCTATTCACAGAAAGCTTCTTAAATCTACTCTGGGCTATGCTTGAGTGCGTGGACGGTGGGATCCAGATAAATAGAGGAGATTAGCCTAACCCTAACACTCCTTCCAGCCCTGCCCAATGGGCCTTGGTTTTCTTCACCTCCTTTGGGGTTCTTATTATGGCATGGGCTCTACTTTAATAACTTTGGGAGCAAACTCCTTTGTGTCCATAGTGGTGGTGTATCCTGCATAGGCACCTACTTTCAAATTTCTGTGTAATTTTATGGACTCTACAAACAGGGGATCAAAGTAAGAAAAGGACAGATGCAGGGAGCCCATGGCTGTTAATCTAAGGAGCCTGGATTTGTCTAGGAGAGAACAAGGCAGGATGTATTCTGTGCCAAAGCTCTTTAAAGTGTCACATTCAATTATAGATTGTCACCCTAAGTAAGTTACTAAGCCTCTTTGAGCCTCAGTTTTATCATCTGTAAAATGGGTACAATGATACTTACTAGGTAGTATTTACTGAGTAGTTACAGTATGCCAGACACTATCCCAAGGCTCCTGTGATAATTAGATATAGCTGTTATAGAGTGCCTGGTGCATACTGGGCACTCAAAAATTGCATCTATTAATATTATTATTGATTTTTAAAATTTACTTTACGTCTGAGGGGACCTGGATTCAGTTGGGCCATGCATGATGGATCGGACTTTTTTTGGCCAGGAGTTGATGCTGCCTAATATTAGCTCTTAGCAGGTCCAACAAATGTGTCCCAGGAACCACAATTTTTCCTAGAAACAAGAGTAAATACAACCAATTCTTCCCATTTCTTGGCTCAGCAAACACCATTTTTGTGTACTAATAACCCTGAATGAGGACCAGAGCAATTCCGAAGATATATGACTCCTTAGGTTGAGAGTCAAAGTATCCACACAGGCAAAATCTGCTAAAGGACTGAGTCAGTTATTGTTGGTCAAAATTCAAACAAATATTTTTTCTCTCTTCTGTGGAATCAGGAAAACCAGGGAAGGTATTTCTGGTGGCTTGAACTTGGTCCCTGTGTTCCTACAGCTTTATACCCAAATGGAATGCTCAGCTGCTTTGGGAGTAGAAGGATAATAGAAGGATAATGGCTAGAAGAGCCAGCCTTGCTGTGTTTTGGCCACAAATCCAGTAGCTGATAGTATCAAATTATAGTAATGATTACTCTGGGGACGTTAGCTCCATGGGTGTTGTGATAATGGAACACTGACCTTCCTAACAGAGAACCTCATTTCGTTGTGTTATCAGCTTTCGTACTGGAAAGAATCTCTTGATTGCTGACTTCATCATAACCCCAGGCACTTGTTTAGTTAGCAATAAATTGCCAGCTCTTTCCCTTCCCTGGCAGAAGGGTCCCTAATAGCCTTCACATGGTTAAAAGAAGCCTGGCAATCTGAGATTCCAAAGGAGCCACTGAGCTTGAAGTCTGAGCACCCCTCCTCGTCTTCTTCCCACTCTCTTTGCTGCCTGCCTGCTGAACAGAGCTTCCAAAGCTTTGAAATTGATTTACCAGCCATTCATAGGTTTTCTGATGGTGACAAAAGAAGTACTGTTCTGTTTTCAGCTGTCACCGTGCTTCCTCTTAAGCCTTAGCTACAGAGTTTACTACTAGACACCGATCTGCTGCCCTGCCCAGAGCATGCCACTCTCTCCCCCTTGCCAACAAACTAGTATTATCTAGCCTGCTAGAAATGAGTGGCCCAATAGGGAGACTGAAGGGTAAGATGGCTCTGTGTGATGCTGCCTTACTTAGGAAGAAAATGGGCTCTGATGAGCATAAAAAGCCACCTTGAATAGGGTATCGATAATTGTCCAATTTAATGGGATTTTCATTAGAAGGAAGAGTAGCACATTGTAGCTTGAGTGAGCCCTGCCCGTTCTCTGGTTCTGTGGAGATGTTAATCATGCAGCTCCTGGCAAGTCTGTCAGAGCTGAAGCGGATGATGTAACTGATTTTCCAGCAAGCCCTTTGTCTGAGTGACTGCAGCACTCAGACAGCTGCAGAACAGAGCACCAGGGAGCTGAATGTGTTAATGGGAGAAAAAGCGCTTCCCCTCGTTCTTTCTTCCAGAGGGATGTTGTCACTGGGAGCTTTGTGTGTTGTTCAGGACAGTGGCTGGTCTTATTACTGGTGTTTCTCAAAGTCACCATGGAAAGGGCATTATTAGGAACACAACAGATACAAATGCTCACGCCAAGGTGTGGACCAGCAATGTTGGGCTGCTGAGATATTTAAGATTTTGTGTCTTTGGGTCAGAAGTCCCATGTCTTGATTTGGACTCTGTAGCTGAACAAATTATAAATAATAGGTAAATATATATAATATATAATACAATGTGCATGTAATAAATATATAGCATTTTTGAGCTCTTACTATGTGTGTCAGGCATAGAGAAGGAAGTGTGGTGGTTAACAGGGTGGGAGTGTGGTCTTTAAAATCAAAGCACTTTGGGATTATATTCTGGCTCTCCCAATTATTGGCTGTATGATTCTAGGCGAGGTACTTACCCTTTCTAAGCCTCTTTTCCTATCTGTCATGGGGATCCTAACTGTAGGGGAGGATTCGATGAGATAATCCATGCAATTAGCTTAGTGTCTAGCCAGTTGTAAGCATGGTAACTTAATAAACGTTAACTTTATTACTAATTTATTTATATTATCTCATTTAGGTCTTCCAATCAACCTGGTGTGATAGCTACTATTATGATCCCTATTTTATAGGTGAGGAAACAGGGGTTCATAGAGGTTAACTTGCCTAACATCTCACAGATAGCAATTGGTTGAGCTGGACTTGGCCTCAAGCTAGCTGACTCCGGAGCTGTCAACCGACAAGCTCTGCTGCCTCAATTACAAAGGGCTGGGGAGCTGGAATTTGTGTGTCTCTCCTTAAGGGGTTCTCCTCCTCACCTACAAATTGAAATTGGAAAAAATCAGAACAGAACACTGACTGCCCCTCAGGGGTGGGGGTGAGTGTTTACTGGGAAGATGCATGAGGAGATTTTTCTATATCTTGATAAGGGTTTGTACTATACAAGTGTCTGCATTTGTCAAAATTCATCAAATGGTACATTTACAATTTATACATGTCACTGTATGTAAATGTTATCTAATAAAAAGGAACCTGAAACAAATATTGAACTCTAATTAATTATATGCTTGCAGAAGTGTTTAAGGGTGACATGTACTGATGTCTACAACCTATTGAAATGTATCAAAAAATAAGATGGGTTGATAGAGGGACAAGTATATGATAAAGCAATATAGCAAATGCTAATTGTAGGCGCTAGGTAATACAGACTGTATTGTGTGTTTGAATATGTTCATGATGAACTGTTGGAAAAATAAATTAGAATCACTTGAGGAGCTTTTTAAAAAATACTGATGCATAAGATGCATAGGATCCCCTCGGAGCTTCTGAAGTAAATTAGTCTGGAGTAGGGGGCCCAGGTGTGGGTTTTTTTTTAAAACTCCTAAGGTGAATCTAAAGGGCCTTTAAAACAAACACAGTGTACTCGGGACTCTCAAAGCCAATTCACAATGTGTCCCTGGGTCCGAAACTGAAAGTGTCCTGACGACACGTCAGTCAGTGATAGCCCAACCCTCCTTCTCACTTGTATATCTCCACTCCCTACCCTCTACCCCTAGCTTCAGACATTTCCTCTAACTGAAAGCAGCACTGAGAAGAATTGTAATGAACAATGTCAGCTAAATTATACGTGGAAGCCACCTCCCTCTCCCACCCACTCCCATCCACTAGATCATTGCCCCGGGTTCTGCCCCATCTAGGCCTCCACTTAACAGCTGCTGGAGAGGCAGACAGTCATCTTTTGGCTGAGTGGTAGACCAGACAGGGCTGAGCGCAGGGTGTGGGGTCATGGAAAGGAGAGCTCAATGTTGCCTGGATTTAAGCTTTTGTCTTGTTGCCTCTTGTTTGTAAGGAGCTGTCTGGGATTGTTATCAACAAGCATTATTTAGGTTTCTTCTAGAGGACCGGAAGCCCCAGGATCCCAGAGTTTCAGCCTGTGGGCTCTCCTAAGTGCACTTAGCATATATTTTCTGCCAACCCTACTCAGGATTTCTTTCTCCCCCTCTCTCTCCCCCTGCGCCCTCTCTCCTCCCTGTCTCTCCCCCATCCCTCCCTCTCCCTCTCTGTCTCTCTCTCCCTCTCTTCCCCCCTATTCAAGTTTCATGGATCTATAATGGCATATACATGGGAAGAAACTCATGTTGTAAATGACCCATAAGTTAAAGTGCCATAAAGATAGTTCCTTCTGCAGTCAGAGTGCCAGGGGTCACAGGCTGCTGATTCAGCTGAGAAGCAGTGAACCGGGTCTTTTTATCATTGATGTAACTCATGGATGGAATTGTTTCTCCCCTGCATATGGAAGGCATTTCTGCCAGGAGAAGCAGAGACTCTTTAATTAGGCTGACATATGGCCAAATAAGGGTTATGTGAAATTTGTGTCAGACTACAGTGGAATCATTTGGGGAACCAGTGTAGTCACCAGTAGTTCAGAGGGAAATGAAATTAGAGCCATATGTTAGATCAAGTCAAAATAGCTGCTCCTGGAGTCTCCAAAATGTAGGTAGGTGTAGTGTTCTAATATCTAAACCTACTAACTTGGCCTGGCCAGAAACAAAGTTGAGTAGAAAAAATAAATTTGCTTTTAATGGCTCCTTTCTACTTCCAAGCACCACGTATCCTGTTAGCATTCCTGGCAACCTAGGTTCTCCCAATGCCTTGGGCCTGCCCTACTGCAGAAATATACTCTGGGCCAGGGTTTTCTAAAAGATGGTAGACATTCCACCTGTGGTGCATGGTATTTTTATGGCTTTCCTAGATAAGCATTTCAAATTCTAATAGTTATACTTGGTTTTAGATGTATTAGAAGAAATGGCACACGAGTCCTAGTACTTCATCAGTATTACCGCTAGGGGTGAGGCTAATTTCTATAGACAAAAAATAGTCATTTTTAAAAAAAGTATATGTGGAGATGGCAAAAATTATAAAGGTGGTACTCAAATGACTGAAGATTAGTAAAGCCTGCTATAGACCAGTGGTTTTCAATCCGAGGTGACCACCCTCACCCCCAGCAATGGGATATTTGGCAATGTCTGGAGATGGTTTTGGTTGTCACAACTTGGGGGGAGGGGTGCTACTGGCATCCAGTAGGTATAGACTAGGGATAGTAATAAGCTTACTAAAGTACATAGGGCAGTTCCCCCACCCCTGCTAAGAAAGAATCATCTGGTCCCAAATGTCAGTAGTGCTAAGGTTGAGAAACTGCTGCAGACCAGTCTTCTCAGAAGTGCATATGAGTCACGTAGGAATCTTGTTAAAGTGCACCTTCTGATTCAGGAAGTCCGAGGTGAGGTCTAAGATTCCTACCTCTGACACGCCCTTAGGTGATGCCCGTACTGCTGTTCCATGGACCACACATTGAGTAACAAGGACCTATAACTTCCCTCTTTATCCCTCTACCACATGCTGCCTATTTAGAGTTCCATTCTCTCAAGCGTCTACTCAGGGTTTGGTTATTCTGAGAAACTACTAAAGAGTAATGGCTGAAAATAGATTAATGTGTTTCTTGCAATTAGCAGGGCCATCAAAGTCTTAAACCAAAGATTAATTGGGGTGATAATTTCAGGAACTAAGCATAGCTAAAAAGAGAGGTGCATTTTGCTCTGGGGTACTTTTTTGGAGAATAGACAGAATTTTCAGGAGAAGCCAGGTGCACCAGGGCTGGGTTTGTAGAAGCTGCTTTATTCATTTTCATATGCCTGGAACTCAGCACAGTGCCAAGCTCAAAGTATTAATAGATGCCCAAAATGTGTTTGTTGAACCAATTGACAAGTTACCCATAGCTCTGTAGATGGGTGTTAGAGCAGCAAAGGAAGGTATCTACTGGGGCGGACCACTGTTGTGAACCTCTTCAAGGCCAGAAAAGAATGCCCTTCAGCATCTTTGCATTTGAATGGGTAGCATTAAATTGGATGCATCCTCCTAGGATATACTTCTTATCCCCTGGATGGCAGCAGGATCATTTAGAAAGTTTCTTGTTCTCAGTCTCCTTTGTGGTAAATTAGAAATCTATATAGCACACAGTGAGTGTGGTATGTGGTGGGAGGGTACTTTACCTGTTCCTTTGTCAGAAAGGAAGCTTTGCAGTAAGGACTGAAGACCCAGGACCTAGGAGAAGGAACTGGGCCAAAGAGGGGAATTATCCAGCTGTGCTGGCTTAATCTGTCAGTGTACCTCTTCGCATTACCTTTGGCTCTTGGAAATGTGTGCTAATAGATTATGTGATTTGAGGTGTACCAGCCATAGGACCACTACTGCGCCACATGTTCCCTTTCATGGACCTGCCACGTACTTGAAAAGCACCCCTTTGGGGACCATCCCCTTGGATAATGCAGGTTTTCTAAAAGTTCTTGTTAAAATATATGGAACTATATATAGATATAGTAGATTGGTTGGTTGCCTAGGGCTGGGGAGATTGGAGGGAATGGGGAGTGACTGCTAATAGTTACAAGGTTTCTTTTTGGAGTGATGAAAGTGTCCTAAAATTGATTGTGGTCATGGTTGCACAAGTCTGTGAATATGTTAAACCCATTGAATTGTATACTTTAAATGGGTAATTGTATAGCATGTGAATTATATCTCAGTAAAGCTGTTATAAAGATATACAAATACATGGATTAAATTAGGAGATACAGATTAAGAGATAACTGGGGGAACCCTGGAGAACCGCATGGTAGGGGAGAAGGGATGGTTCCATCAACAGGGAAGGAGACATTGGAACAAGAGCTACAGGGTAGGAATTGGGATTCTTCCGTTTTCAACTCTCCATAAACCTATTTCTACTCTCTTGAATCCAACTGCCAGTTACCCCAGTTGTTATCAAGTTGTCCAATACGAGATTCATAGCAGCCAGGAAATATTTGAATGCGGTGAACAAAGAGAGCCACGTCCCCTAAGATAAAATAATCATGGCATAATTAATAAAGCATAGGGTTTGGCACTGTCCCTGTGGTTCTGGAAGCTCTTTAAATTAGATCAAGCCACTTGGACCATTGTTGCTTCCTACAGAGAGCTGCAGGACCTGAGGCCTGAGAAAAATGGATTTTTTTTTTCCATTGAAATGGAGACTATGGTTTTGGAAGAGGCGATGTTAAAACCACAATTATCTCATATAGCCTTGTGGCCAGAGGCTCCAAAACCACAGAGGGAGAACCCCTGTCTCTCCACAGGGGCTTTCCATGAACCCACTGTAATTTTGATAGTTTGGCATGTCACGATTGAAGCATAAATAGCAGAGCCACTTCAATAAATCTGTTTAAGAAAATAGAAATGGCAGGGCCTGGGACCTAGAACCCCTATTCCTAGGGCTGAGCTCATGCTAGTAGAACACACAAGTAGTACGGTTTTAAACGTAGTAAGGAGCTGTCTCCCACCCTCCAACTTGTGGCTTGAAATGCCTTGGAAGGAAAAATGGCGTATTTAGCTATTATCAGTGTTTACATCTTGCTATGAATAAAGGGTCTTGGGAGTAGGGCATGATCCTTTGTCCATCTCAGGAAAAGAACAGCCCAGCACTGGGGGAAGGGAATGACAATTAGGAGTTTGGGGGCTAACAAAACAAACTGGTCTTTTTCTCAGTTTTGCTCTAGGCTTCCCCTATCTGTGACTGTGACCAGTGATTCTTGGACTTGGAAATATAAATTAAGAAGAGGCTATTACCGGGACCCAGTATTGTGAATCTGCCTCCAGGGGCCACTGAGTGACTTACTACACAGCACATTGTTTTTTATTTGTCACTCCCTTAGGCCCCATTAGTGCCAGAGAAACCGAGGACAAAGGAAAGACTACTAGAAGACAAAGAAAATAGGCATTCGGTAGAGGTTTTAAATATGTATTTCACAGCAAAGAATTATCTCTATTGGACGCCAGCTGGCCTGTGACTGACCCTGGGTACCATAAAACCCCAAATTTCAAGAAAGCATTGTGAAAACTCCTCTGATTGAACTCATCTTGCTCTTTAGAGGACAGTGGGTTATTTACAAGGCACAATGATATCCTGCCATGTTCCCTTTCCTGCTAAGAAGAGATTTTTATCATCTCTCCAGATTTCACACCAGGGTCAGTCTCACTTGGCTCTGTTTTCTTTGTGTCTGCAGATCTCAAATTGTCAGGGAACATCTTGTCAGGAAAAGGCCAGATGGGCAGGCAGGGAAGTGATCCAGCCCCTGAGGAAATAAAGTGCTCAGCCGAGCTCCACTCCCTCAGGGCACTGGAGTGAGGGGCCTGACAGACAGTGACGCAGGAGGAGGTACCTCCAACCTAGCTCAGAGCTGCAGAAACCTGGGCTGCACAGAGCATTTTTGGAGTGTAGGGAGCAGGAAATTCCAATTTCCATGTTGCAAGCTAACGGGATGAAATCTGATCCCACCCTCCCTGTGCTCTGGAAATGAACTCAGTCCTCTCTTTGAATCGGGGTTTCGGAGCCACAGAGCCTCACAATGCAATTTTCACTCCCAATACCCTGTAGAAGGCAAAGTGAGATACTGAGCGCAGAAGCATGACTAGTGCTACATGGGCTAATGAAGGGCCCAACCTGAAAGGAGCTCGCACTCTCTTTACATTTTGATTCCTGAGGGATGTTCTTCTCTGGCGATTATGTGGCAAATAGATTTTAGACTAAATCATCCCAGAGTCATTTTGGCATCCTCAACACCCGGCAGTGTTTGATATGTGGTGCTCAGAAAACGTGTCTTTAAAGAGTAAGCCTGGCCACTGGCATTAACCTCTCTGTATCGACTTGGCATATAAGCACAGGGGACTCTGTCTCTTGACCTCATCAGGCAGATGCCATCCCCTCCATGGCCTCTGAATTGATTATGCCCTGGGAGCCTGGAAAACGTCTACATAAAACAGACAGGAAGAGGGAAGCATTGTTAGCCAAGCAACTGTGCTTCTGATTGTTCTGAGAGCTGATTCTGGGGTGAGATCAAGTTGGCTTCCTCTTCTCAGCCTTGGCCCTTAGCCCGGTGGTTTTGACCCACAGCTGTGTCTCTGGACTGATTACTTTCTACAGTCTTATTGGGTTTCCTGATTACTATCCCTGTTCCATGACCCATGATCTGAACATTAGTCCACAGATGTCAGGGGAAGAGGCTTGGCTTTTACTGTCTAATTGCTTTAGTGGTGATAAGTCAGAGTACAGTTCCGGGTTAAGGAATCCCAAGTCAACCTACCTAGAAAAGGAGCAGTCAGAAAGCAAGGTCAGGTTGTCAAGGCCAGGGTTGAGATCCACAGGCCAGGATCTGAGAGTGGAATAGAGACAACACGCAGGCATTAAGTTTGGAAACATGGGATAGGTTATGAAGATTCATATCATAACGTTATGCTAATGATGTATTCAATCGGTGGTTCTCAACCAGGGGTGGTTTTGCCAGGGGCCATTTCATAATGTCTGGACATACTTTTTTGATTGTTGCTACTGCCATTTAGTGAATAGTGGTCGAGGATACTGCTAAACATCCTACAATACACGGGACAGCCGCCCATAACAAAGAATTATCCAATTCAAATGTCTGTGTTAAAGACACAAGATACAAATTATAGATCACAACTGTATGAAATATTAAAAAAAGACTGGAAGGGTACACATCATAGTTTTAACAGGGGAGTGTCTGGGTGGCAGAATAATGCATCTGTTTTCTTTTCTCTGGTTTATAAATTTTCTAATACAACTATGTGGCCTTTAAATTTTTAAATTAATTTTGAATTACATAAATAATATGTGAACACATTCTGCTCGTAAAATATTACAGTATTACAGATAAGACTGAAGACATCCTTGGCCAACCTAGCTTCTTCCACCTCAGTCCCCTTCCTAGAGGTAACAAGTTTTGTGGATATGACTTCTCAGAGTTTTACTACACATTTATACATATTATGTGCAACTATGGAAATATATCTACTATATCATTGGTTTTTACAGTTTCACAGTATAGTATTCTGTACGCTTGCCAGCGTTTCCAAAAGTGGGTAAGGCTATGAAAATTGCTGGGTTATGAAAAACACACATTTAAAATTTTATCAGCTACTACCAATTGCCTTCCAAAGAGTCCACAAATTGAATTTCCTGAAAACCTCACCAGCACTTGATATTTACTTTGTTTTTCACATTTGCCAATCAGATGGTTGATAAATAGTATCTTTCTTTTGTTTTAATTTGCATTTCCCTTGTTACTGCTGAGATTGAGCACCTCTTCATGTATTTGTTGAACCTGTCATATCTTCTTCTCAGTGGTGTTCACATCCCTTGCTCACTTTTGTATTATAAGACCTTTCCAACAGTTTTTTAAAACAGAAGAGAGCAGAATCAGGTTGTATAAAAACACAGAAGTCAGTCTACCCAGTGTCTTGTCTGCCCATCCTACCTAAGACAGATCCTGAGTCCCACCCAGACCAAAATGACCCTTTCTTGCCGTCATTGAGAACCCAAGAAAGCAGCTATATTAGGAAACAAATTAGCCAGGCCCATTCTCACCACTGTTCTGTATTTCCCTGGGCTGTGAGTCTGCTGTGCAGCATCTTGACACTGAATAGCCAGCAGGTACTGCCAGTCAGATTCGCTCCAGTCAAATACAAATCTGATATGTGATGAAGCATAAAGGACCATGAAAGGCAGCGTGTGAACTGAATGTTATCTGCTGCCCGTGCAAATGGCAATTAGGACCATTAAATTTCAGTTAATCTTCATTAAGAACATCTGTTGTCTAGCCCGCATGCGAAAACCAAAGATGGGTTTGGGTGATTGTGACCACTCCAAATAAGTAGTTGTATCAACTAGTTTCTTGCCCACCCCCCCCCAAGTAGATGTAAGGCTTCTTCAAGACTCTTGGGCATTATTTGAAACCGGAGTGCTTGTAAGCTATGGCCCTTTGTGGTGAAGAAGATGATTGATTAGTCCTAGTGCATTTCAGGATCACAGGGGGGTTCCAGAGACTCAACCAAAACTGGCCCTGGGCCTTTCTGGTCCCCTCCAGCTCTTTTGGTTGCCCCATCCCATACACCCTCCTACTGTGTCCCCTGGGGCCCTGATCTTTGCCAGAGGGCTGTGAATATAAAACACTTCAAATCACTGCTACCAATATGTTGCTTGACTGCCATCCTTCTGCCTCACACATGCAGGACATCTTCTGCCTTGTCACTCTCCCAGTTGGCTTGTATCTGTGATGGAGCAGACCATTCTCACCAGTTCCAAAGAGGTATTAGGAGAAGGGCAAGGCCTTCTGCACCTTTATCTGAGTTTAGGCAGGTTAAGTTCTTCCTGACCATCAACTACTATGGTGATGGTCTTCTTTTCTAAGTCAGTGGGGGTGGGGGGGTGAGGTAGGGAGGTAGATAGGTAGACAAGTAGTCTAAATTATGTTCCTTTGTGTATGCATCATGTATCTCACCTTGGTACCCTTACCACAGTTGTAATTTTCCATTTGTTTGGGTGACTATTTGATCAATACCAGTCTGCCCTACCAGCCTGTGAGCAACATGGGTGTCCAAACCGTGTCTGTTTTTGTTTACCAGTATATCTCCAGCACTTAGCATGCCACATAGGTGCTAAATAGAATTTGTTGACTGAAAAACCAGACAGTTGTGCCTCTGATGTTCTTAAAATGAGGAAAAGCCAGGTATTCAGGCAGGAGTACGGGAAGAGGCATTTGTGAGGGGTAGGGCATCTCACCATCTCTCTACTCTTACCGCAGGGAGACATCTCACCATGTGAGCCCACCTTGGTATAAGGCTGTCCCTAGCCACAGCTATCCCCTGAACCTGCCAAGAGTGCTTTCACCTAGCATGGAGAATGAATCCTACCTTTGATAGTTTACTATTTTCCTGTGATCTCAAAGCCACTGTTCTCTCCAGGACAGATGCTCATTAGCAGAAACAAGCCCATCTTGCTCCTTGGGACCTTGGGGTAAAATTGTGCCAGTAAGTTGTGGAGCTGAGATGGCGGGGGAACTGAGTAGCTTGGAGACTGTATTTCCATTAAAATTGCAACAAGGACGTACCAGTACATTTCTCGTATCATAACTGCTCCTGGAATCTGCCAATATATCACTCAATGCCTCTCAAAGAGAATTGACATGGAAGGAGAAAAGGATGAAGGGTGATGCAAAGATGCTGGAAATGGAACAAAGTTGGCATTTTGAACAAACTTTGACTCAAACTTTGATTCTAGAGAATTATTATGAACTGAAGTAGTGATGCTTTCTCCACCTCTTCTCAACTATCCCATTTTATCTCTTCAAACCCTGCTCTTTTCCCGCAATCCTTCTCTTGACCTCTTATCTATTACCCTGAATTCTTGCAAGGCCTTCCTTATATTTCTGCCCATCGACAGCAAAAATAAGATTCTAAGTGAATCCCCAGCCTCTCCCATATGACTCAGGATCCTGATGCAGAAATGAGAAGCAAGCTGAAATCATGAATGCTTTTACCACATCAGCTCCACAGTTGCTACTAACTGGAATAACTCTTATTTATAAAACCCAGAGATTTCCAGGGAGACCATTGCTAATCCTATAAACTCAAGACGTAGATAAAGCAGTTGGCTTGGGTATCACTAATTTCATTTTCATGCTTATGTTTGCCATCATTCATTGAGGGACAAAAACAAGTCAGCTATGATATGGGTAAACCCTGGATTAGCATTGTGTATTGTAGCTGTAAATTTTACTGTAAATGAAATGTACAGATGATTTGAAGTCAGTTATAGAGGAAACAAGAAGCTACGAGTGAACCTTTGATGGAAAATAACTTGTTTATTTCCTTAGTTGGGTATTTGGGATTGGTTTATTTTTCACATTTTATAAGGAGATAGTTCCCAATAGGCCTGAAGATTGGATTTATAATAACAGTTTAGGAACTTAGGTGAAATTAATAAAACCAAACTTCAAAATGTATAAAAATGAAAGCAAGAGTTTGAAGCCTAGCTATTTTAAAGATACTGACAATTTCCCCTTTTAGAAGCATGAAACTTTTTAGGGCCAAAGAGTAAACCTTATGGAATCACCCAGTCTCATCTACCATGCAAGGTAAAAACTCTCTTACCAATGATCTTTGAAACTCTGAACACCTCTGGATCAAGAAACTCATTGCTTTTTATTGTCTTTAAGAAAAAACACACATAATATGTTAGTCCATTATCATTTTTAGGTGATTCAAGCAATCCAAAAGCATACAGAGACTATGTGAAAGTCCTGTTCTCCCCTCTTCCACTCCTCCCTTCTCCCTTCAGAGGTGACCATTGTTAACTGTTCCTTCTAGCCCCTTTTTTATACATTTATATCCGTGGTTCTCAGTCAGAGCGACGTTGCCCCCCAGGGGACATTTGGCAGTGTCTGGAGACATTTTTGGTTGTCGTGGCTGGAGGTAAGATGCTTCTGGCACCTAGTTGGTTGAAGCCAGGGATGCCGCTCAACATCCCACAATGCGCAGGACAACTCCTCACAAAACAAGAATGATCTGGCCCCAAATGTCAGTAGTGTCAAGGTTGAGAAACCCTGATATATACGTAAAGATGGAGGTGGAGATTATAAATATAACTTTTCATCATAAAGAAATAGGATCACAATCTCCATTTTTCTGTGTTCTGCTTTTGCACCATTTCGAACTCTTCCATGTGAGTACATATATTTCCACCGCATTCCTTTTAACAGTTGCATAGTATTCTCTAGTACAGATATATTGTAGTTTATTAAACAGTCCCCTGTTGGTGGATATTTAGGTTGGTTCCAATTTTTGCAATTACATACAATACTGCAATAAGCATCTTTGTACATATATCATCTATTAGGTAGATTCTTAGAAGGAGAATTACCTAATCAAAGATTATGTGTATTTTCTGTTTTGATAATTCTGACAAATTTCTCTCCCAAAAGGCTTTATAAATGTATATTCCTATCCACAGTGTTTAAGAATGCTGTTTTCTCATACCTTCAGCAACACTTTTATTAATCTTTTAGATTTTTACCAGTCTTATGGGTAAAAAATTATATGTAATTACTGCTGTAATTTGCATTGCTCTGGTACTATCAAGATTGAGTGAACATGACTTTTGGTCATTTAAAATTAATTAATTAGTTAACGGAATAATTACCTGTTTATTTACTTTGCCTATTTTTCTATTGGATTGTTTGTTCTTTTTAAAAATTTTATATGATGTATTTTGGAAGATAATCCTTTGCTGACTACGTTGCCAATATTTTCTGTCTTATAGCTTGTATTTTAGATTTATTTACTGTCTTTTTTGTAGAAAATTAAAATATTTTAATTTTGGCATAATCAAATTTATTATTCTTTTATCTTATGACTGCTGTTCTTTGGGTCTTGCTGAAGAAGGCCTTCCTTACCCAAAGATGATAAAAAAATTTTTTCTATATTTTCTTCAAACATTATTGTTGTTTTTTTCTTCTATGTTCATCTCTTTTTTGTGTGTTTTTGGTGTGAGCTGGGGGGAGGGGGTCTACCTTTTTTCCAAATAGATAGGCAAGGTCTCAATCAAATTTATGAAATAATTGCTTCTTTCTTTATTGATAAGAAATTTCATCTTAACTATCAATTCATCTATATTCTCTGTTATATGGACTTATTTCTCTCGGTTCCTGGCCTAATATTACCCTGTTTAAAATACTATAGTCTATTTTGATGTCTGATGTTCTAAGTTCCCACTTCTCAGGATTTTTCCTTCCAAATATCATTCGCTATTCTTGTACATTAGGATCAGATTGTCAGTTTTCATAAATGTTCAACTGAGACTTTTATTGGGATTGCTTTGAATTTTATATCTATGTTTAGTGAGATTTGACATTTTTAAAGTATTTTTTAAATGAATATATCTTTATTTCCTTCAATAAAGACTTGTATAGTTTTCACCAAGTAGGTCCAATGCATTTCTTACAGATTTATTCCTAGATATCTTATAATTTTGCTTGCTTTTGTAAATGGAATGCTTTTACTATAACTTTTTTTGTAATTGACTATTTCTGGAGTACAGGAAAACTATTATTTTTGTATGTTGATCTTGTATGTGGCCACCCTGCTGAACTATCTTTCTGGAGCAAATGTTTTTTTAGTTAATTTTCTGGAATTTTCTGAGTAGACAATCATACAGTATGAAAATAGTGATAATTTTTTCTTTTATTTTGCAAAATTTATACCTCACTTTCTACTCTTATTGTATTCTCATTACTTTGTAAGCCTACATGTTTAAAAGTTGCTTCTTATAAGTCAAAATCTCTTCTGAGTTTTTTTGCCCAGTAGTTTCAGTTCAGTTTTTAAGAGCTAAACAGAGTAAGATAAACCCTTCTTCTACAGGATAACCCTTCAAATATTTGAATATGTTTATCATGCGCCCCACATCTTCAGGTTTCCAAGATAAGCAACTCTGTCATCTTCAATATATATACCTTTCCCACCCAGAGTCATCTTTTTTTAAATGCACTCCATTTTGTAAATGTCCCTCTCAAAACGTGATGTCCAGAGTGGAAGAGAGTTCAGATGTTGTCTGACCATTGCAGAACATACAGCAACTATAGATTACAATGTTAGAGCTAAATGGTTTTAAAATATTTTGTTTGCAGTGGAATCCTTTTATTAATGAACTCTTAGAACCCTAATCCTTAAAACAGTTAAGAGTGAAGTTTCTCTTGTTGAAATGAAAGGAGGGTCAGAGGTTATAGAACCTTTATCATTTCAACTTCCTTTTTGTCCCCCAAGGTAGCCAGCCCAAGGAGAATCCTGAGGATCTGAAGAACATAGTTTGAAAACCATGCATTGAGTCCAACTCCTTTAAATACGATGTGGCCCAGAGATGAGAAATGACTTACTGAGATCACACAGTTACTTAGCAAAACTGACAGAACTAAACTTGGGTCTCAATTTCCATTCCAGAGATCTTTTCACTATGTCATACTATTCCTTACTATTACCCCACCCCACCTTAATGACTCATATTCATCTTAGGATCAACTAAAATCCTAGGGCCACTGTTAATATCCATTTTGTTCCATCTTATACAGTTGAATTTTGGAAATCTGTATTTATTAAATGTATTAAATATACTCTCTCCTAGAACTCAAAGGAGCATTAGAAATCTTTTGTTTTGGCCCATTAGTCCTGCCTTTAAAAAACTTTCTAAATCTTGATTCTGTCATCCAACATCAATCAGTTTCTTTTGGCAGGGCCATTCAAGTAAGACTCTAACTCGTACTGACATTCAACTCCTAGTTCTTCAGTTTGCCAACAAATGTATAACCAAGACCTAATTTCAAAAACTTCAGACTTACATTTTTTTTTATGGCTCTTCTCCTCCCTTACCTGGAGAATTCCTACTCATCTATTGAGACCCATTTCACTTGTCACCTCCTCTGTGATGTGTTACTGGGTCCACATTCGTCATCCTTGAAGCAGTGTTGACAGGTCCCATTTCTATACAATAGGATTGTAATAACTAACATACTTCCTCTGTTATTTTATGAATTCCTTTAGGGTCTTATGTATTCTTTGCATCCCCAGGACCTGAGCCTAGGATGGCAGGTGGACCATGGTGACTACCTACTGAGGAAGACTGTGAAGTCGGGTAGGAACTCAGTGGCAAGAGCGTTGTGAGGAGTTAATGATTTCTGCCATGAGCTCAGGAGACAAGTATTTTGCCAACCCTGGCCCAGGGCATAGTCAGTACTCAAAATACGTTTTTAAATGTATTTTTGCACCCGTACCCTGAGATGTCTAGTAACTTTATCAAAAGAAAAATAAGCTGGGCATGGCTTGTGTCAACCCTTGTTTGTGTCTACCGATCATAATTTCTCTTGAGTGTTCACAAACAATATTCTAATAACCCTTTTTAGATATTTTTTCCTGGGTATCAGCATCGAGTTAATTATTGGTTTATATTTTCTGAGATATACTTCTTCCCCTTTTCAAAAATGTAGGACAACATTTCCTTGTCTTTAGCCTTTTGGCGCCTCTTCCATTTTCCAAGAACTTTCCAGGTGGTGGTGACTCATTTGGAGAAAATGGCCCCTTTCACTCGGACCTTTCAACAGCATTGTTTGTAATGGTCAGGGGCCATGACTAGGAGAGCTGTTTCTTGGAAAAAGTCTATTTGAATTGGGCAAATCAGAGGCTGAAGTCAGGATGGCCAATAAATGTGTTATTGACAGAGGCCTGGCCTAGAAAGACAGCCAAGTCTAGGGAGGCAGTTTTCTCTGAACCATGGCCCAGCAAGCATTTTAGATGGCTCTTCCTGTCTCTCTTCCCTTCCCCTTCTCTTGGCTCCATGTTCTTCTCTTGCTCTAGTTTGTCTCCTCTGAGCTGAATTTGGATGGCTAAAGTGTAACCTCAGCACAAAAATGACCAGAAGAATGCACATCTGCCCTTGAGTTCCGGATGAGGACCTATGTCAGTGACTGTTAGTGACAGAGATAATAAACAAAACAATTTCAAGAAATTGCAGATATTAGATTAATAATAGATACACTTCAGCTGTACATATGTGACAAAGAGAGGATATCAGCTGCGTAGACACACAAAAAATACAGTAAAATGATGATTCATTAGAATACTAAAAGCAACCGAATTTTCTGTGAATCTACCATGTGCCCAGTCCTGTGCTAGACACTGGGAGGATGGAAAGACATGATCCTAAAGATGTTGCAATAATTTTTAAAAATCTTCTACCTTAATAAGAGAATGACATATAGCCAAAATCTGGTGTTCGGTCTTATTATTTTTTTAAAGACTTTTCTTTAACAAGATTGGAACCAAAATATGAGTGAATTTTTTAAAAGGCTAACCTTCAGTAACCGAAAAATGCAATTCATCTAAATTCTCTGTTCCAACTATGTGTTAATTAAATGACCCTTGATCTACTGTACATGCCAAGAAAATGACATTGCTATGACTGCAGCTTGTCTCCCCACCCAGTGCTGTGGGTTGCTTTGTAGAAGCTGCAGCAAGCCTGGTGTTTATTGGGACTGGGAAATCTCATCATGCAGGTTCAGTCTAGCTCAGGTTCTTGTGCCTTCAGTGTGGATCTTACCACTTATTTGGTAAGAGGTACAGTGAGAAGTGGGCCTTCAGCCCTCCAAGGGGTTGTGTCCTGTTGCTATAAACCATCAAAAGCCTGACTGCTGATCCCAGCAGCTCATGCAAGGGACAAATGTAAACAGGAGCTGCTTTGCTCTCAGTGGAAAGGTTTGATTTGAGCTCCTTCCAGGCGATCACACTGGTTGCCATTTTATACAGTCTATTTCTGTCTTCCTGTACACATCCCTCAATTTGCATTCCTGCTTAAACTTGCCACTAGTCCTGGCTCTCTGTGTGGCGGAATGGATTTGAAGAGGAGGAAAGAAAGGCTTTTTGTGAGGAGGGGGAGAATACAGGACTTTCACTAGCTCTTCCTCCTGGATGTCTTCAGAGAAGCATTTTGTCTCCTGGCCTCCTTCAGGGTTGTCATAGAAGCTCTCATTTAGTACAGACATCAGCCTTACTTCTTTGTGTATTTGACTTTTAGCTGAGTTTGAACCAATTTGGCTCATTAAAAAATGATGATTGGTGTAATGGGAAGATGAATGGCAAGAAGAAGGTGGAAACAGAACTTTAAAGACGGTTTACATGAAGAGAGTGATTCGAAGGGGCCATCAAAAGCCCTCAAATATCTTTCACCAGATCTTAAGGAACGTGAGACGTCCGCTATTAGAGCTTTATTCCTTAGGGTTCAGTTATGGCAATACCTCCAACCCTGGGCGGGATGCAGATTAAGCTATGAACACTCTAGCATGATTTAGCTTATCAGAAATTTGCAGTCAACTGATCGTTTCCCAGCAACCAGTTGGCCTTCCTTGCCAGTACATTTGACTTGGATGATTTCCCCCGTTCTTAAGGGAAACTAATTTAATTGTGTAAGTTCGCAATCTTAACAGGCTCAAAAAGCAATTGGTATGAGTCAAAACTTGGAATGGCTAAGCAGTTTAGATGATTGTATAAACAAGGTCCAAAAGTCAATTTTTCAGGCCATTAAATGTAGGTCAGATGCAAGAAGAGAATTAAATTGTTACAGAAGGGACTCAACCAAGAAATGTCCACCAGACTAGCAGCTCCTTGAGCATGGGAGCTGTGTCTTATTCTTTCTGTATCCCTGACAGTTACCATGGTGGCTGAATTCTCATGAGCATTCAGTGAATGCTATTCAATTAGTAAACAAATTCAGAACAATTTCTTGACTGAAAGATCGATTCTGGAGTGCATTACCAAATAATGTTGGGGAGTCCTTTATTGTAGAGATTTTATGAAAGAAGATAGGTACTATTATGCCCAGGATGTGGAAGTAAAGTGTTCTGTAGCGGCAGAGAAAGATGGTGGATTTTCCTTCTAGGCCTTGGGTGCTATGAAATGGTGAAGAGAGTTTGTATTGGGTTCTCTCTCTCTCTCTCTCTCTCCCTCTGTGTGTGTGTCTGTGTGTGTCTGTCTCTCTTTCTTTGCCAAAACCTGATTTACTTTACCAGCTTTTCTTTTTTTTTTAATTGAAGTATATTTGAAAAGACGCAGACCTACTAGAGAATGGGCTTGAGGACACGGGGAGGGGGAAGGGTAAGCTGGGACAAAGTGAGAGAGTGGCATGGACATATATACACTACCAAACGTAAAATAGATAGCTAGTGGGAAGCAGCCGCATAGCACAGGGAGATCAGCTCAGTGCTTTGTGACCCCCTAGAGGGGTGGGATAGGGAGGGTGGGAGGGAGGGAGATGCAAGAGGGAAGAGATAATGGGGACATATGTATATGTATAACTGATTCACTTTGTTATAAAGCAGAAACGAACACACCATTGTAAAGCAATTATACTCCAATAAAGATGTTAAAAAAAGAAAAAGGGAAAAAAAATTAAATAAACTTTACCAGCTTTTCTTGGCCCACCTCATTTCCCCTTAGGTCATACAGCTTTTGCAAAGTAATTATAATAATTTGCATTCATACAGCACTAGTACTTTTCAACGCATTTTCATACGCACTATCCCTTTTTGTTCTAAATTGGAAAAAACCCCTACTATGAAGCAGTCAGAGTAGTATTAGTTCCATTTTTCAGTTGAGGAACCTGAGGTACAGAGTATTTGAGTGACTCGCTCATGATCATATAGCAATGTGTGACTGAACCAGAACTAGAAGTCAATCCCAAGTCTCAAAATTCAGGAATGGACGTTTGTTAGGAAAACAGCAGATAGTCCTACTGCCTTCATGGTTATAAGCCTCATACTTTTTATATTGTTTCCAATTCCTTCTTTATACTCCATTCTAGGCCTATGAGGCTGACACTTGAGAAATGGCCAAATCAGACATTATCTCAACTGTGGAGTATCAATTTATCCTCAGCTTTTTTTCCCTTCAAATGTGAAGTGCGCACTTAACTAGATTTATAACAACATTGGGCAGGACATCTTTCTGTCTCTGCTTAAGCCAGCTGACACAGAAGTCTTCTGAAATGTATTGCCCCAGAATGCATCTTCTCTTCCTCTTACAGCTTTCTTTGACAATCACAGCAGGAGGACCTCTTGTATTGGCTGATAGTTTATTGAGTCCTTTCCTTCCTGGGGCTGGCAACCTTCTCACGCAGATTCAAGAGGCAGCAGATCTAGTGTAATTACCAGTCCAAACCCTATTTGGTGTCCCAGAATGGAATGAGTAAGGCAGTGTTGTACTGAAACCATGGATGAAGCTGGACCTCAGAGCCTGGGATGGATGCCAGGACTGGAAGAGCCAAGGACTTTGCAAAAACCAGAGGTCTAGGCAGGCTGTGAGTCATTAACTAAAAAAGCGGTTAGGAATTAGGAAATAAGCTTCTTACTGGGGTGAAAGCAAGGCCAAGGGTCAAAAACGAAATAGCAATGGACAATAGTAAAACAATAGTAAAAACAATAGTAAAACAATAGTGAAAACAATACTGCCTTAGGAAATGAGATCGAAGTCTGCTTCCGCCCAGAAGCCTGCTAAAATGGAGCTGATTCTAGGGAGTGGCCAGCCTGAGATCCATAGGTGGGAGTAAGAAAGCCATCTTTACGGGTCGGGAGCGGAGAGTGGTGGTCACAGCAAAGGTGCTCTCTTGACAGTCGAGAAATGTCCTAGAGCACGGTTTCTCTACCCTGGTACTATTGACATTTTGGTCCAGAGTTAGCTCTTTGTCGTGTGGCGCTGTTCTGCGCATTGTAGGACATTCAGCAGCATCTCTGGCCTCTACCCACTAGATGTCAGCAGCATCCATCCAAGTTGTCACAACCAAAAATGCTTCCAGATAACGTTCAGTGTCCCTTGGGGAGTTAGGGAGAGGTAAGATGGCCCCGGGGTTGAGAACCGCTGCTCTAGAAGCTATGGACTGTGAAAGCTTATTGGTCTCAAGCCTTCTAGGGTCCACAGACTTCTGAATTATTTTCGGAGCAGGAGATCTAAGGTAGCAGGTATAAGCGTCTGTTGGGAAGGTAATCCCATCCTTCCCAAATGTTCTTTCACATCTAGTGCCTGGCTCACCTCTCCCATTCGGCACTATTGCAGTTCCTAAGAAGAGTGAACCCTTGGAATTTTCTGGAAATCCTACTTAATTGCAAACGGAAAGGTAGATCTCCTCATGGTTTTCATTCTTGGGACAAATGTGAAAATACTTTTTACTTTTTGCAATTGAGTTCTAAAAGACATGTTAAGTTTCTGTTTTCTTTTTATCTTGAACTTTAATTTCTTCATTTCCATTCCTTTCCTACTTTTCATTCAACCATATCCTTCACAATGCAAGTGTATAGCTGATGAGGTGGAGTGCCCAGAGGCCAGGAACTGGCAGGAACTGGGCCTAAGAACCTCCGCTCTGGGAAATACTTGCAAAGGATATTGTACCCGCTTATCTGTCTTCCACCTCAGCCTCTTTTCTTACCACCTTCCTTAAAAACATGAGGAAGAAGTCTGTGCACTCTTTTTCCTCATTGTTGCTCTTGTGGTGGCTTTTCATGTCTGTCAGAAGTAGGAGTCCTCTGAAGGCCTGTCAGAACAGTTTTGTGGACTGAAACATGATATAGAAAAAGCAACAGGATATAGTGGAAATGGCCTTGGACCAGGAGTCCAAACCCAAGTTCTAGTCTCTTTCCCTCTTTATAGACATTTGATCTTGCAAATCACCTTACCTTGGCTGGACCTCAGTTTCCTCATGTGTAAAATAGAACTACCTGTTTGTCTCCATGGTAACTGTATGGTTCAAAAGATACAATGGGGTGAAAGCAGCATGAAACCTGCAAAAGCTTTTACAAATGCAAAATGATATTAATATTATTGCTTAATTGTAGTCACGCCTCTTCAATTATTCTTACCCAAGTGTCACAATATCCACTAGATAGATGTCATAGTCAAGGCTGTAACAACAGTTCCTTTCTCTTGCCTGCAGTGACAGGCCTACTCTCTAGGCCTTCCTCTCCAGATCTACTATCTACTTTCTACCCTATTCCACCCTGCTCTGTGCCCTTGGAGGCTGACCCATATCAACAGGCTACCTTGTCTTCAGGATTCCAGTTGTGTTTGGAAAGGGAAGCACTGGCAGGGAGGAGAGGAGTGAGGTTAGGCTATTTATTCCCTGGTACCCTGCCTGCAAGGATGCTGGACATCCCTTCACTGAAGGTCACAGCTCCTATCAGGAAGCTCTCTTCGTATAATTTTCATGTTCTCTCCTCCCTCTGGTTTCTGGTATCTGCTACCTCTCCTCTCTCTTTCAGGCATAAGGGTGGTAATGGACCCCATTATTACTAGTCCTGGGATACTTCAGCATTTCCTATGGTTTCTTTATACACTGCCCATACTTTTGTAATCAGTTGCCTTTGTTAAACTTTACTCAATTTATCTACTCTGAGTATGTCATGTGTTTTTTACTAGCACCCTGACTGATATACCCGCCAAATCTCTTCCTTTTCTTCTCCCCTGATGTTTCTATTGTAGTAAAATATATACTTGTAAAGGAGGGGACATTATGTAAGGAAATGCAGTAGGTTTATGGCCATTAGTATTCTGTCCAATCATGTTGAGAATTAGCTCCTGAGTCACCACCTCTGAACATCTATAATCAAGCTGTATGTTTCTTATCAATTGGACAGTCCATTCTCTTTGTCCTATCCGCAACCAACCATTGAGGGACATTTAGAGGCCGTGACTCTCGTGCCTACTGTCTCTCACGAAGTTCGTATCCTTGCTAAATTCCAGCAACCTGGGAGGCAACTGTCTGATGCACACTCCAGTCTCTGGTTTGCTGTAAATCAGTTTGCACCCCTTTGCTTCCTTTGGACTGAGTTTGCAGAGAATGAGCTTACATCCTTTTGCTTCCCTTGGACTGGAGTCTCAGGAAGCCTGGGAAGGGGGGTACAGTTAAGCCTCTGGGATTCCATGACAGCTGCCAGCATTCTGGCCCTGGTGTCTCTGCTTATTAACCGTGTCCAACCTGGAATGTTTTGTAGACTGTCAGAACTAGAAGATACCTCAGAAATCAACTAGTTCAGAGGTTCTAAACTTAAGATCTATCGATGGGCTTTAGGGAAATCCTTAAACTCCCTATATTATATGCAAAATTAGCTATCTGTGTGCACATATGCATTTTTTTTCTGGGAAGAAAATCCATAGCTTTCATCAAATTCTCAAAAGAGCTTGTAACAGAAAAGAGACCTAGACCTCAGATGGCTCTAGAACAGCATCCACACCTTACAGCAGAGGAAACTGAGGCCCAGAGAGAAAGCAACTTACTTATCCAAGATTTCACAGTAAGTCAATGGCAGGGTTTAACCTAGAACCAAGGTAGAGGTGAACTCCCCCCGTTTTTTAAAACAAACCTTTCCTTCCTCTACTGAATTCCAAAGCCATACTCCCAGTATACTTTGTGCACAGTAGATACCAGATAACTGTTAAATGCAATTGATAACGGCATTGGGCCCTAGAAGCACACTTGCTTCTTTTAACTGACCCTACCAAACAGAATCTGGAGCTGCGTGGGGCTCAGGGCCAACCATAGAGCTTAGTGGTGCCAAGGGAGCAGGCAGGGTTTTTCCACCCCAGTTCTCTCTGATGAATGGAGTTCTGTCTCGTCCCTGTTTCTCTGAGCCAACGTGTCCCCAGGGCCCTGTGGAGGGGCAGGTGTCGGTCCTGGGCATGGACTCAGCAGCCCAACTCCAGCGCCTCTGCAGCTGTTCTCATCCCTGTGAGGCCCCCAGTGGGAGCTAACACAGAGACTCTTGGAAAATGGCAAAGAAAAGCTAAGGAAAAAACACCCTGGAGCACTGAGGGGTTGCCAGGCTTCCAGGGGAACTGGCACAGCCTTGCTCAGGTTATTAAATCACACTAGCTCCTGGTAAAATAGGGTAAAAAGTCTTATTCCTTCCCATCTTCCCTTCTATGGCCCTCTTTCCCAGGTCACAGGTATTTTCATACTACCCAGAGTCCCCTACTGTATTTCCTTACCTTGGTCTCCCCATGTAGGAAATGAGTACCTTTGCTGTATAGTTTAGGTACCCAGTGTGGCAGAATAAAAGCAGTCTGGAATTCCAGTATCAGCTCTGTAACTAACTAGCAATGTGATCTTGTACAAGTCACTTAATCTTGATGAGCGTTCATGCTTCATTAATAAAACATGGGGCTAATGAACCAAATGACGTAATGGAGGTGAGATCACTTGACAAATGCAACACAACAAAAGCTATGTGGGGTTATTATGTCCTTTCACCACTCAAAGAAAAATTATTTTAAAAGTTGAAAAGAATAACCTTGAGGGACAATGGCTCAGCTGAGATCTGGCTGCCTAGATTTCAGTCTAACTGGGTTTTCTGGGGGAAATTCTAGAATGAAGTGGGAAGAAAAGTCACCACTGGCTTTGAGTCTAAGACCAGTGGAAGGAATCAGTTGACAGAAATGTGATTTATTCCTGGAGTTACTTTATTTCCTAGAAACCTATGAGAAGAGCTTCTAAGGACTAGTCACTCTTCACCAGAAAAAGAAGAAGAGAGATCCAATCAGATCTAGTGCTGGAGATCAGAGGGAATCAACCTCAACATGACTTGCCATAGGAATAAACTAGCTTGCAGAGGGGCAGAGAATTTCCAGAGGGTGGCGCAAGATAGTGGGAAGAGAATATCAGTCCCTCCCTGCACAATCAGCCAGTCAACACTGTTTCCTAAGGTACCATGAGGCAAATCACGGTCAGTGCCTTCAAGAAATGCATGCCTTGATGGATGAAAGAGAGAGAAAGGGCAAAACCCATAGGGTAACTTACGTGCTTAAAGAAATGGTCTTTAGTTGGGGAGGGGGTGGACGTGTTTTTCAATGCATATAATTAGAAAACAAATAGATCTAGAATTTAGTAAACAAGTCAATCTTTATCTCTTAGGACTTTCTCTAATATGTGGTGCAGTAGACAATGATCACTAGTGGTCTAGAATAATCTTATTATACTGTAATATCCTTAATTATGAAACAGTTTTAATTATTATGGTTCTTAGACTCTTCCTACTCTTGTTATTACTGGTGATAATAAGATTTTTTAAATATTTGACTTTTTAGACTTAGACTTAGTGGAGATACAATGGTGAACAAAACAGATGAGGGTTCTACTCTCTTGGATCTTATATGGTGGTGGTGGTGGTTCTAGCTTAGATTGGGAGATAAGGAAGACCTCACTGAATAGGTGAAATTTGACTTCTGCTTCTGCAATATGGCAGACTAAGTCTTCTAAAAAGTCTTCCCGCTACAATACAACTATATCCTGGATAAATTATAGCAAAATTTTTCTTTACATTTCCCTTTTTTAAACAGCTTTATTGATATATTGATATAATCCACATAATATAAGTTCATCCATTTAGAGTATAATTCAATGGTTTTGGGTATATTACATTATTAATATTTTTAATTATGGTAAAATATACATTACAAAAAATTTGTCATTTTAACCATTTCATGTGTGCAATTCAGTGGCATTAATTACCTTCGCAATGTTGTTCAACCATCACTACTACCCAGTTCAAGAATTTTTTCATCGCTCTACATAGAAACTCTGTAATCTTTAAGCAGTAACTCCCCAATCCCCTTTCTCCTAGACTCTGGTAACCTCTAGTCTACTTTGTGTCTCAATGATGTTGTCTATTCTAGATATCTCACATAAGTAGAATCCTACAATATTTGTCCTTTTGTGTCTAGTTGATTTCATTTAGCATAATGTTTTCAAGGTCCAATTTGCATGTATCAACTGCATTCTTTTTGTGGTTGAATTGTATGAATACATTAATACAATGTGACTCGTATGTATATACCACATTTTGTTTATACATTCATCTGTTGGTGGATACTTGGATTGTTTCTACCTTTCGGCTATTGCAAATAATGCCATAATAGACATTGCATACAGGTATCTATTTGAGTCACTACTTTCAATTTTTTGGTATATATACCTAGAAGTAGAATTGCTGGGTCTTTAGGTGTGATATTGTGATTTATAATAAGAAATATATATTTGGTCTTTGTCCCTATTTCTGGCAAAATAACTCCAAAAACCCTTGGAATTTTCTAAGTGATGAGAGCTATAAAGGTGTTTCTATTATGTCAATGAAGTAACTTTTGGAAAGCACCTGAGGATGGGGGCTGGTTGCCGGGAGAATCAACCATGTGATTAAAGGGTTAGAATTTTCAGTCCCACACCCAGACCTCTTGGGAGGGGAGAGGGGCTGGAGATTGAATGGATCGCCAATGGCCAATGATTTAATTAATCATGCCTATATAATCAAACTTCCATGAAAACCCAAAGGAGAGCGTTTGGAGAGCTTCCAGGTTGGTGAACACGTGGAGAGCAAGGGAGATTGACTCAGAGAAAGCATGGACACTCCGTGCCCTTTCCCCATACCTTGCCCTAAGCATCTCTTCCATCTAGCTGTTCCTGAGTTATATCCTTTTATAATAAACCAGTAATCTAGTGAGTAAATGGTTTTCTTGAGTTCTGTGAGCCACTCTAGCAAATTAATCAAACTTAAGGAAGCGGTCTTGGGAGCCTCTGATTTATAACCCAACAGTCAGAAGTACAGGTGAGAACCTGGACTTGTGATTGGCATCTGAAATGGAGGAGCTGGGGGCAGTCTTGTGGGACTGAGCCCTTAACCTGTGGGATCTGACACTATGTCTGGGTAGATAGTGTCAGACTTGAATTGTAGGACATCCAGCTGGTGTCCAAGAATTGTTTGTTGGTGTGGGGAACCTCCCCGTGAACACACACACACACACACACACACACACACACACACACACACACTGGAATTGATGACTGGTGTCAATGAAGTGGGATTTGCTAGAACAGCCCTGGCTCACAGAAACTTGTGGTTTGGAAGAGAAAGGATGAAAGGACAGGAGAATGATGAACCTTTGATTCCTGTGTGGCCACGTGGTCACCCACAGTACGAAGCAGCAGCTATGCTGCAATCACTTCCTAAAGGTAAAAGTTACCAGTGGAATTTAGTGATGGCTCCAACTCCTGGGGAGTTAATTCACTGGATGCATAAGGAAATGTAAACTGATAAGAGCGAGGCAAAATATTCACTCCCTTGGGTATTGTGATCTAGAATAGATAAACTAAAAGAGAATAGTGTGTCCGATTTTGATGCTAGACCAAAAGCAGATTTCAGTGACTCAGAACTTCAGCTGCCTCCCCCCAACCCCTGCCAAGGTAAAAATTGTGCAGGGACAACACAAAGTACCTCTAAGACCTCTGGTTACCAAGAAGTTAGCATGGGGAGAGGGCAAAAGCAAGAAACTACTGAAACCAGGGAGTGTGGTATGAAGGAGTTGTTTCATTTTGTGAATCAGTATCATCAGCTTCCTGGAGAACCTTTACCAAAATGGATTGTGAGAGTGACTACTTTAGAAGCTGTGTCTTTGTCTTTGGTTTTGGTGGAAGAGCATGTTTGGGTTGATGCAGGCCCCACAGGTCACTATGAAACAATCACAGATGGCTATATGTGATCCAGACACAAAGCAGCTTATTCCCGAGGGAGCAGCCAGCATGGTGGGCTGGATAAACGCCGCTGTAAGGTCTGTTTACCCTGAAAAGAGGGGCTGTCTGTCTCCCCTTATGAATGTCAAGTAGAACACCCCAAATGAAGCAGCTGATGCTTGTATGCAAGCCATGTAGTACTGGCTTTGTGATGACCGGAATATTCACCCGGCTGAATATACCTGTTATCCAGGGCACTTGCACATGGGCACCCCTTATAATCTTAATGTTGGAAAACATAAAAAACAGTTCTGGAAGTGTTATGGAATTTGCTGCCTCAGCTTCCCCTCAGGGGTCTTACAGATGCTAATAAAAACATTAGGTTAATTAACAAGGGAATAAGGAGGGGCTGAGGGGAGAGTCACGGGACTCTTCCCAACAAGGTGGAAATGTTGAAATGGTTATGAGAAATAAGGTGACTAAAGCAAATATCGGTAGGAGCGAAACAAAGAGTAAACGGAGACGGCAGAGTTGTCCCAGCAAGGTGGAAATCTTTAGATGGTTATTAAGAAATGGGGTTAGACATTGATGGGGTCAAAGCGGCCTCCTGCTGGTTCCCCAGCATTAGAGGATCCCAAACAAGTCTGCTCTGTTTACTCCAATTGCAAGAAATTTAACCTCTGATCTATAGCCAGTTGGTCAGAAGTCCAGGTAACAACAACCTAGGCTTGTGACTGATCTCTAAAGGGTGGGGGGCAGTCTTGTAGGACTGAACCCATAACCCATGGAATCTGATGCTATCTCCAGATAGACAGATAGTGTCAGAATTCAGTGGAATTGTAGGACACCCTGCTGGTATCCAAGCTTTGCTTATTAGAGGTGTGGAGAAACCACTTCACACACACACACACCCTCACATGTTAAAATTGGGTCCAGGGACCCAGTTATACGTAATTCTGTGTTTAGCGTTTTGAGGAACCTGTAACAAACATTTTAAAATGTTTTTCTAAGCTTCCGGAAAAGAAAGGCAGGAGAAAGAGGGACCAGAAGTTGAAACTAGAGCAGCAGGCAGTATGTAAAGGCCTGAGCTTCCCTGAGGGCAAAACCCATAATCGGAGCCCGGTGCTTTGGATATTATCAGAAGTGCAGGACATGCAAGTGCCAACTAAAGAATGTCACTCATCATCTGGCTCTACAAGGATTGAGTCATTAGCTACTTCAGTCGCTGACCTTCAACCCACCCTGAAAGGAGTTCATGATGGAGATCAAGAATGAGGTACTCAGTGCTCTGGGAAAACTGGCAGAACAGGCCTTCAGATAGATATTTTCAGGAGAAGTTTTTTTTTATGAAACTGGATTCTTGCATCTTTCTATACTTAGAAAAGCACTAAAACCATTAACTAAGGTATCTGTTCCTCGTGACTATCAGCAACCTTCTACCGAGATGTGTGCTTAGTTGCACGTACCTCCACCAAAATCACATATATACTAACCCCCCACCCCTTACCTCTTGAAAACAATTTCTCAGAGCTGTCTGAGAGGCTGTCTCCTGGGCTATAGTCCTCAGTAAGATACTGAATAAACTTGACTCCAGCTTTTTATGTTGTGCAGGGTTTTGGGGTTTTTTTTTTTCAGTTGACACAAGGTCCTTGAAAAGTGAGGGACCTGAAGCTGCAACCTCCGCATTAAGCCAGGACCCTTAAAAGGGGATATACCAAAAACCTACCTGTAAACTTGTTTGTCTCTGTCATGACTCCAGGTAGGAAACAAAATAAACAAGAGTACTACTGTTACTGCTGCTGTGGCTGGTGCTAGCCAAGTATCCTCTTGAGAATTTGCAGCCCAAAGCTTGCTCTGACACAGGTCTGGAATTCAGATTCATACTACTCACGTCGCAAGGGAAACCATAGCTGAAAAAAGGTGCTGCCCCCGTATTGTTAGTGAACCCTGGCACCTGGCAGAAACAAATTCATGTCCTTTTCAGAGAAAAGCATCCCCAACCTAGACCCCTGAGGATTCCCAAAGATTTAATTTAATCAAATATGAGCTCATAATTTTAAAACTTATCAAACACAAAAGGAAACCAGTCACCATGAGGGAGAGTTAGCAGGAACAACAGATTTGGATTCTCAAGGACATAAGATATTACAACGATCAGATAAGGACCTAAAATAACTTAATATGGATTATTTAAATAAACAAAACATGTAACCAAAATGGGATAAGAAAAAGAGACTATCAGCTATGACCAGGCAAATTTGAGTAAAACAGTGAAATAGAATTTCTAAAAGTCAAAATTATTATCATTGAAATTCGAAGCTCTTTGAGTGGGTTAAACAGCAAATTAAATACATCTGAAGAAAGAAAGAGCAAAGTGGCAGATTTGAAGATATTTTCCAGAATGTAGCCCTAAGAGATAAGAAGATGGAAAATATGAAGGTGAGACTGAGATATGGAAGATAGAGTGGGAAGGTCAAACATGTTCCTAATTTTCAAATGACCCCAGAGAAATGGTGTAATGAGAAATGGTGATCAAATAGACTGGTAAATATATGTGTAGATAAACTTAAATAATATTAACTATATAAAATAATTAAAATAATAATGACTAATTTGTGGGGTTAAAGACAAGATCTGAAATTCTAAGCAACAATGGCATGTAAATTGAGGGTTGCTCAGACTTAAATACAGTATGTGGTACTTTATTTTATTTTTGTTGCTGTTGTTGTTTTGGGGTTTTTGTTTTTGGCCACGCCGTGCAGCTTACGGGATCTTAGTTTCCTGACCAGGAATTGAACCTGGGTCCCCAGCAGTGGAGGCACGGAGTTCTAACCACTGGACCACCAGGGACGTCCCCCAGTATGTGGTGAAGATTTGATGGGGAAGACGCAGCTCTAGGCCTGTGGCTCTGGGAAGAGTTCTTTCTATGTAGAGGGGGCTGCAAGAGTGAGGCTGTGAAGCACGAAAGATCTTGATGTGTTTGAGAAGCAGGAAGAAGGCCAGTGTGACTGGAGCTAGGTAGCATATGTGGCATAAGAGATTGGGTAATATACAGCCAAGACAGAAAGTGGATTTTATTCTGCCTCTGGTGACAATGGGCAAGATAAAATGTGACTTCTAGTGAAAAAATGACTCCCAGATTTCTGGTTTGGGCAGCTGGCGGAATTGTGGTACCAGTGACTGAGATGAGGAAAGCTGGAGGGAAGTGGGATTTGGAGAGGGAGCAGTAAGAATTCGGTTTGGGGCATATTAAATCTGGGATGCCTGTCAGATAACCAAACGGAGCTGCCAAGCAGGTAGTTGAATATAGGAGCCCATCCAGGGCAGGCAGGCAGGAAATGTTCCAGAATGAGAGTGGCAGTAACTTTTAGAAAAAGCCTCATCCGTAATGTTTACTGAATCTTTCATTAACTCATTTTGCAAAGCTTGCCAGCCACACTATGGGCAGGGCACACTGTTGGCAAGACGGGGAAATCAGTGTGGTTTGTCTTCCTTGCCACAGAGTTCCCTCTTCTGCGCCCCTGGGGCCACTCCTCTCCCCATAGACACTCTCTGCCCTTTCCTTCACCCTGAATTCCACCAGTAGACAACTGTATGTTTTGTCTGTGCAGAAGGCTGGCAGATGGGTCCGGGCAGTTGTGCTATAGAGAGTTAGAATCACTGTGACTATAGTCAACAAGATGCAGTTCTTCTTCCAGGGCTATTAAGAAAAAGCAAGTTCCTGCTTCTTTTCCTTTATTTATGCAGTTACCTGGAATCCCTTTTACTCCTGTCTCCGTCAACCTATATCCCACACGCCCTTCAAGAGTCAGACTTTGTGTCATCTTCTCTGTGCAGCCTTCCCCACTTCTCATGATTAGAATTCTTCTCTTTGTCACCTGTGCTCCTCTTGCTTTTTGTGCCTCTGTAATGGTGCTAAAAACAGTATGCCTTGTATTCCAATTATTTGTGAGGTTCTGACTCCTTATTATGCTGTCAACTCGGAAGACAGGGGCCTTTTTCTGTACATTTCTGTATCTCTCACATAGTTCCTTTGCCATAGCAAGTGTTTTATGAGTGAATATTAGTGGAATTGAACTTTCAATGAAAATATTTTGCACGTTGGAAGTGAGTCTCATAGATATGCGAGCAAGACCTTACTTATATTTCTTTCTGAACAGTTAGATAGTGAAATGTAGAATCTACCAGCAGCAGACACGTATGAGAACTCACTGCCAGCGTCTGTAATATGTGGATGGAGAATCTAATCAAGCTTAAATCAAATCACAGAGTGAACTTGCCATTTGCAGCTAATGGACTGCCACACACAGTGATCTGTTGTCTCTGTTTCCCCATTTGTACTTCGACATTTAAGCCACTGGATGGTCCATATAATCTATTGTTCGCGCTAATGCATAACCAAGCTAGCTTCCCTTCCCCCAACTCATGCTGTTTTTTTTTTTAAAGGAAGAACATTGAGTAAATGGTTCAGTGTTCACGTGAGTTGATTGACTTTATTGATTTTGTGCTGGCAGTTGATTAATTACAAAGACGGGTGTCATGCTTTTGTGTTCTCTCCTCTGACTTAAATACCCAAGTGTGTTTCAAACAAAAGCTGATGTCAGCAAGACCCTTGATCTCTGAGGATGCTGTAAGTGGTATCATAATGATTATTATTTTTACCACTTTCGTTGCCACCTCATGACAGAAATTTTACCACAAAAAAATGGTTTGCAAAATTATATATTTGCAGCGTAACCTAAGGTGGATTTTGTATCATGTTAACTGAATGGAATTTTAAAAAGCAGATGTGAGTGTGAGTTTCATTTGGAAATTATGTCTTACCCTCCATTCGTCTCTTTCTTTTCCTTCTTCCTCTTTCTTCCTTTCCTCCTCCTTCCCCTCTTCCTTGTCCTCCTTCTCTACTGCATACTCAGTTACCAGTTACGGTAATGAATAGGAGTTTTCTCATCCATAGATTTAAAATGTGATCCATAAAGGTGTTATCTTTTTTGAGTCCAATAAAATGTTCTAATGCGTATCAGGCACTGATGAGGACAAAAGGTGACTCTCCTGCCTAAGCTGTGTACAAGCCTTTGAAATCAGGGATTAGGAAGGCACGTTCTCTCAGGCAATTGAGTTGTTTTGTCCCGAATTGAATCTCAACTGTGCCATGATCCATCTGTGTATCCTTCAGCCACTTTGACATTCTGTGTTTTGGGTTCCTCATATTTAAGATGGAGGGCTTCCTATTTTCCCAGCTCTGTAACAAAGCAGGGGAGGGCTGCTGTGTCTCAGTATCCAAGGCATTTGGGAAAGCTGGGTATCCACATGCACAATATGAATTTGTCTACATTTGGGAACCAGTAAAATGTGGGGTGGGATCACACAAGAAACCTGATGCTGAACAGCTGGATTGCAAAATGAATGTGTTTGAAGCCAGCCACACCACTGTGAATTTGTCAGAAGCATAGGGGCTTTGCCTTTCTTAGAAGCTCCCCAGAGAAGGGGTTATCCAAAGGCTTTTCCCAAAGCCTGGGCGGGGGCAGAGAGGCTTGGAGTTGGAGGAGGGTGGGTCACTGTAACAGCAACCCCCAGAGCAGTCTGTGAAGGCTTTGTTGTCCTACAATAGGATAGCATGGCATGTCACTGCGATGGCTGCTTTTGAGCTTTCGGTTTTTCTTCTTGGGAAGTGATTTCCACAAATACCTCCAAAATGAATGGTCTGGTACCTCTGGGGGAAGAGTTGCTGTTTGAAGTATTTACTAAATTCCTTTTATGACCAGTAGTTGGTTGAGGTTTTCTATTTCTTTTTGAGCTAATTTCTTTATGTATGTTTTCCTTTAAAAATGATCCATTTCATCTGTTTTCAAACTAATTGTCATAGTTATGCAAATAATAACTTCTGAATTCACAGTCATTGCTCCTTTCTTGTTCCTAAATTTATATATTTGTGTTACCTTTCAAAACCTTTGAATGCTAGGTCCTATTGTCTGCCACTATTGATTTCTTCCTTTTTGTTTCTACTTTTCTGCCTTTGTATAGCCTTACAAAGCCTCCTTCTTATTTTCTTTACATTCAGTTGAGGCAAAAACAGCCCTGCCTAAATTCTCACTATGCGATTAAGTGCTCTACCAGGAACCACGGGAAGATATATAGGGAGCGATAAACTTGGTCTTTACATTCAGGAGAGCTGTGATTTAATGGGAAGGACTAGGTGAGTATTCATGAAAATACAGGCAGGTTTTGAAACAAGAGTGCTAAATGCTAGAGACCACTACTGGAGGGATGCCCAAGGGAGGGGCTTCCCTCACTCATGACCAAAACTAAATGAAGCCAGTCAGAGTCAGGGGCAACCTCAAACACAGAGCATGGCAGAGCTCTTCAGGGTCAAGAGGTGGCAAGGGATAAACAACTCAGAGGCACACAATGTATCATAGTTAGGGGCTCCAAATTGTATTGGTCCAAGATGTCAGTGGGCGTCTGCAGAAGGGTTCAAAGCCATGTATGTAGCCTCTATCGTTGGATCCACTACCAGGGCAATATGCAGGCTGCTTATTGAACTAACATGCCAGTTAGTGACTGGGTCACTTGGAGGTGGTACTAAATAGCTCCCAAGGCAACTGCAGATACTCCTAGCACTCATGATATGATATTGAAATGTTCTGTTTCAGTGTATCTCATTCCATCAGATTATGAGCTCCATGAAGTCATGGCCTGAGTCTTACTCATCTTTGTCTCCCCAGTGCCTGAACCATATGTAAGTGCTTTGTATTACTGAGTGGCTAAAAGCACAGGCTTTGGCGTCACATCGATCTGCACTTATTTGGCTTCATCGCTTTCCACCTGAGTAATTTACTTATTGTCTCTGGACCTCAGTTTTCTCATCTGTAAAATAGTGATGACAATAATGCCAACTTCTAGGAATTGTTGTGAGAGTAAAATGGGATGACAGATTTGGAAGTACTTAGCAGAGTGCCTGTTCAGAGTAAGCATTCAATTAGTGGTAGCTCTGTTTGTTATTACATGATTGTGGAATGAATGGGTGAGGACGAGTGGGCTGAAGAAGGATGGTGGCCTATTTGATGAGGTCAGGACCCAGGGCTGGGAAGAGGCTTAATAGGGGTGAACCCAGCAGCCCTCCAAGTCTCCCTCTCTTCCCTTGGCATCCTTTGGGTGATTGGGAGGCTGAGACGATGCGGATAATGTTTAAGCATCTCTTGCTTTGTGTAAGGCTTGCAATCATCTTGGCTGGGGGAACAGGGATTGAATAGACCCTGGGTGGGTGATGATGTTATTAATACAAACATTTTTCAAATGTAACATATTGATCTCTGCACCCAGCAAGCAGTTGTTAGTTTGTGAGCACGGTGCCTTTGGAAAGTCATTACTAGCAGCTTGAATGGGTAGCTTAGAACAATTAGAAGCTTTGACCACTTTCAAGCTAAGGATTGGGATAAGAATGTTTTGACTCTATGGTTTCTCCTGGGCTTTCCCTGGTGTGCTGGACTAATTATCAAATGTAATTAGGAAAGCTGAGAAGTGGGGAGACTGCAGGGAGCAGCATACTTTCCCAGGGACCCTCATTTCTTTGTGCAGAAAAGGAGTTGGGGAGGACTGTCTCTCTGTTGTGGAGAAGCCGCAATGCATAGGGCGCTAGAGGGTGGGAAGGGTCCTGGGAACACGACTTTTCCAGCAGACCCTCAAGCCTACAGGGACCCATTGCTCTTGATTAAATTTTAAGTGGTTAAGACGGTTTTCCCCTCCTTTTTTTTCAGAGAGGAATGGTATTTTGGGCTACTACCAGGTGCTCAGTTCACTTTTAGCAAAAAGTCCAATTTTTGTGGGTCCAAAGCGGTTAAAAACCGGTGTCCTTCTTTCAAAACTCATGAAGATAGAGAGAGGGACTTCCACGTCTCGGTCAGCCAGAGTCTGTCCATCTCAGGTTACAGAAGGTCTTTCTCATCTTCCTTGGCCTACACCCCTGCCCCCAGACTTGGGCTAACAGCACTCTTGTCTTTGAGGCTCTGAGAAAAGGTGACATTTGTAGGGTCATCTACTTGCTGACTTTTATTCAGAGGGGAACATTCCATTTGGATATGGTCTTGAAGTTACTCTTGGTGAAATGGAAACAAGATACCACACATGCAACATGGAAAGAAAATGGCACTCAGTATATCTTTACTCACGAGGGGCTGTGGTGCAGACTCTGAGCCTGGTATTTTGAGAAAGAGGAGATCCCTGGGGGCTAAAATGATGGCCCAGATGTGAAACTTTTTTCCCATGCCAACATGGCATGAAGTTCATTGTCACAAGACCATCAAATATCAATTCAATGTTTCCGCTTTCTCTGTAGGTAACCTGTCTCCATGATTTCTTTGGTGATGACGATGTGTTTATTGCCTGCGGTCCTGAAAAATTCCGTTATGCTCAGGATGACTTTTCTCTGGATGAAAATGGTAAGGACAACCACTGAATTTTATTGTTCCATTGTTCTCGCTCCTTCTATCCCTTAGGATTTCCATGGGCTTATATGGCCTGGAAGACATCCATGCATGGTCCCTTTCTCTTGTATAGTTGGATACATTAGTCTCTAAGTGAAAGCTGATTGCATATCTCAGATGTTTGGCCTCCAGACTCAATAAGACTCACTACCTGCCCCAATAGTGACCATATTTCTTGAACCATATATTATGTCACATGGGCTGACAGGCTCAATCAGACCACGGGGAGGAACATTTGGATTCAGAACTTGAATATTGTATGCATATGTTCTTTTTTTTTTGGTCAACATCCTCCAGCTCTTTGGCCCATGTTGATGGTTCCATTTTAGAAATATTTTCCACTGTGTTGTTAGTGTCAAACATTTTCCCTCTTCCCACCTTCTGGCTTGTTGCCCCATTCCCCCTGATTTGTGGCTCAAGATTCCAGAAGATTGTTAAGTTCAGGAAGGAGGTGAGCATCTGCCCATCTCCCTTTGCTTGAGTCCAAGCTCCACGTGTAAGTTCACGGTGAATTAGCTCACACAGCCACAGGACTAGGGTATGATCCCGATGGAAAGACACAGTCAAAACATATTTCCCAATAACGAGGAATAAAGTGTGGGAAAAAACAAATCAAGTTGTACTAATATAGAGTCTACAAACAACTCAAGTGACAAGGACCCTGAAAGAGGTAGCATTTCTACTGTGTTCACTTTATGAGAAGAGGCAAATGACCATAAAATAGCGAAACAAATCTCAGGCTGTGTCCAGTTTCTTGTATCTTCTACATCTTCAGCTCTGGACAGTGATCACTAAAGTTTATCGATCAAAACAAGAAGTAAAACAAACAAAAATGAGCTTTCTGCTTAACTCAGTTTCCTGAAAAACTTAATTTACCGGAAAAGATCTAATCTTTCTGAGTGACTGATATTTTCAGTGTATCTTTAAGTAGAAGGTGACAAGGAGGTGTCCAATGAAGAGACAACCCTGTGCCTAGCTGTTTGGTTCCACTTTGAGCATGATCACATGAGGTTGGGGAAAGTATCGTGGAAAGAGCTCTAGACTGGGACTCAGGAGACCTGACTGATCATCCTTATTCTGCTGTTTTCTTCCTTTGTGACCCTAAGCAAGAGGCTGAAGCTCTTTGTATTCTCATCCACAAAATGAGTATAATAATCCTCCTAATATATTAGTACAATCAGTGCCCCTAAATTACCATTGTAGGGATGCTGAGTGACCTGCTTAGAAAGGGTGCTCTGAACGTGTCAGATTGGGGTTGGGGAAGTAGCAGGAACATTTGGCAGACTCTCCTACACACCCAGGGGCTTTCTGTAAGTTCTGAGTGGCACAGTCACTGCTGGTCCATTTATTCATTAAACCAGCATAGCAGATGATGAAAACATGCATTGAAAATCGAAAAGAACTCTATAAATGCAAGATGGTGGTGGTGGTAGTAGTGCTTCTTTATAAGATGGCATGACATCCTTAATATTCCTATTATAATACATGGCATGTGATGAATAATAAATAATAGCTCCCTCTCCCTCCTTTAACTTACTCATGAATGTTTCATCTGCGTGGCTACAACCTCTGAGCTGTCAATCTCTTCTCCAAGGAAGTTAATTAATTATGTCAACAGGTGTTATTCTGAGACATGACTGGGTTATCCAAAAATGATTGACTTGACTATTGAATGACCTGCCCGAACTGCTTTTCTACTCCTTCCCTTGTTTCCATGATTCAGGAATTTAAACACCTGGCTTAGCCCAGGTGACTTTTGAAAGTTTCTCCCATGCCTCCCTCTCCAGAGCCATCGTTCCTTCAAACAATGAGAACCACCTTGTAGTCCTGAGTCCGAAGGTGCTTTGGTATGTGGTGCTTATTGCAGTTTCCAGAGGTTGGTAAGATGCTGAGTCTTGGTTCTCCCCGGCTCTCCTAAGCTGTGTCCTTTTCCACCAGAATGCCGAGTCATGAAGGGAAACCCATCAGCCACAGCTGGCCCAAAGGCATCCCCAACACCTCAGAAGAGTTCAGCCAAGAGCCCTGGCCCCATGCGCCGGAGCAAGTCTCCAGCTGACTCAGGTAACGACCAAGACGGTGAGTGCTCTTCTCCTAACTGTGCACGCTGACTTCATTTACAGAGGCCAGTACCCTCTGCATGCAGAGGAATGAGTTCCTCATGAACACCATTTGTGTCTCCATGAGACCAATTCTATCAACTCAGAGACTAACCAGTTCAACTTGTTTGGGGTCATGGAGACACAGCTACGACACCGATTCTACTCAAATGGATGCAGACCAGAAATCTGGCCCACTTTGCCGTGCCTGCTGTCATGCTATTTGTCATGGTCGTGTTCATTGCCATCTTTCTCAACGTCATCCAGCCAATGCATAGTCAATGACATAATCAAGTCAAACATAAATTTGAGATAGAAAATCTGAATCAAAAACAAAAGGTAAAAAAATAAGCCGCCTCCCTCAAAGTGTCAACCTGGTGGATGCCCTTGAGCTTCAAACTTGACTTTGAATTTTTTAGAAGTCAAAACCAAAAGAGAAACAAAATAAACTGCATCATTCTCATAGGAGAAAAGGGACATGTAGGCCAGGCTCTGAAAGGAAATAAAGACATTTGTCATATAGGATTTTATTTAGTGGATAGTGAACAATCTAAAAAATGTGGTCTAGGGATCACTGCTGACCCATGAACTATTTATCAGTGTGTGATGAGATTAGGAGCTTGTGGCAAATGTAAGTCATGCCACTGAGCAAACCATTTACTTCATAGCATGATTTTACTGATAAAGGCAGCAGTGTGCTGGTTTACGTTCTGGTACGAGGTCTCGCACCCATAGCTTGAGTGGCACTGATCTAAAAGGCAAAAGGGCACAGAAGGCCAAGTTTAGAAGCTTAGTAGACTCATGCACAGACAATTTGAGTCCTTCATGGTAAAGAAATTATATGCTCCAGAAGATTTACACATTTGTCCTCCCAAAGCTCAGGGTTCACCATGAGAATTCTTCTAGCCTGAGAGCCTTGGGGCAGAGAGCAAAAGCACTCTTTATCGCTTCTTCAATTTGAGGCAGCTTGAGCAGCCTATTGGCTTTGAAATGCCCGTGGCCTGGAAAAAAAGCCAGTCCTGCTGGCCTCACACTACCATGCCTATCACCGGCCATCTCTTTATTCTCAAGCAGAAGGAACTCAACTGTGAAGAGGCAGCTCAGGCATTTCATACTTCCATGTCTTTGCATACCCTGTTCTCCCGCACCTGGAATGCCATCCCTCAAACCTGCCACTCTTCTTTGCTTGAAAACTCCTATTCATCTGTCAACACCTCAAATAGAAATAGTTGTTCCATTCTCTGCAACATCATAGCACGTTATTCATATCTCTGGGGTAATATTCACCACAACTGTGTTGTAAAGTATGTATTTACTTGTATGTATTTACTTCCTCAACTAAATGCTGGTTCCCTCAAGGGCAAGGTGTCATGTTCATTTCTGTATCCTCAGTGCTGAGCACAGTACCTGGGTCCTAGTAGATGCTCAGATAATGCTTGTGAATGAATAGATGCATAAGAGCACCTATTTCACCCAGCATGGTACTAGAGATCTAATAAGCATGTAGGTAATATTTGCGGAAGGAATAAAAAATGCATGTGTTTGGTGATATTTTGATTAAACGTACAGAGCAGCACATGAATCTATCTAAGCAAATTCATATTGCTCGAACTACAAAGACCTAGATTTTAACACTTGGATTGAGAATGAAATTGTTTGTACAGGTTCTAAGCAGGGCCTTGCCAAAAAAATGGACTTTAAACAGTTGATCAAGGTTCCTAAAGTCTGGCAATAACCACTTAGCTGATCATTTTTTCAGAAGTATCACTGGCTATTTCTGGGATTTCTAACCTGTATTACTTATCTCTTGCTATAAAACAAATTACTCTGAAACATAGTAGCTTAAAACAACAAACCTTTTTTATCTCACAGTTTCTGTGGGTCAGGAATTCTGGGGTGGCTTAGCTAGGTGGTTGTGTCCAGCTCAGGATCTCTCATGTAGTTGAGGTCAAGGTATTAGTAGGGGCTGCAGTCATCTGAAGGCTCAACTGGGACTGTAGGATCCACTTCCAAGATGGCCATTGGCAGGATCTTCCCCCCAGACAGCAATTCAAGAGGGTGAATAAGGAAGAAGATGTGGTGCCTTTTATGATCTACTCTCCAAAGCTACACACTGTCACTTCTGTTTTAGTCTATTCATTAGAAGCAGTCACTAAGGCCAGCCCACCTTCAAGGGGAGGGGAAGCAGCCTCCATTTCTGGAAGGGAGGAATATCAAAGAATTTGTGGACCTATTTTTAAACCATCACATAACCCATTAGTTAGAAATGCTGGAGTGGCAGCAGTTTGAAGTAAATCAATTCTCTTTGCAGACTGTATCCAATTGGATTACCCAGCACACCTGAACCCAACCACCTGTAATTAAACACAGTTTAAACATGTGTCAAATAATTGATCTCCAGCATACTACATGCAGAATTTCCCTTCTAAAATGTATGCACTTCACTGATTCTAAGATGTTGGAGACAGAGAAGGAATGTATTAGGACTCAATGAATATGTGTCAAATTGAAAGGAGTTATAATAGATCCCAACCTAGGCTTAGGCAGGCAAGATCTACTCTTATTCCTTCAGAACTCCCTTGCTAAAAGAAGGAATGAGGATGTATTCACACACACAAGATAAACAAAGTAACCAATTTGAGGCAGGAAAATGGGACCTTACTTGGCAGATATCAGACTTACAAGCAGCCCCAGTTTCCTACCAGTAAAAAATCTAAAGTGGTATCCTCAGTAGAGAGAATTTAAATCTTCATTTCAGATAGTTCATGAACATAAATGAAGTCAAACTCTAGTCTAGCCAACCTTCATGGCAATTTCCAGAACATTTGATCTTATCTTAGATGATGTATTTAGAGCCTCCACATGATTTCAGCCCCAAAGGGTAAAAGGATTCACATAACACAACCTTGCCCATGCCATGGGAGTTTAGGGCCAAGTCTAGGACATTCACTCAGTGAACATTGCACAGGGGCAAAGCTGATCTCAGGCAAACAGGACTTTAGGTAAGGTTTAGATTTGACATACCCATTTTCCCTTTTCCACCCCCTCCTCACTCAGGACCATCTCAAGCTGGGAGGTGTAGGGGGATAGGATATGGAAGAGGAGGGAGAGACATCTCTCTAGGAAAACCCAATTATACCACTTCCCAGCTTTGTGACTTGGGACAAGTTTCTTACCTCATCTAAGACTTGGTTTCCATTTTGGATAAGACAGAATTTGCATGTCTAGACAAAAATAATTTTCCATTGTTATCAGTGATTTCCAGGGTTGTAAAATAGCTTCCACAGAATCAGAATCAGGTAACAAGAACGGTGAGCTATAGACAATGCATAGTTTTGCATTAGCATAAATTTCTCCTTACAAACATAAAGAAAGAATTGTTTCATAAAGTATCAAGGTTTTCTGAGCTGTTAGCAAGGGACATATACAGATTAATATACATTTAACCAAAGAATAATGGCATTGTGTGGGGCTGAAATTCTTTGTTCTTTTGTAGTACATGGTAGTACCACCCTGTTTCCATTCTGTGTCAGTCTGTCTTAGATCTGAGACTTGTGGATGGATCCACATTTCTTCATTCAACCTGAGTGACTAAAGGTTGTGGAAGATAGGCCATTTCCAGGGAATTTTAACTACCTTCCTTTGATGGCAAACGAAAGCCAAAAATGTTCCTCTTTAGCCGGGATTCAAACCAAATGAAACATTGGCTCAGTTCAGGTTCAGTTAAAGGAATGTTTTGATGTTCTAGTTCATTAGAAAATATATAGGTTTGATTCTGGTTTGAACAAGTTTGCTAGCTTTTCAAATATATATATATATAAAATATATATATAATATATGTATATATATAAATATATATATTTGGTCCAATTTATGGTTCAGTTAATATCTGGGTTCAGTTTGACTTGAGGTTTAGGAAATTGATGTTATTTGGTCTGTAATTTGCGTCATAATTTGATTCTTTGTTCCTTAGTCCTTAAGTTGTCTCTTTCCCATTCTGCCCATGAATAAATCAAAGTCCTTCTACTTTATTCCCTTCAAGTTCAGTCCCTACTCCTGCCAGTATTGAGTTTGCCCCCAAAGGGAATGTCTGTTGCTAAGCCCTAAACTTGAGTTAAGGAAGGATTTGATTGTCTATACAATATTGCTATAAGGAGCTCTCATTCTCACTGGGCAGAGCTGAGGGACTCTGAGAATCCAAGTCCCATTAGCCAAGTTTGTCTTTAAAGTAGGGCAAGGGATTGTGTGGTAAACAGATGAAACCTGAGCCCAGAAGGCTCCTATGGAATGTTTGAAGGAAGTTTGTGCAGTGCTCCCTTTTGATTAACCTAGGACTTGCCCTTTGATGGGCAAAGGTAAGCCTGGCTTCAGAACTAAAGGAAGACATTTCTGTGTCTCTCTCTATTTCCATTTTAGCCATTAATGTGTTAATTTTTCTCTTTATGCAGCTACCCCCCAATTGAATTGAATTGAATTAAAAGGACAAAGTCAGCTAGTTGCTGGGAAGGAATCTTTTCCTTTTCTTTCTTTTTTTTTTTTTTTAAAGGAGCCTCCAAGGAAGCTAGTTCCCACCTGAGAGGATTGTAATGTGATAATTAGTTTGCTATTCTTCAATAGTATGTCATTGTTGTAGCAACCCGATGTTCTCCACCCTCCTTCCCCCAACCTATGTGCACACCTATTCCTGAAAGTCAAATCTTCCCTGTTCCCAAGCTCCCAAGAATGAATGTCTTCTCTACCAAAATACACAGCTTTTGAAAGGGGAGGTCAAGGGCCACAAAACAGCCAGGTGAGGGTGCCCATGAGAGAATAGTATCCGGGAGTCCTCTTCTGAACCAAAGACGCTGCTTTGGGTTGCCTAAGATGGAGGGACCTGGATATTCTGACCTTCCTGAATGTGACTGTCCGGATGTACCAGCTCGGTCTAATAAAAATAGAGTGCAAGCCACAAATGCAAGCCTTGCATGTAATTTTAAAGCTTCTAGCAGCCACAGTTAAGCTCAAAGAAACAGGTGAAATTAGTTTTGATAATGTATTTTATTTTACTGAATATATCTGAAATCTTATCATTTCATCATATAACCAATGTAAGAAATTGTTGAGATATTTTCCATTTGTTGAAATGGGATTGTATTTTACACTTACAGCACACCTCAATTCTGACTAGCCACGCTTCAAATGCTCACTAGCCATATGTGACTAGTAGACAGCATAATACCCTTCTTCTGCAACTGAGAGGAGTTCCAGATAATGATCTTTTACATGAAGTAAATGCTCTACACTTTGCAAAATATTTCCAAACCTGTCATCTCAGTTGTCACTCATAATAGCACCATGGCTTAAATTGGGAAAGGAAAATTATCCAGTTTTTTTTAGATTGGAGAACTAAGATCTAAAGAGGTTCAGTAAATCTTTCAGTCTTCCCGATATCTATTTAGGACTCAAGAACGAGAGCCCAGCTCTCCTGACTCCCAGGTAGGCGGTCCTTGCATTGTCCTTAAATCAGGGTGTAGAAGCTCCAGAGTGGTGAAGAAACGGTCTCTGTTGCATGGTCCTTGCTTCTCTGCTTCCTTCCACCTTCCCCCACCTCCAGGCAAGGGATGTGGAGAGTCTGGGAGAGGGGGGTGGTATCTGTGTCGTTCTCTTTGTGCAGCATAGAGCAAGCCATGAGTAATTAAGCGCCTTTGTTTCCAGTACCCAGTCCTAGACACTCCATCAGCTCCCCTACTGTCAGTCCAAGGGGAAGTGGTGCCCTTGGCGAAGCTATGGGAAGAGAAAAACTTCCCTTGCCTCCTCCCCCATTCTGATTCTTTCTAAAACCACAGCTTACGTCTAGTTTAAGTGGAAGAACTGTCCTATATATAAGGCAACTTTTCCATTGCCATTGGAGAGCCGTTTAGTAAATGGTTGGAGCAAGCAGTCAAATGCCACCCCCCCCCCCCGTCCCCGTCCCCGTCCCCGAGCACTCCACACAGCATGGGATGCGGCCGTGCTAACGCATCTCCCTGCAGTAGCAGTCCTAGCAACCTGCTGCAGCCGGGGACTTGTGTGTTTTTTGGCTGCGTTGGGTCTTCATTGCTGCGTGTGGGCTTTTCTCTAGTTGTGGCGAGCAGGGGCTACTCTTCGTTGTAGAGCGCGGGCTTCTCATTGTGGTGGCTTCTCTAGGGCACGCAGGCTTCAGTAGCTGTGGCGCATGGGCTCAGTAATTGTGGCTCACAGGCTCTAGAGCGCAGGCTCAGTGGTTGTGGCGCACGGGCTTAGTTGCTCCGTGGCATGTGGGATCTTCCCGGACCAGGGCTCGAACCCGTGTCCCCTGCATTGGCAGGCGGATTCTCAACCACTGCGCCACCAGGGAAGTCCCGGGACTTGTGTTTAAATACAACTGATTCCCCAAATTTTTGGTGGAGTAACTAGTAATGCTAGGTGCTATGAGGAAAAGAAATGATAAGATGAATTACCTGTCACTAAGAAGCTTATGATGTATTTGGGGAACCAGTATGCATATAAATTTAACAAAAATTTTTATTTACAAATACTTACATAGTTCATATGTGCCAAGCAACCATTCTAATCACTTTACGTGTATTAACTAGTTTAATCCTTACAACAACTTTACGAGGTAGGTGCTATTATCCCCATTTGCAAATGAAGAAACTAGGGCATATGAACGATGTGACCTGTCCAAGATCACACAGCTAGTAAGTGGTAGAGCTGGGATTTGAATCCAGGCAATCTGGCTCCACAGTCCACAATGTAACCATTGCAGTGAGATGCTAAATAAGACTTAATGATAATGGTTTGTTTAAATGCCAAGTGCATGAGAGATACAGGCAGTAAGTGCTATTGGAAGTACTGGAGTTTGTGGGAAAGAGAGTTCACTGGGGGCTAGGGTGCTAAGGGAAGGCTTCCTGGAAGAACTGGTGCTTGAAGGAGAATTAGATTTCAATTGATAAGGAAATGGATATTTCTGGCAGCAGAGAAAGCATGAACAAAAGAGCAGAGGCGGTGACGAATACAGCATATCGGGGTACAGAGAGGCGACCATTAAATCTACATCTCCAGCCCCAACCTTCCTTCTGCATGTCAGTTCCATGAATGCTTACCAGGCAATTCTGCTTATATGTGCCAAATGCAAAGTGTCTAAAAGTCAAAAACATTTCCTCTCCCCAACTCCCTGACAGCAGAATCAATTCTATTCTATTCCCCAGGCCCAACACCTTGGCGTTATCTTTGACTCTTCCCACTCTTTAATCCTTCATGCCCACCATATTCTGTTCCTGTTGAACCTTTGAAACATCCTCACCTTTCCCACACAGAAGTCCCTTCCTTTCCCTCATCACCTGATGCCTGGATTACTCAGCACACGCCTACATAGTATCTCCGCTTCAAATCTCTGTCCACTTACACATCTGCTGTGGTGCTACCACATTTCTCATCCTAAAACATGGCCATTGTGTAACTTTCCTGCTCCAATACCTTCAGTGCTTCCACACTGAGTTCACTGATCACCCCCGCCCCCATGGTAAGGCTGAGCGAGTAAAAAGAGAGAAGAGCCGACAGCTGAAGACTGTTCTGGGGAGCACAGCAATAACATGCAAAAACCAGAATTATGGGCTTCGCTCGGGAAAACTTCAGTCCTCTAATGCCTGACCTGCTAGCCAAAGAATTCGTGTTCAGCCGGCATAGGTTGATAAATCACCCCCTGTGGAAGGGGATTTCCTAACTTGGTGCTTCAATTCCTTCCATTTCTAATAATGGCAGTAGTAATAGCAATAGAAGACGTCATTACTGAGCCCTCCCTATCTGCTAAGGCACCTGGCTAAGCATTTTATATGTAGTCTCTCATGTACTCCTCAGAGCAACAACAATTGACATATGCGCTCTTTTTATTCAAATGTTACAGTTGAGGAAACAGACTCACAGAGGGTAGGTTACACCCAAGGTCACACATCTAGGAAATGGCTAAGCCAGGGTTTAAAACCCTGACTGATTCCAAAGCATATGTTCTTTCCACAAATAAGAGCAGTGTAGTTTCTTCTAGTTCCTGCCCCATAAAATTGGGAGTGAGTGTTGGCAACAGGCGTGCTCCACCAGAAACATGTCCCCAGCAGAACCCCCTTCGACTGGAAATAAACGTTGTCAGCGTTGTCAAGCCTGAGAAAATAATCTTGGCACATCCGGCAGCCGTCTTACAGACGCCCTCTTCTTGAGGGAAACTGATCTGTGCCAAAATATTACACAACTGGGTACACGTATCTGTTCTTTTGTTTGTTTGTTTTGTTTTTTTTTAACATCTTTATTGGAGTATAATTGCTTTACAATGGTGTGTTAGTTGCTGCTGTATAACAAAGGGAATCAGCTATGTATATACATATATCCCCATATCCCGTCCCTCTTGAGTCTCCCTCCCTCCCTCCTAATCCCACCCCTCTAGGTGGTCACAAAGCACCGAGCTGATCTCCCTGTGCTATGCAGCTGCTTCCCACTAGCTATCTATTTTACGTTTGGTAGTGTATATATGTCCATGCCACTCTCTCACTTTGTCCCAGCTTACCCTTCCCCCTCCCCGTGTCCTCAAGTCCATTCTCTACGTCTGCGTCTTTATTCCTGTCCTGCCCCTAGGTTCTGCAGAACCATTTTTTTTTTAAGACTCCATATATATGTGTTAGCATACGGTATTTGTTTTTCTCTTTCTGACTTACTTCACTGTGTATGACAGACTCTAGGTCCATCCACCTCACTACAAATAAATCAATTTCGTTTCTTTTCATGGCTGAGTAATATTCCATTGTATATATGTGCCACATCTTCTTTATCCATTCATCTGTTGATGGACACTTAGGTTGCTGCCATGTCCTGGCTATTGTAAATAGAGCTGCAATGAACACTGTGGTACATGACTCTTTGAATTATGGTTTTCTCAGGGTATAGGCCCAGTAGTGGGATTGCTGGGTCGTATGGTAGTTCTAGTTCTAGTTTTTAAAGGAACCTCCATACTGTTCTCCATAGTGGCTGTATCAATTTACATTCCCACCAACAGTGCAAGAGGGTTCCCTTTTCTCCACACCCTCTCCAGCATTTATTGTTTGTAGATTTTTTGATGATGGCCATTCTGACTGGTATGAGGTGATACCTCATTGTAGTTTTGATTTGCATTTCTCTAATGATTAGTGATGTTGAGCATCCTTTCATGTGTTTGTTGGCAATCTGTTTATCTTCTTTGGAGAAATGTCTATTTAGGTCTTCTGCCCATTTTTGGATTGGGTTGTTTGTTTTCTTGATATTGAGCTGCATGAACTGCTTTTATATTTTGGAGATTAAACCTTTGTCAGTTGCTTTGTTTGCAAATATTTTCTCCCATTTTGAAGATTGTTTTTTCGTCTTGTTCATGGTTTCCTTTGCTGTGCAAAAGCTTTTAAGTTTTCATTAGGTCCCATTTGTTTATTTTTGTTTTTATTTCCATTTCTCTAGGAGCTGGGTCAAAAAGGATCTTGCTGTGATTTATGTCATCGAGTGTTCTGCCTATGTTTTCCTCTAAGAGTTTTATAGTGTCTGGCCTTACATTTAGGTCTTTAATCCGTTTTGAGTTTATTTTTGTGTATGGTGTTAGGGAGTGTTCTAATTTCATTCTTTTACATGTAGGTACCCAGTTTTCCAGCACCACTTATTGAAGAGGCTGTCTTTTCTCCATTGTATATTCTTTCCTCCTTTATCAAAGATAAGGTGACCATATGTGCGTGGGTTTATCTCTCAGCTTTCTGTCCTGTTCCATTGATCTATATTTCTGTTTTTGTGCCAGTACCATACTGTCTTGATTACTGTAGCTTTGTAGTAGTCTGAAGTCAGGGAGCCTGATTCCTCCAGCTCTGTTTTTCTTTCTCAAGATTGCTTTGGCTCTTTGGGGTCTCTTGTGTTTCCATACAAATTGTGAAATTTTTTGTTCTAGTTCTGTGAAAAATGCCATTGGTAGTTTGATAGGGATTGCATTGAATCTGTAGATGGCTTTGGGCAGTATAGTCATTTTCACAATGTTGATTCTTCTAATCCAAGAACATGGTATATCTCTGAATCTGTTTGCATCATCTTTAATTTCTTTCATCAGTGTCTTATAGTTTTCTGCATACAGGTCTTTTGTCTCCCTAGGTAGGTTTATTCCTAGGTATTTTATTCTTTTTGTTGCAATGGTAAATGGGAGTGTTTCCTTAATTTGTCTTTCAGACTTTTCATCATTAGTGTATAGGAATGCAAGAAATTTCTGTGCATTAATTTTGTATTCTGCTACTTTACCAAATTCATTGATTAGCTCTAGTAGTTTTCTGGTAGCATCTTTAGGATCCTCTGTGTATAGTATCATGTCATCTACAAACAGTGCCAGTTTTACTTCTTCTTTTCTGATTTGGATTCCTTTTATTTCTTTTTCGTCTCTAATTGCTGTGGCTAAAACTTCCAAAACTATGTTGAATAATAGTGGTGAGAGTGGGCAACCTTGTCTTCTTCCTGATCTTAGTGGAAATGGTTTCAGTTTTTCACCATTGAGGATGATGTTGGCTGTGGGATTGTCATATATGGCTTTTATTAAGTTGAGGTAAGTTCCCTCTATGCCCACTTTCTGGAGGGTTTTTATCATAAATGGGTGTTGAATTTTGTCGAAAGCTTTTCTGCATCTATTGAGATGATCATATGGTTTTTCTCCTTCAGTTTGTTAATATGGTGTATCACATTGATTGATTTGCGTATATTGCAGAATCCTTGTATTCCTGGGATAAACCCCACTTGATCATGGTGTATGATGCTTTTAATGTGCTGTTGGATTCTGTTTGCTAGTATTTTGTTGAGGATTTTTGCATCTATGTTCATCAGTGATATTTTTAGTTTTTTAAGGAACCTCCATGCTGTTCTCCATAGTGGCTGTATCAATTTACATTCCCACCAACAGTGTAGGAGGGTTCCCTTTTCTCCACACCCTCTCCAGCATCACATATTTGTTTTGCAACAGGGAAATCTCTTCTCTCCCTTATTTAAAAGATTCACCACTGCATGCTGTTCAAGACTCTGAAGGGAATAGATTTAAAGTTCAAATTCCAACTTCTGAACTTACGGTATCTCACAACTTATGATTGAATTTGGTCTGAGAACTGGCCCTATGATCAAATCAGTGAAGAACTGTTTTTGGGCCCCTTAGTTCTTGCTTCCCTACTGGATGGTTCTGGGGAGAGGGACAAAGGATTTCCACTGAGCAGAAGCAATTAGCCAAACCAATCCATACACCCCGCCCAAGGGCTCTTTGGAATGAATGTGTGAAAACCACAGGCCCTGTCTCTTGGCCTTGTTCTGAAGTAAGTTGAAACCACTTTGGTTCTACTTGGATGGCCTTCCAGAAAACCTCCCTGTATAAGTAGGGAGAAACCAGGGTGTCTTTGGACTGGAATGAAGGAACACTTAGAGCATCTCAATATGAGAAAAAAATGAGGAAGTGGCTGAATCGTATATTGAGATCTCCCTCTGCAAGGCATTAGGGAATTAGAAAAGACAAGACAGAGAACCAGCCACTAAAAGGTCATGGTGGTATGTGATATGCTAACTTTGAGGGAATTTTGAAATGAATCTGTGAGCAAATCCTCAAGTCCACCATCCATTGAGAAGAAGCAGTTTATAGCCTTTAAGCAAGTCCTACACTCGCTGAGCCTCTATATCCTTGTGATTAAAAGGAGACCATTAATTCCTGGCTACCATCTCTTGGGGTTATCAGGAGAATCATGTGAATTCATATATTGCAAAATGCTTTGAAAACAATTGTAGAAATACATCTGCAATTATTAAGGTGGCTCTGAAATTATTGTCATAGCTTTTTTTTTTGTAGACTGAGTTATTTATTTTCAGTGAGCAATATTTCAAAATAGACATCAAACCAAAACCAGTAGACTTGATTTTGAGTTGAGCTCAAGTGTTGGGATTAGAATGGGAGGGAAAAGACAGAGCTAAGTGAATAAGTATTAAATCAGTTTGCTCTCCAGTCAAAGGTTGGGTGAAAACATATGTCAAACTGGCCCTTTTCTTCCTCTGCCATGCAAACTTGAACCCAGAAAGTATAACGCCTTATCTAACTCATTGCCCAGACAATTCTTTAATCACTGTACCTGGGGCTACTTACATCCACCTTACACACAGTTGCATCCTGATTTCCAGGGATCAGTCCAGCCTCCAGACAAGGGAATCCATAGTCTAAGAGCTCAGCATCAACTCGTCAGGCTGGTGACCATACTCTGCCCTTGGCCGCCCATGCAAGGAACTGAACTTTCTCCTTGTTCTTTGGGAACTGACTCCGTCCACCTTGTTCCCCACTCCTAGGAACCCGTATTCCCCTACACATTTAAATCCCTGCAAATCTAGTTAATTCAGCCTAGTTACCTTACCCGCCATCTCTTGTTTGGGCTTGTCCTGTTCCATTCTGATGGAGCCAAGGATTTAAAAACAAGCGCTGGGGAATGGGCAGGTATAATCATTCAGAGAAGCTAGTTAGCCAAGACTGTGCCAGGCCAAGCTTGGCAATTGTGCTGCATACCTGAGGGGAGTGACAGGGCACAGGTACCATCTTCCCAGAGGCATGTGGCATGAGGGTAGTTACACGTCTGTCTGGCTGCTCTGTCTGCTATTGTTTCATGACATTTTCTATGAAACCCAGTTGGTAGGGTGAATGGAAGATAGCTCTTGCTAATCACTTTCTAATCTAAACTAGATCAAGTAGGATAAAAGTCTAGAAGACGAGCATAAGCTCTGGTGTCTGCTTCTACCTGCTCCTATTTCTTTCTTTTTTTCTCTGCCACAACTCCTCTCCTTCCTTCCTACCCGCCATCAGAAAGTTGTCATAAGTAGGAGTCCCAGAAGCAAATCACATAAAAAAGGAAGAGCAATGTAGCAAAAACTGAAAACAAACCAAAACACACATAGGCTTTGGAATCAGAGAGACCTGTGTTCAAATCCTGACTTTGCTACCCCTAACTGGAGCGAGCCTCTATTTCCCCAACAGAAATTAGAATACGACTAGATGAGGCTCTGTGTGTGTGTGTGTGTGTGTGAGAGAGAGAGAGAGAGAGAGAGAGAGAGAGAATGGAAAGAGAGAAAAGAGTGCCTGGCTTATCACAGACGCACAATAAGCATTATTATCCTGGTTTTTATTGATAAAAGACAGCCTAGGAGATTGAAAAGTTCCTGATGTACCTTGCTGTAGAGGGGAAAAAATGAACTGCACGATGAGAAGAAAGAAATAAAAGGATTTGGACTTTGAATAAATAAAAGGTGACGACAGTGAGGCAGTGCTGTGGTTCTGAGGAGGGAAATGAGAGAGACAAGTAAAAGAGGGCAAACACTCCCCCCATACATTCTCAAATTGCAGCTGAGAACTGGAACATTGGAGACAGGAGCTAAAGATGTTTAGTAAAGCAGAATAAAGGAAAATGAGGGCTATCAAACCGGTGTTATTTCCAGTCACTCTCAAAATGAACTGTGACAGCTTTCCATGTGGATTTGCCAATCCAAGACTATGCACAGTTCGTCAGACCCTATTTTCATCTTTCCCTGCTACTTCTTTTACGTGACATTTATACGAATTGGCTTCAGAATTCAAATCAAATGGCACTCTCCCAGATTTATTTTTTCCCACAGAACCCCTAGAAGAAATGCGTATGAGAATATATTTTTATGTAGTCTGCTCCTTCAGCTTGTAAGGAATTGACATTTGCCTGTACGTGTCTATATTTTCTCATTTCTCTATGTCCATCTTTGCGTTTGATTCCATCAGGGAAGTCTGGGAAAGTGTCTACGTTTTTTTCAACAATTAAATTAATTGTAGTTAAATGGTTAAAAACTGATTTTCCAAATGCTTATTGAATGTTGATGACAAAATTAAATCCTTTATTTATAAGCAGCTTAAGATTGATCTGGGGATTGATTGATTGGGGGAGTGGCAGTGGAACATATATAAACATATACAGACATACAGAGAATAGAGAGAGAGGTATACATGGAATATGTATTTATGTATTACCCGTAAAGTTTGCGGATGAGAGAGTTACAGAGGATGTTGAGAAAAGAACTAGAAATTGCAAAAGAAGCCTGTATGTGCAGATCTATGGCCAATAAGTGGAGACTGACTCCCATACAGATAAGTTTTGGTTAATAATTTTCCACATTTTGCCAAGACCAGTGGGCTCATTCTCAGATAAGAAGCTAGATAAGAGGGTAGGTGAAAAAGACAGTTTTCACACTGGAAGTATACTAGCCATCCTTTTGTAGCATGGCTGACAAATGCTGGGAAACTAGAATCTGTTGTTGCCGAAAGATACAGTGACCATGTGGAACAAAATGCCAGAACTTACCTGGGGATGCCTACATCTGTTAGACTTCCTGGCTGGGGTCAGGGGTCTTTTGGAAGACGTTCATTATGTCAGCTCACACTGATCACCAAGATTGCTCTCCATCTTGAATACTAGGGGCCAGGTCCTGTTTGGAGACCCCCAGGCACTATAGATGGTCCAGTAACTCCTTCCTTTTCCTGCAGAGTAAATGACTCCTTTGCCTCACTGTGGCTTCACAGACTCTTGCCTTTTCCAAAGTGCCTCTTTTATTCACCAGAAAGCCTAGTGCCCTGGCAAAGCCTAGCTCCCCCAGTCTGTGTGCTGTTTGGCACAGGTCATGTTTCTCCTTGAGTGGCTTGCATGGTACATGCACATCACGCTCGCTCCAAGCTTGCCTGGCCTCTAGGCCTCTATCTTCTCCCGATCCCTTCTCTCCCTCCCGAGTGCTTTAATTTAAGCCATCACCACCTCTCACCTGGACTAATGCATTGTCTTCTAACCAATCTCTTTGCTTCTACCTTTAACCATCCCACACCCACCCCACCTCACCCCAGTCTTCCCACTGCATCTGGAGTCATAGTTTTTAAATGCAAATTTGATGGTATCACTCCCAGATTTCTTTCACACATCAAACCCAGACTTCACAAAAGGCCCCCAGGGTCTGGTGTTTATCCTCAACTCCAGTCTCATCTCTCAGAATTCACTGCTGGCATCCTATGCTTGAGCCATTTGGAGCTATTTGCACTTCTGTAAACATACTGTATTCTTTCACACCGCCATGTCTTTGCCCCTACTGGTGTAATTCTGAAGTCTGGAATACCCTTTCTACCCTCTCTGCCTAACTAGCTCCAATTCATCGTCTCAATGGCTTTATTGAGATGTAATTGACATAACAAACAATTCACTCATTTAAAATGTACAATTCACTGGATTTTAGTTTAGCCATAGAGTTGTGCAACAATCACCACTATTTAATGCCAGAGCATCTTTATTCCCTCAAAGAAACTCTGTACCTATTAGCAGACCTCTCTATCCTGCCCTGCCTAATTCCTCCTTGCCCCCTGCTGGCCAGCCCCTGGCAACCATTGATCTACTTTCTGTCTCTATGGATTTGTCTATTCCAGAGTCACCTTTCAAGACTTTTTTCAGGTGTTGCCTCCTAGTCCCCTGATTTCAAAGCCTCTCCACTGGGCTCCAATAATACCCCTCGTATGGCTCTGTCATAGCACTTATTCCCACTGTATTCTTACCTGCCACCCCACTGGAAGTGACTTACTCATCTCTGAAACCTCAATGTCTAATACTTGGCTTCACTTAGAGAAAGTACTCTGTAGCTACTGGCCAACTGAATGAATGACTTCCAGGAAGCCCTGACAGGGAGAAAGGCCTCTCAGTGAGTGGGTTAGAGATGAGTGAATACACAGGCAAGGCCAGACGGTGGATTCCTAAGTGCCCATTTTTCAGCTCACTTGCACTTGGACAAACTCATCAACCACCACACTGATGTCTCTTTCATCTCTACAGTTGATATGCAGGTTCCAGAACCTAGGGAAACATTACCATAAGTGGTGCAGAGGAAGTATATCCTCAGGAAATACTCATGATACACCAGTTTAAGCTTTACCTGTGGGACTAATAGCAACACTCTCAGGCCATCTTCCTGCTTAACTTTTTCAATTTCCTTTCCCCCCCTCCTGTCTTCCCTTCCTCCTTCTTTCTCTTCTCCTTCCCCCACTCCACCAACACCCTTGGGATATTTGCCCTTATTTTTAAAGCACGTTTCAGAATATCTGATGAACAATGTAGGTCCTTAGATTTTAAAAGAGATTAACTTTAGATGAGATGTCTGAACATGAATCCCCTTTGAAAGCTGTTTAATTGTTCTGTTTCAGTGCACCACATTTCTTTACATGATTGGATCTTCAAAAAATCTAGTCAGCAAGGGAATATAAGACAATTTTGCAAACACAGTGGAATATGGAGATGTTAAATACTAAACCATCTCATTTTCAGCATTTTACTGACTAGAGACAAATGCGGGTGCACCCTGACTCTGGCTACCGTCATCCTTTTTCTGTCTCTAAGCCTTTCTCCCGATTTCAAACTTCCCCCTTCTTCTCTTCCCCAAGAATCTCTTGTCTCCCGTCTCGTCTCCTCCATTCCTGATCTCCTTCTCTCCCTCTTTCTCGATTCTCTCCTCTGCCCATTTTGCTGTAGGCACCTCTCTTTATGTTTCGCACTCTGTTTCTCCTCTACTTTCTTTTTCATTCTTCTTCCTGATTAGTTCCCTCTCTCTCTTTTTTTTTTCTGTTCTTTGCACCCGGAATGAGGTAAGGAAGAGAGAGTAGGAGGAAAGATGAGCAGGAAAAGAGAGAGGGGGGAGAGATAGACAACGGGGCTGTCCTGCAGCTGCCGCATCATCTGTCACCAAAGGGGATGTGCCCTGGTCCAATTCACCCATATTTCTTCCCCTTTAAGGTAAGGCAGCATAATCTCTTTGTGCCTCAATTTTGTCTCACTTATAAAATTGAAACAAAGTAACATGTTCCCAGACTACCTCCCGGAGATGTTGCTAGGGTCAAACTTGGGAATGAATATGAAAAAGGTTTGAAAAGAACCAGACCCCTGTAATTGGAAGCACACGGGGGAATGGGTGGGTGGATTCCCGCCTTGCACCGTATGGGGATCTAATTAACTGAGCATTGCAGTTCTTGCCTTTCTGAGGAATGTATTTCTTTTCACCTTTGTTCCACTCGTCACATCACTTGGTTGTCTGTATAGCTCATTTGAATGTTCTCACTCAGTGTCTTCGGAGGGGAAGGATAACGTGTTCCTTTGTATGCTGTTGATTTTTATCCCTTCCTTTTCTCTTGCCTTGGGCTAGCAAACGGAACCTCCAGCAGCCAGCTCTCTACCCCCAAGTCTAAGCAGTCTCCCATCTCTACGCCCACCAGTCCTGGCAGCCTCCGGAAGCACAAGGTATTATGTCTCTTATACCTTACTAAACCCCTTTGCACTTGGACTTTTTGGAATGGCTGGTGAGGGTTTTCTCTTCCATCCGCCTCAGCAGCACATCCAGGCCAGAATTTCCCTTCGTTTGGTCCATTAGCTTGAAGCGCTGGGAATCCCAGCAGGGGCTAAGCTTCCAGTCACTTTTATTTATTCTTCTGACCCCCAGTTTATTTAATTCTGGTTATATTTAACCAAAAGGAAGAGGTATGAAGGGCCCAAATAGCCATTCTGAGCTAATAGTGTCACCAAATGACGGCTCAGGCACAGCAAAGAGGGCATCGAGGGCAACTTATGGCCCCAGGCTCCAACAAATGACATAAAGAAAGTTAGCCCTAAGTTACTCCCTTTAGATTCGCAGGACATCAAAGTATGAACAGGCCCTAGTTTCACTGTATATTCTTCATTACCAAGCAGATTCTGGTACAGTGTAGGAAGAGAGGGCATATATACATTGCATTGGCCCTGGGCACCCTTTACACCTCTAAGTCATCCCCAATAAATATACCATTAAAATAATAGATGTGTAGCAATTCTCTACCCCCGCTCTCCAAACTGATTCCCACCCAGAAGTCTTTTCTGTATCAAAAATCTGGAGTGGCCACTGCCTTCAGCCTCATCTCTGAGGCCATGTGAACGTGGTTTCTGCTCTGATTACCACACCCTAGAGCAGCTTCCTCTAGGATTCTCTTGTCTTCTCCCAGCTCACAAGACTTGGCGAGAGATGGAGAAAGGCAAAAAGCCACCAATGTGGCCAACTCCATCACAGAACCATAGAGGGTAAGAGCTACAAGAGATCTGAGATGGAGATAAATTCGTTTCATTTGATTCTCTCAATAATCTTGTGAGATTGATGTTTTGCAGACGAGAAAATTGAGACCCAGAACGAAGTTACTTACTGGGGTGACATAGCTAGGTAGCAGCAGACGTAAGACTGGCACCCAGGTTGCTACCAGTGGTTTCCTGCAGCCAGTTCGCACTAGCTCCTGAGAGCTGATTGTGTACATCGCTTCCCAACTCTGTGTTTGGTGACATCGTGTTGGTACCTAGAGCTCAGCCATGATGGGAATATTTGCACCCTAGAATTCAGCAAATACTACAAATCAAGGTTGTTGTTTTCTCCCACAGGAAGTCGGTTGTTACACATTTAACAGCACACCGCTGCCTGACACCTATTTTCATTTCCTTTTCTCTACATCAGGATTTTTAATTTCCTGGTTAACTTGACCATTACCTGCTCCATCATTCCTAATGCCCATTCCATTCCTTTATTGACTTCTTTAGCTTCTGGTACTGACCCTGACCAGAACCTTCGAATTGTTCTGTTGAGCTATTTGGTTTCCCCAAAGGAAGATCTGCTGAACTGTCTGTGTAACCAACGGTACCCAGAGATTGTGAGATGGATGAAAATTGCTTTTGCAGTCAGCTTTCAGTGATTCTTCTGAGCAGCAAAGCTTGTCAGTGTGGACATTCCAAGACGAGGAGTAGCCTACTTCAGTTGTTCTACTGTCCACACAGAACCTCCTGGGGATGCTCCACTGTTTCTTACTGTGTCTTTGCTCTATGCATTTCTGCGCACACTTTCCTTCTGGGAAGTGTGACCTACCCCAGCACCTTCCACCGGTACCTTCTCCAAAGGGCTGAGGGCAGCCTGGGCATTTATTTGGTCTGCACACTTGAGTCCTTCCGCTTTGTAATTGACATGTTCAGTTCATTTAGGCTGAGGCCCCACCATCCATAAGCCCATTGAGGTGAGTGCATTGTTAAACCGTTTCATCTGGTTGGGTTTGCAGGCTTTGTGCGTGTGTGTGTGTGTGTGCGTGTGGTTGTTTGTTTTGTTTTGTTTTTGTTTTGGACTCAATTCTAAAAACGAATTTCACCATTGAAGGACCAGAACAAGCTACAGGTGGCAGCCTTGTCCGAGCCTATTTTCTTTGTATCATTGAGTTTTCAGTGTATCATTTTATTTTTCAAATTACCCTTTTTTAATGGCAGTTAAGCAAACAAACATTAAATAATAAATTATATAATTTTCTAGAGCAAACTTTAAAAAGCATTTGGATTTTGGTATAATTTTCACTAAGTTTTTACTTTTTACTTTGATATTTCAAACTTACAGAGTTGTAAGATTAATACAAAGAACTTCTGTATACTCTTTATAAAGATTCACCAGTTGTTTATTTTTTTCCCTTTTACTTTATTTTTTGTGTTCTCTCTGTCTCCACACACACACACACACACACACACACACTTCACTAAATTTTTTAACCATTTGAAATTGTTTAAGACATCATGCCCTTTTACCTCTAAATACTTCAGTATGTATTTCCTAAGAATAAGGACATTTTCTTTCATAACCATAGTACAATTATAAAATCAGGAAGTTTGCACTGATTCAATACTGTTATATACTCTGCCGTCCATATTCAAATTTTATCAATTGCCCCAAGAGCGTTCTTTTTTTCTGGTCCAGGATCCAATCTAGGATCACACATTGCCTTCAGTGGTCATGTCTCTTTAGTCTTCTTTGATCTAGAAAAGTTCTTGAGTCTTCTAAAAAATCTTCAAGACAGTATATTGTAGAAATGAAGAGCACAGGCTAGTTATTTGGTAAAACGTCCTTCGATTTAGGTTTGTCTGATGTTTCCTTATGGTTAACAGATTGTGCATTTGGGACAAGAAATGTCATAGAAGTGATGTTGCATCTCGCTCAGTGCATCCTATCAGGAGGCAGTAGCCTCATGCTTATACCACCAATGATGGAGGATGAGCTGGGTTTTCTGAATAAGCTAAAAAGTGTGTTGTGACCTTGCCTCAGTCCCCCTGGGGCTCAGGCTCAGCTTCTTGCTCCTCCTTTCACAAAGTTACTTGAGCCTTAGCACCATCGAGGTCCTTGGGCAGTGGGCCTAAGCAGATCTCACCTGAACTTCCATCCAAGTGGACCTGAAAGGTGTGAGTCATGGTGGAGACAGGAAGCAGGTGGCTGAGGCCATGACTTTCCTCCTGCACAATTGGAAACAAACTTGAAGTCCCAGCATCCCTTTGGTAACTTTTGACAGTTGTGGCAGGGCCCTAAGCTGTAATCAGCCTCTTGGCTTCTCCTCTTAAGCAACTCATGGAGAATCCTTTTTAATGCAGCTGCGATGAGGTTAGCCAAAGTCCGCATACTCAAGTGCTGCAATATGGACACGAAGTAAATCCTGGTATAGTTAATGAGAACAACATTTTGCATTTTCATACTGCTTTATCTTTCTGCATAGCCATTTTCTCATTTACCCTAGTGATAACCCTGTGAAAGAGATAGGGCAGGTTAGCATTTCCATTTTACAGATGAGAAAAAGGAGATGCCGAGGTTAAAGACAACCCCAGTATGATTCAACAATTCAGAGAAGGTACCATATTAAAGATGTTCAAAATGCCTAGAAACACAGGGACGCTTTTTCATTTATTTAAAATTTTTTTTTCCAGATTAGTGATTGCCCTCATGGCTTTAAATTTGGAGACGTTTCGCTTGCCAAGTTGCCTGGAGATTGAAGGAAAATATATTTGACATATTATTTGGAAACATAACTAACATTATTTAAATATACATTTCCCTCTGTGTTTCCAGACTTTTTTTTTTTCTGTCATCCTGTAAGTGCTTAGAGAGATAGTTTGATGAATAAAGCAGGGTCCTGAATCTTACATCACAGACACCACTCTAAGTGGATTTTGGTAGTGTAATCAAGAGCGAAAAAAGAACTGCAGGAGCACACAAAGGAGGGTAGGAAAGAAGTCGGACTGTGGGAGGGTGGGAGACACGAAAGCTTTATAGACTAGGTGACATTTAAGTGGGACCTTGAAGCCTGGGTAGGCTTTTGATGGCTGGTGAAGAGAACGGGCATTCCAGCTTTTAAAAAAATCTACAAGAACAAAGCCACACCATCAGAAAAACACAGGGCACATTTGGGAAAAAGTAAACCCAAACTAGAAGCCAGGTTTCTCAAAACTTCTCTCTGACTTCCTTTGGACTATAAGTTTCTTGGACCAGAGACCAAGTTTTTGTTTTCTCTAACGCAATAGTATCGCCAGCACAGCTGTATTTGTTACAAACATTTTGTTCTGTAGGGCTCCAGGGGACTAAGCAAATGAATTTCAGGTGCAAATTATTTGTATTGTTAAGCAATATGTGTGTTTCTGTATTTCTACATATCAATCAACAAAAACAGAATGTTGAGATAATTCCTTTTCCTGAACATTGTTCTACCCATACAAGAAAATATATTTTGAATACTAAATAAATTGATGGAGGACAGAAGTACAGAAGGTCATACCTAGGCCTAGTCCTCTGGATTTTCTCCATAGCCTGCGCCTCACCCCACCCATTCCAAGTCACAGCAGCTGCAAGTGGAGTCGCCTCCCAATTCTACCCCCAGGCCTGTCCCCTCTTCCTCTGAGATAACAGTCTGGAACAATCTTTCTCGGATAATTATTTCCACTAACCAACCAGCTACACTGAAGGATCTGTTACATGAATGATGCAGAACAGGGGTGAATGCTGAAGCCCAATGATTCAGTGCGGTGGGACCCAAAGTGGCTTCCATAATGAAAAGGCCCTTGTGTGCTGCCTGAAAAATGCCCAGGGAGTTCACTAACTTGGTAGTGCCTGCCTCCTTTCCCTTGCTTTGGTATAACTAGAGAAAAACAAAATGTAATGATCCAAGTTATATTTTATAGAATTTTAGAGCTAGAAGGAAACTTAAAGATGTTATAGTCTACATCTTCCTCAATTTTCAGATACAGAAGCAAAGACCCTGAAAGGGGAAGTTAGGCTTAGGACCTAGGTCTCCTGGCTCTTAATCCTGTGCTGTTTCTATTACAGTGGACTTGCATTATGTGTAAGTTTAACTTATGGAATTCATCAGTGGTCACGATATAGTCATAGAACAAAACTGCTACAAAACCGCCTCTTACTTTTCTACACATCATTACTTACTGAATATTACTGTATACACTATGCACTGATACATGCATATTGCTATATAGGGTTACCTGCTCAGGAATCATATAAACAGTATTCAGAACCTATCTATGAAACAGAAACAGAATCAGGGACATAGATAACAGACTGGTGGTTGCCAAGGGGGAGGGGGGTGGAAGAGGGTAGGAGCAGGAGTTTGGGATTAGCAGATGCAAACTGGTGTATAGAGAATAGATAAACAACAAGGTCCTACTGTATAGCACAGGGAACTATATTCAATATGCTGTGATAAACCATAATGCAAAAGAATATGAAAAAGAATATATGTGTATAACTGAGTCACTTTGCTGTATAGCAGAAATTAACACAACATTGTAAATCAACTATACTTCAATAAAAAAAATTTAAAAAGTATTCAATTGTCAATGTAAAGGATTTTTAAAAGTACTATTTTTTAAAATAACATTGAGATAAAATTCACCTTTTTTAAGGTACGCAGTTTAGTGGTTTTTAGAATAATCATAAAGCTGTGCAAGAATGTATTCATCACCTTCAAAAGAAATCCTATGCCCATCAGTAGTCACAGCCTCTTCCCCCTCCACCCACCCCCTTGGCAACCACTAATCTACTCTCTGTTTCTGTGAGTTAGCATATTCTGAACATTTCATATAAATTGTCCTCTGAACACTGCTTTAGCTGCATCCCATAACTTTTGGTATATTGTTATTTCATTTTCCTTTATCTCAAAGTATTTTCTAATTTCCTTTGTGATTTCTTCTTTGACCCACTGATTATTTAGCAGTGTGCTGTTTAATTTCCACATATTTGTGAATTTCCCAAATATCTTTCTGTTATTACTTCCTAATTTAATTCCACTGTAGTTGAAGGACATACTTTGTATGATTTAAATCCTTTCACATTTATTGAGATTTGTTTTATGGATTTGTTGATGTTTGTTATATGATCTGTCATGTAGAACATTACATGGGACCTTGAGAAGAATGTGTATTCTGCTGTGGCTGGATGGAGTAGATTAGATGTGTAATTATTTGTAGTGTCTGTCATTCAAGTCTTCTCTTTCCTTGTTGGTCTTCTGCCTAGTTATTCTATCCATTACTGAAGGTGGGGTATTGAAGTTTTTGACCATTATAGTTGAATTGTTTATTCCTCACTTCAGTTCAGTCATTTCGTGCTTCATGTATTTTGGTGCTCTGTTGTTAAGGCACAGATATGTTTTAATTGTTATATTTTATCATTATGAAATGTTCTTCTTTGTCTCTAGTAACAAGTTTTGTCTTAAAATCTATTTTTTCTGATATTAGTATAGCCACTCCAGTTCTCTTTTGGTTACTAACTGCATGGCAAATCTTTTTCATCATTTTACTTTCAACCTATTTATGTTTTTGAATGTAAATTATGTCTCTTTCAAACAGCATAGTGCTGAATGTTTTTAAATCCATTCTGCCAATCTCTGCCTTTTCATTTGAGTGCTTAATCTACTTATGTTTAATGTAATTATTGGTAAATTAGGAATTACATCTGCCATTTGCTATTTTCTATATGTCTTATGTCTTTTTTTTGTCCCTTCACTCCTGGATTTCTGCCCTTTTGGTCTTAGATATTTTTCCAGTATACCATTTTAATTCCCTTGTTGTATTTTTACTAATTTTATTTCGAGTTATTTTCTTAGTGGTTGCCCTGGGGATTACAATTAACATTTTAACATAATCTACTTAATTTCAATTTTATATAAAATTTTTGCTATTGTATTGATATGTCTCTGTTCCTCCCCCCCCCTTTGTGCTCCTATTCACATACAAATTACATCTTCATGCATAATAAGTCCATCAACACATCTTGATAATTACTAGTCCATGCAGTTGTCTTTTGAATTGGATAATAGAAGAAAAGAGTTAGAAAAATTAATTTATAATTTCTTTTGTATTGACCTATGTATTTACCTTTACCAGTGTTCTTTATTTCTTATGTGGATTGCTGTCTACTGTCCTTTCATTTCTCCCTGAAGGATTCTCTTTAGTATTTCTTATAGGACATGTCTGCTAGCTCTGTCTTTGTTTATCTGGGAATGTGTTGATTTCTCCTTCATTCTTGAAGGATAATTTTCCTAGATTTCCTTAAATGCTTTGATCCAATAAGTCTCCCAGCCTTTGCTGAAGGGCTCTGTGTGTGTGTGTGTGTGTGTGTGTGTGTGTGTGTGTGTGTGTGTGTTCGAGCCTGATTTCAATGCTCTGTCAGGCAGTTTGCCTCAGCCTTCACTTGCTGTTTGCACAGGGCCTCAAGGCCAACCAGAGGTGAGAGATTAGGAACTTCTCGGGTCTTTTCTGAGAACGTACCCAGTCCTGAACATGTGCCTGGCCTTAGAGATTCCTGGGAATATTTTCAGAACTTTTCGAATATACCCAGTCCTGAACATGTGCCTGGCCTTAGAGATTCCTGGGAATATTTTCAGAAGTTTTCAAAGTCCCCTATGGACATGAATTCTCCAGCTTTTCCTTTTAAGGTTTTGAGCAGCTTCATTTGCCCCAACGGTTTCCCCCGTGTTAGGCAGCTGTGATTTTAAACAATTGCAGCTGATTAATGCTCCCTGAAAAGGCTGTTCACAGTGAGTGTGCTCTGAGTCAGGTCAAATAAAGAAGAGCCCCACAAGTGGGAGCTACCAGACAGGTCAAATAGTGACAGTTCTCTGGGAACAGGGCATTTGGGGGAGCTCCAAGCCCATTCTGCATCCTCCAGTGGCTGCTAGGTTTTTTTCAGATACTGTAGTTGGGAGGCTGTTGGTTTTCAGAGATACCCTGGAGCTGGGGAGAGGGAGAATAGAAATAGGGCAAGTTAAAGCACCCCAAATTTCGGTATTCTTACTGAGATTAGGCCATTTTTCTTGAATAAACATTTTTTGGATTGTTGCAAGCCTTTGGTTAATTTCCAGAGTTCTGAAAAAGTTGATTTTGACAATTTTTTCCAGTGTTACTGCATTTATGTAGGAGTAGATTTTCAGAGAGTCTTTCTCCACTATTCTTGAAGTCTAGAGCTCAAAGATACTTTGACTATGTTCAATTTTCACTTTACTCAATTTGTGGAGAACTAAATGCCTTCAGAGATGCAACTCCATTGTATGCCACTTTGCCTCAATTCAATTTTATGTGTTTTTTTAATTGCCCTCCTATTGTTTCCTCAGTGTTGTACTTCCTACCTGTTTATCAGTTTTCTAAGAAATGTTATTTGGTAGTTTAGAGCAAGGGTACCAAATCATGTGTATGGCCTGGTCGTTTTGGATGGCCCCCCGATGTAAAAAAATCTTTCTTACATCTTTAAAGCGTTGTAAAAGAAACAAAACCCAAACAAACAAACTGTGTGACAGAGACCATATGTGACCAGCAAAGAGAGCCTAAAATATTTACTGTCTATCCCTTTACAGAGCAAGTTTTCCAACCCCTGATTTACAGTGTAGGGATTATGGGTTGGTGAGAAGTGAATCTATTTGCTATAGTTGCCTTTGTTGTGTTTTTTAATGAATCAGTCTTTCTTTGAGAGTCCTCAGAGCTGGTAGAGACCTTACAGATTGTACATTCTGTATTTTCTTGATGAAGAAACCAAGACTCAAAGACTTATTCAGTGTCACAGTACTACTTAACCAGGACTAAGACCTCAAGTTTCTGAATACACTTTACTTCTCTTTCCATTCTAAGTGGCCTAACAGACTTCCTGCCCCTTCTTTCTCAGCAAAAAGCATTCTCAGTGTTAGATAAGTAAGTCCCTCTCCTCCCCATTCTTGTCCCCCTTCCTCATCTTCACTTTTTCCTTTACCTCAAGGAGAAGCTGCATTCTCTAATTTTCTTGGACAATCCACTACTGAAGTTCTCTGTTTCCATTACCAAAGAGAGTCTCTTAAATATCCAGAGACTTGACCCTAAAATTTCCAGTTTCCTTTAGTATTTTGCTGATAATGTAAATGAAAACAATGGTTTTCAAACTGTGTTTCATTTGGGGATGGGTGAGATTCTGCCTCCCCCATGTCTGGTTCAACCAAAACAACTACACTTTTATTTATTTCATATATTTGGCTTCCAAGAAAAATTTCATTTGAATAGAGAATTTAAAAGAGAAGCGAGAGAGAGATGGAGAGAGAAATTTGAAAAGCTCTGATTTAGACAATGGGTGAAGTAAGTCCAGGAGTAATCACAAGGATCTCCAAATAGAGCTCTGGGAACGGTGGGAAAAAACCAATGCCATATCATCCCATCTCCCCAAGACATAGACAAGGCTTGGGGCAGTATTGGAGCCATGAATCCTAATTCCTGGTGGGAAATGGAAGCATTAAGAAATAAATTGGACTTAGGTGATGGGGTACATTTTCTGGGTTAGCCATTTGTTCAGGGCCTGGCAGCTCTCTGGGAGCCTGAAATGAACCCACAACTGATACACATCCACAACTGATTTTTGACAAAGGTACAAAAGTCAATCAGTGGAAGAAAGATAGCTTTTTCAATAAATGGTGCTGGAGCAATTAGATATCCCTAGGCAAAAACATGACCCCTAACCCAAACCTCATATCTTATGTAAAAATTAACTCAAAAATGGATTATAGATGTAAATGTAAAGCATTTAGAAAGGAAACATAGGAAATCTTCTGATCTTTGGCTAGGCCAAGAGTTCTTAGATTTGACAACAAAAGTGTAACCCATAAAAGAAAAAAATGATAAATTGGATAAATTGGACCTCATCAAAATTAAAAACTTTTGCTCTGTCAAAGACCATGCAAAAGTTATGAAAAGACAAGCTACAGACTGCAAGCCACTTATCTAACCAGAGCCATATATAGAATATGAAAATAACTGTTAAAACTCAACAATAAGAAAAATCCAATTAGAAAATGAATAAAAGACATGAAGAAACACTTCTGAGGAATTGTTTCTTCAGTTGAACTCAGGAGGAATTATAGATGTCAACTATGCACATGAAAAAATGTTTAACGTCATAGTCATCAGAGAAATGCAAATTAAAACCACAATGAGGTATCACTACAAACCCACAAGACTGGCTAAAATAAAAAGTAGTGAAAACACCAAATACTGGTGAGGATGTGAATAAACTGGATCACTAATACTTTTCTGGTGAGAATATAAATGGTACAGTCACTCTGGAAAACATATGGCAGTCCTTACAAAACTAAACATGCAATAATACACAACTTAGAAGTTGTACTCTTGAGCATTTATCCCAGAGAAGTGAAAACTATGTTAACCCAAAAACCTGTACATGGATGTTTATAGCTGTGTTATTTGTAATAGCCTAAAACTGGAATCATCCCACATGCCCTTCAACCGATGAATGGTTAAACAAACTGTGGTACATCCACACTATGGAGTATTGCTCGGCAATATGAAGGAGTGAACTACTGTTAAAGGCAGCAACTTGATGAATCTCCAGGGAATTATGCTGATGGGAAAGGCCAATCCCAAAAAGTTACATACTGTATGATTCCATTTGTATAACATCTGAAATGACAAAATGGTAGAGGTGGAAGATAGAATATTGGTTGCCAAGGCTTAGGGATGGGGTAGGAGTGGATATAGTTATAAAGGGGTAGCACGAGGGAGCCCTTTAGTGAGGCTACAGTTCTGTATCTCGACTGTGATGATGGTCACACAAATATACACATATGGTAAAGTCCCATAGGACTACACTACACACACACACACACGAGTGCATGGAAAACTGCAGATGTTACCACTGGGGGAAATTGAATGAAGGGTACATTGTACAAGGCTACCTCCCTGTACTTCAACTTCCTGTGAATCTATAATTATTTCAAAATAAAAATTAGAGAAAATATTAGTTTTTTAAAAAGCATCCATATAATCTTGCCCATTGCAGAGCCCAAGATGTTAAGAA